>NC_045160.1:18524120-18881620 GCF_900700415.2 Clupea harengus
CTGACAAACTGTAAGTCTGTTTTCTTGTTATATGAATGTACGAACAAATTCCGTACTGTAATGACGTTGTTTTTCGTAGCAGCTAGTATGTTAGTTTTGGTTAGTATGTGGAGATGATAGTTGTATTTTTGGCTACTCCATGCGCAGTTGGGGCGAACTGTTGCTTATGTTAGTGAGTATGTTAGACTTGTGTCATATTTGTTCCCTTCCTTGTATATTTGTAGCGTGACTGACGTGACTATACTGTAATCTACAGGTCAGGTCAGTCACACAGTAACTACCACCATTATACTGTTATTACCTCTTTATTGTGTGTCTGATCTATATATATTTAGGGTTGGGTACCGAAAACCGGTGCCACTGGTTCCTATACGACCGGTGCCTACCGGACCGAAACGCAACGCAGATTTCGGTGCCTGAGCCGATTGAAATACTGCCACTGGTGGCCTAAAACGGACGTTACAGCCAACATAAGCATCACCTCACTTCCGCTAGTTAACGTTACACTACTCTGATGACTCCGTCCTGGCAGCAGGTAACGATAGCCTACCGTTTGTATAGCTACAGTAGCTAGCTAGCCATCAACCTTTAAACGTGTAAAATGGCAAAAGGTAAACGGTCAAAAGTGTGGCTGTATTTCGCACACATAAAGATTCAAACAACGCAACGTGTAGCAAATGCAACAAAACAGTCAGGCTGATGTTCATGGACAACTAAAAACAGACAGCCCTTTATGGGTAGCGAAGTGTCTGCTTGGTGTAACGTTAAGGGCTTGCTAAATATAGATACCGTAACGATAGAGTTAACAATCCTAGCGGGCTCCCGGAAAACAAAAGTTTTCTATGTTGCCCTCTACGTAATTTTTGGCCAACTCAAAATCAATGCTCAATGAAAAACGACCCATATCTACGCATGCTGATGTTAGCTCAAAGCAGTGTCAGGATTCGGAAGGCAGAGACCCAATCGCAGACCAGATGCAGGAACTGTTGAGGTTTATTTACAAAAGGTTAACAAAAAGTCCAAAAGGCAAACACACAAAAGATCCGGGCAAAAACTAGAATTCCAAAATAACACAGAAGACACAGAAGATCCTAACTTAGGGACCCAAGCACTGGCAGAGCAACAATACAAAAAGCAAGGAAGCAAGGCAGAGCAGGAATACATGAAAGCACACAGCTAATTGGAACAGAACTCTCACCATGCTAGTATGACGAACCAACAAAAAACACAAGACAGACTGAACTTAAATACCAAAGGGGGAACTAGACAACAAGACACAGGTGAACTAAATCAGGCAAACCAACAGGGAGATAATTGGGAACAGGTGAGGGGAGGAGACACGGACAACAACAAGGGAGCACATGGCAGGAACAAGGAAGTACAAGGACTAGACACAGGAAGGAAACAACGGCAGACAGGAAGTAACATAAAACGATGAAGGGGGAACAAAGTAAAAGCAAGGAGCAATAACAGAACACAGACCTGACAAGCAGGTGTTATCACAATGCCAGCTGGTCAAACTGTCAGGCGGGGATCGAACCCAGGTCGCTGGATTCGTAGACCAGCGAGCTACCAAGTATTCTTTTTACAAAGATCCAAAACACAAAAGATACTCTTGACAGCGAAAGTTAAAAAACACAGAAGATACTTCAAAAACGATAATCCAAAAGCACAAAAGAACACGATCAAACACCAGCAGATGGTGCCGTTTAGCCTGGGAACGGTTGGTCTCCGCCGTGCGCTGGAGGGTCTGCCGGGCCCTCCTCCAGGTCCACCAACACCTTTGCATATAACGTTGGACAGACGGCACCATGATGTCCTCCTCCTGTTCAGAAAACAGAGGAGGTTGGAACCGGAACTGGCACTGGAAGGGAGAGAGGTTAGTAGCGGAGGACTGGAGGGTGTTGTGCGCATATTCCGCCCAAGGAAGCCACAAGCTCCAGGAGGAAGCATTGTCTGCCACCAGTGTCCTCAGAATGGACTCGAGCTCCTGATTCAGCCTCTCCATCTGCCCGTTGGACTGGGGGTGGAAACCGGAGGAGAGACTGTCCGTCGCCCGGATGATCCTACAGAAAGGACGCCACACCCTGAAGGCAAACTGGGGTCCTCGGTCGGACACTATATCCTGAGGGAGGCCGAAAACACGGAACACATGGTTAAAAATGAGTTTAGCGCTTTCAAGAGCGGATGGCAGTTTAGGAAGCGGAAGAAAACGACAGGCCTTTGAGAACCGGTCGACGATGACTAAGATGACAGAGTTACCTTCTGACACCGGAGGACCTGTCACAAAGTCCATTGAAACGTGAGACCATGGGCGGTGTGGGATTGGGAGCGGATGCAGCAACCCCTGAGGTCGCTGGTGGGGGTTCTTGCTCCGTGTGCAGACGGGACAGGCCCCAACGAAGGACGTAACGTACTTGGCCATGCCAGGCCACCAGAAGTGTCTCCGAAGGAACTCCAGCATCCCTTGTGCCCCAGGGTGTGCCGTGATGTGCGAGGCACGGCCCCACTGGAGTACCTGGGAGCGTACGCCTCGGGGAACGAAGAGGAGTCCGGGTCTTTCTGGACCTGCGTTGGGTTCGTCCTGCTGCACCCATCGAACTTTGGCCTCGATTCCCCAGCGGATGGACACCAAAATCCGGGAAGCAGGGATGAAGGACCTCTCCTCCCTGTCCTGGCCTGCCGAGGAGAATTGCCGGGACAAGGCATCGGGCTTGATGTTTTTCGACCCAGGGCGGTAGGAGAGGGTGAAATCAAAGCGACAAAAAAAAAGGGACCACCGAGCCAGATGTGTATTGAGACGCTTCGCGACCTGGAGGTACTCCAGGTTCCGGTGGTCGGTCCATACCAGGAACAGATGTTGAGCACCCTCCAGCCAGTGCCTCCACTCCTCAAGCGCCATCTTAACGGCCAACAACTCCCGATCGCGGACGTCAGATCGGGACTCTGCCGGACCCAGCCGATGGGACAAGAAGGCACAGGGGTGGATCCTGCCATCCGGAGCCTGCTGGGAAAGGATAGCCCCCACCCCCACCTCCGAGGCATCTACCTCAACAATGAAGAGCAGGGCTGGGTCGGGAAGGACGAGGATGGGTGCGGACGAGAAGTGGGTTTTGAGTTTGCGGAAGGCCTTGTCCGCCCTTGAACTCCAAACAAAGCGTTCCCTACCCTTTTTGGTAAGGGCAGTTATAGGTTCCGCCACCGTGCTGAAACCCCGTATGAACTTCCTGTAAAAGTTAGCAAACCCCAAGAACTGCTGGACCCCCTTGATAGAGCTAGGAGGTTCCCAGTCCCTCACCGCTTTAGTTCTCCTCTGGTCCATCTCTATCTGGGCCTCTTGGAGGATGTAACCCAGAAAGGCCACCTCAGGCTTATGGAACTCACATTTTTGGGGTTTTACAAACCGGTGGTTTTGGAGAAGCCTCTGGAGCACCTGACGAACATGCAGGCTGTGTTCCAACAAAGAGCTAGAAAATATTAAAATGTCATCCAGATACACGAAAACGTTAATCATGTCGCAGAGACAATCACTAAAAAGAGCCTGGAAGACAGCTGAAGCGTTAGTAAGACCGAAATACCTGGTATTCGTAGTGGCCTGATGGTGTGTTGAAGGCCGTCTTCCATTCGCCCCCCTTCCGGATGCGAACCAGGTGGTAGGCGTTTCGCAAATCCAGCTTCGTGAAGATGGCTGCCCCCTCAAGCAGGTCGAAGGCTGAGGACATCAGAGGAAGAGGGTAGCGGTTTCGGACGGTGATCTTGTTCAAGGCCTGATAGTCGATACAGGGCCTCAGGGTCCCGTCCTTCTTTCCCACGAAGAAGAAACCTGCTCCAGCTGGGGATGTAGAGGGGCGAATGAAGCCAGACGTCAGCGCATCCCGGATGTAGTCGTCCATGGCCTTCCATTCTGGACGGGAAAGAGAAAAGATCCGCCCACAGAACGGGCTGGTGCCTGGATGCAGCTCGATCGAGCAATCATAGGACCGGTGAGGAGGAAGAGTAGCGGCCCGGCTCTTGCTAAAAACCTCCTGTAGGTCCAGGTACTCTACAGGAACCTGAGATAGTTCAGCAGGATCGGGAGGGTTGGGAGGCAGAAAGGGAGGGTGCACGAAAAGGCAGGTGGCATGACAGGAAGGACCCCACCCCAGGATGCGGCCAGTCACCCAGTCGACATGGGGGTTGTGGCGGTTCAGCCACGGGTAACCTAAAACGACATTAAACTCAGGGGAACAGATTAGGTTTAATGCAATCTCCTCACAATGATTACCTAACTGTAACCTCACCTGAGAAGTTACCCGAGTAACGCTGCTGTGCCCCAGAGCACGCCTGTAAAGGGCTGTGATGGCCAGAGGCTTCTCAAGGGCGACCAGGGGGATCTTGAGCCTCCGTGCTAGACCTTCATCAATAAAATTCCAACAGAGCCTGGCAAGAGTAGTCTGTTCCCCCCCAGGAGATGGAAACTGGGAGGTATACCGCCTGATCGGGGAACTGGGAGGACAAGGTTGCACCCTGGCTGCGACCTGGCCTTTTCCCAGAAGCTCGAGACAGGAAGAGGGGCGGTGACCTAGCTCGCCGCAGTACCAGCAGTGCCCCTCACGCAGTCGCCACTCTCTCTCTCTAGTCGATAGTCGCGCTGCTCTATCTGCATGGGTTCAGGATCGTCCCGAGCCGGGAAACTCCAAGGGCCTCCCTCTGGTGGTTTCTGGAAGGACCCCGGATCCCGGCGGCGCTCCCTCATCCGAGTGTCCGACCGAATGGCGTGGGCAATCAGAGACTCGAGATCAGTGGGGCAACCCAAATAGGCCAGCCCGTCTTTCAGGGAGTCTGAAAGCCCGTGATGGAAGGCAGTCACGAGGGCATGCTCGTTCCATTCACTCTCCTTTGCGAGGGTGCGGAATGCGATGGGGTAATCTGCGAGGCTCCGCTTGTCTTGGCTGAATTGCTGTGAAAGTAAGGCATTCGGGGCCCTGTTTTTCCCAAACAGCAGTAGCCCATTCCAGAGCATTGCCAGAGAGTGTGGTAATCACATATGCAATGCGAGACCTGTCTGAGGGAAAGGTTACGGGCCGGAGTTAAAAGTTTAAATTGCACTGGGTAAAAAATCCTCTGCACCCACCTGGATCGCCATTGTAGCGCTGCGGTGGAGACAGTCGAGGCTCCGGGGCTGGATGGGAAGGAGGTGCGGGGTTAACTGGTGCTGGTTGCTGTTGCTGTGCTGCCCCAGCCTAGCCAAGTAGTTGCAACTTCTGATCATGGCAAACTAAATCCTCCCGCTGGCGAGTAAGATCATCTTGCTGGCGAGTTAAACTTTCACTCTGTTGCACCAACGCCTGCTCATGTTGATCCAAGCGTGCTTGAGAGCGGAGAACCGCCTCCATCAAAGCACTACATCAACACTGAAAATGTAAGTGAATAAATAAATAAGCACTAAACTCAATCACGTGGATATAGCCATAGTGGAATTGAATGGACACATCTACATTCTGCAACAGTACCTCTACCTCTGCACCGGTGAAGTAAGGTCTGCGTTTACTCAACCGGTGCTCGCTTTCCGCTTTGACATGACTGTCGCTTTCACGTGGATTCGATCGATTCTGACTGCACACGTCACTATGGTTGCGTGCCCTTATAAGGAGCTGGCACGGCGTGTATGTATGCAAATCAAGGTGCACGAGAACGCGCGTTCAATTTAAGAATCCTCATTCGGGGGAGCACAGCTGAGAACACTTTGACTGTGTAAGAACCCATTTTCAGGCGTTCATGAATCAGGCGGAGATATTTTCTTACGTTGGTCTTTCGAAGACCGTAAGATAACTTTTCAGAAGACACTTCAGAAAATCTTTGAAAATGAGGCCCAATGTGTTTAAGTGGATTTTAGCTAATGGGAGAGCTTTTTAGGGGTATACAAATTACACTTACTGTCTTCAGGGACCTAATTTCTTCCCATTGGACCATTTATATCACATGGTAAAAATCAAGCTCCATGTTTGGTCGAAACGTATGTTCACATTTGAGGAAATGAAAGTGTTGTTCAATGAGAAAAGTATTGATAACCATCACTGCAACAATCATTAGACTGAGGAGCTCTGACTACTGTGGACTAATGATGGCGAAATGAAGCTTCATGAACCTTCGAAGCTTTCCAGCCAAACGTGTTGAAAAAAGGTTCACTACTCGAAGCTTTGTTCGCTCTCTAGAGACACCTGGCGGTCAATAAAAATACAGTGTAGTGCAGGGCAGTAAAAAGGGGGCGAAAGTGCTTTGTGCAACTTTCTCTTCCTAACTGGCTCCATAACTCTATCTCAAATAATCTAAACTACTAACAACAGTAAACAATCTAAATCTCCAACTACTGCTAAATCTCAGACTATCACTAAATCTCCAACTATCGCTAAATCTCCAACTATCGCTACGTCTCCAACCACTGACAACAACCACGAATACGAGATGGGACTTGAAGCTTCCCACCAGAGGTGAACCAACAAACCACTTGGTGGAGCACTTGATTCAAATGAGGCTTCGGACATCACCAGTGACGTCATTTCGGCAAAACGATACAAGCATCGGTACGCGCTCAGTCTGGAAGTGCTTCACTTTCGCGACACAAGTTCCGAAGCCTCGGGTTCATTTGTAACATCACTACTGTGGACCTATAACGAATATAACCGGTCTTACACTTGCATTACCCTTCACTAGTAGACTCGCTGTATCTAAAGATAAAAATGCCCACATACTTGGGTGTGAGAAGTCCTATCTGTACCATACATAATCATATTAAGGAAACTGCAATGGATTCAGCCATTTAGCAGACAGGTATCTATAGGCCCATGTAATAACAGAAAGCAAACACACAAACCTGCATTTGATTTGTTTTGTATTTTTCAGTGGTAGGAATACGTGTGAATTTGAATTGGGCAAAACAACAGTTTATCATATATTATTTTCTCATTGTGTAAGATAAAACAGAACTTTAGTTTAGAAAACTATAGGCCTTTGTACGCTGACAGCACTTCGCATTGGTCTTGACTCATACTACAAGAGCATAAACTGTGTAACTACAGCCTAGAAAGCAAACATGAACAGCTAGTGTCCCTGGTGTCTGCAACTGTCAGTGTGCGCATCCATAAGCGAGTATAATCAAGGCCTTGCTCGTCTGCATACCTGCTTGACTCCTGCCAGCACAGTTGACTCTTGCACTGAGACTCGTGAATATAGTTTTGCTAAAACATTTATCAACAACTAATAATGCACTTTTCATGTATTCACATTTGATCATAACTTAGCTGAACTTCAATAGTTTTTAACACTTGCATTTTGGATTTAAATTATCATAGATATATGGATAGAAAATTGTTTATAGCAATAAATAAAGTAAATGTAGAAGTCTTAGTATTTCCCTACATGTCAATATGTATATATTTCATACAGTGGAATATATGCATTTTCAGGTAGTGAAATGACCAGCAGGGGACACTGTTAGAACACGTTCACTGAACTCCTGTATGGAATATGTCATGGCATGTATTAATGACTACTATTTCATTAATTTCAATGATTGATGATTTCTATCCTTATTTCTGTCCTTTAGGACTGTTAGGACCATCAAGATTCAGACAATTCATTCACATCACTTGATTTCAATAACAAATTTTATTCTTAAAATGCAAACATTTTCTTACATTTACTTGGTTTCATCAGTTCCTGATTATTCCATGTTATTCACTGGTTTCTTTGGTTACTTTTCTTTTCCCATTAAGTGATGCCTAGTGTTCTTCTCTGGTTTTACCAAGATAATGTAACACTTTGGAGCAAATAAGCACAATAGTAGGCCAAAACTGGATGCCAAAATGGCAAAAATCTCCACAGCTACAGTGAATTTTCCTGGGGAGCTGACATAGGCTGGGACAAAGGCTAACCAAACTGCACAGAAGATCAACATACTAAAAGTGATGTACTTTGCCTCATTAAAGTTTCCAGGAAGCTTTCGGGCCAAGAAGGCCAGCACAAAACACAAACAAGCCAGAAGTCCAATATATCCCAGAACACACCAGAATGCCAAGTCAGAACCCACACTACACTCCAGGATAATTTTGGAGCGTTGGTACTGGGTGTTTCTATAGGGAAGAGGGGGAGCATAGATTAGCCAGGCAGCACAGATTATGACCTGAACCAGAGTGCACGAGAAGATGATGACCCTCTGCTGACTGGGCCCCAGCCACTTCATTATGTTGTTTCCAGGCCGAGTGGCTGTGAAAGCAGCAAGGACCACTAAAGTCTTGCCCAGGATGCATGAGATGCAGAGGGAGAATGTGATACTGAAGGCCGTGTGGCGCAGCATGCAGGACCAGGCTGTGGGCTCTCCGATAAACACCAGTGCACAGAGGAAACACAGAGTGAGTGAGAGCAGAATAAAGAAACTCAGCTCTGAGTTGTTAACACGGACAATGGGGGTGTTTCTGTGATAAAGGAATACTGCTAGAACAGAAACCGTGAGACAGGCACCTACAATGGCTATCACTGTCAGTGACACTCCCATTGCATCGTGGGAAAGAAACTCAACAACCTTGGGTATGCAGTGTGTTCCAACAGAATTTGACCAAAAGTCTTCAGGACAGGACATGCAGTCTATTGAATCTTTAGGGAGGAAACAAAGATTTAATTAAAACAATATTGAACCGTTCAGGAGAAATGTGATATACAAGGGTGTGGGCCTCACCTGTCTCATTGCTAATCTTGCCACTGTCACATGGTACACAGTCAAAGCAGCACAGAGGCTCCCCAGGACGGACAGCCTTCCGGGATCCTGGAGGACAGCTGTCGCTGCACACAGACACCAGCACCTGTTGTAACGGAACACAGGGAATCACACCTTTGCCAACCCTACATTGCAAATGTCTTTAGTCCAATGTTTGTTCACTTTCATATGCCATCACATCATTTTACAGCACTTACTTTTCAGAATTTGGTTTTGTGAGGGTTTGAGACTGCCATTATATACACGAAAATGAATTTGATTCTTTAGAATATTTCATAATATATATTTCAGTAATAATTTCATAGAATTACTTTAGTGTATGGTTAATATGCATGTTTATTCAGACTAGTGCCCTTTTTATTCTTTTAAATAAAAGTACAACTGGGGGTTCACTTACGGCAAGTGCTGTCTATAGTACTTCAAAAGATGACATTTTAATTCCACAAAGATGCATCTTGCCTCTTTTCGCTGTCCTGTCCACTTGATTGTGTCCTTATCAATAATGAGCTCATTCCCAGCATCTTTTGTTCCAACATACAGACCCACTGTCACAAACTGAATCTGTCCATCAGTATACCTTTGCCAGTTTATGAGATCATATGATGGAATAGAATCCCCTTTCATATCAAAGTTTACATTTTCTCCTGAGATGAAGAAGGAGACTTCTTGAAGGTAATGCTGAAGCTACAGACACATAAAAATGTGAGTAATATCGTGAACTACATTTAGTTTTCATGACATAAATGCTATAACACTATTAATTGCAGAACTCAATATAATTTCTCCTAATATTTTCTCATACCTGCCATGGATGGATATTATTGATATCAGCACATGAAGCATTGAGGAATGGACCATAGCCAGGGGCACAGTGTATGAGGTTGTGCAGGGAATGAGCAATAGCATATACACCTTTGTACACATTATAGGCAACACGAGGGCTTGAGGTGTTCATGTAGGCAGAGTGCTGTTCCTTCAGAATCTCATGCCCTGTGCAGAGGGGCAGTTGGGTATTTCTATCTGCTGCAGGGGGAGAACAGCCATAGAGAGTCTCCCATAGCTCATGTACAAGAGGATTAGAGGGGTAATGCCATGGGTCCACTGTCATCAGGTAATCTCTGAGTGCTGGGACGTGACCCTTACGGACAGCAAAACCAATGGTGCCGTCCAGGAAAGGATACGTCTCTGCCAGCACAGAGGCAGACACCCAAGCCTCGCTTGCAATCCACTGGATCCCTGTGATGTTCTGTTTCCTGAACTCTTTCAGGAAAGGATAAAACTCTCCCTCACCTGAAAACACCACCACCACTCGGGCAGTGGAACTTCTCATCACCTCGAGTATTTTAAGGACACTCTCTGTGCTGTAGTCTTTGGGGATCATTTCATGGTAGGCCAGGCAGATGTCAGTATTTTCTATTTCTTTTCTTAAGCCCTGCAGTGCAAACCTGCCATAATCATGATCCTCCGTCACTACGCCGATCCATGTCCAGCCAAAGTGTTTCAGAAGCTGAGCGATGGCTTTTACCTGGTAATCATCGCTCGGCACAACTCTGAAAAATGTGGGGAACTGTGTCCTATCACTCAGACAAGAGCAAGTGGAAAAATAACTAATCTAAAAAAATAAAAAAATAAAAAAATAAAACATGAATACAGTGAGAGTACAGTTCATTTTCTAACACTACCATTTACATTGTTTATTTCATATCAAGTCATCAGGTGGATTTTTAAAAACATGCAATGCGTGCACTGTAATGTCTTACCATTGGGATTCTGAAAGGTTGAAGTGTTCTGGACACTACAATCGACTGTGAGGACCCAGATTCCCCGATTATGGCTAGAAGAGGATTCGTACTAGAACACATTGTATTCTCTCTACTGTCCTTCCCATTTAGTACGGCAAGAACAGCTCTCTGTGCCGTCACTGGCGTGGCACAGGAGTCAAAAATCTTATAACCCAGTGTGTGGTTAGGTAGTAAATCTTTGCTGTTGTTGATCTCCTCCACAGCCAGTCTCATAGTTAAGGCCCAGCGGAAGGCACGTGGGTCAAACCTGCATACAGGGACATTACAGACAATAAAGCATCATTGTGTGACAACAATACTTAAGGTTTATAAAAAGTAAGACATAAAATGCACACAACATTGTATCACATTTAACAGAAAAAGGGGGTTAATGTAACACTAAGCTCACCCTCTGCACTGGGCTGATACAGGAGGCTTTTTGAAGTCTGCGTGTGGAAGCTCCACTCTGTAGTGCAAGGGGAAAATGCCTCCAATAGTGAAGGTTCCGTCAGACATGAATCCAGGTAACTCAAACCCCCCCTGAAGAGTGCATGAGGTAGCTGTTGACAGGGGTGCCTGATACAACAGGACGCACAGAAGGAGAGGAGTCATGTCCACACACCTTGCCCAGACAAACAAGATGAAGGAAGTGGTTCGGTTTTTATTGGCCAGCCTCTTGCATCATTACGTTTGATTTCTCCCAGGATTCCAGGCGTATTGTTCTAGTTAAAGAGCTTACTTTCTCCCTAACATTCATTTCAATAGGCTGAACCGGGCAACATACTCCAAACACTACCCCTTTTCCAAATGGCTAATGTCCCATGGTAATATATAAATAAATATATAATAACAATGCCACATACCATATTAATAAAAAGCTATCACGTACAGGATATACAGATGAGATGCCAGATATGTGTATAAAAGAGCAATCCGTGAATTCAAACTTTGATAACCTATTGTAGGCAAAGGTAAATCAGTTTTTTATAAAAATAGGAGAGAATATCTATTTGAGTGAGATAGGTGCTCAAACAGTAACATACACAGACAAAGGCAGACAAAGCTTTTGTGGTGTGTGTGTGTGCGTGCGTGCGTGCGTGTGTGATACAAAGAAAGAGTGGGGGGAGAAAGGTCAAAGGAGAAAGGGAGTCTGTCAATACTTGTCCATTATTGCTGACTGGGCTAGAGCAGTAAAAATAACCCTCAACCAGGGAGTTCTCTGCCACCTACAGTTTCTGAGTGTGTATAGCATGTCCAAAATATTTCCTTGTTAACTTCGTTTTTTTTCTCATTGGATCATTTGTACATCTGATGGTTATATGAAAAACATCAAATTGCCAGCATTTGCTTTAATTTTGATCCTGGCTAATGAAATACAGTTTTATGTGTTGTCTGGTTTGTTATGTCCAGTTTGTTCCGTGGTTCTGTGTCCGACGGTTGGAACATGATCTGCCATTGGTGTATTCTTATGTGGGAATGGGGGAACCTCTCTTTGTGCTAGCCCCCTCCTTCTAGGGCCCTATATAAAGTCATTCACATTTCTGTGAAACAGGGGAGCAATGGCATACATCTCCAATAAACATCTGTCAATCTGGCTTGTTCTGACATGCATGTGTTTTCAACCTGTCATGAATAAGAGGTGCACCTTTATAGGTTCAGAGGAAACCTATAGTTTTTACTTGCATGGAGATGTCATTCTTGGGGGCTTGTTCCCATTGCATTATCAACCTGATTCCACAGAGCAGTCTTTTGTCAAAAAGCCTGTACCATATGGATATAAGTTGTGAGTTAATAGTGATTTTGTTCCTTTCATCTACATATTGTATTGTTTAATATCCTGAATTACTAAAACTGAAAAAAAGCAATGACCCTAAATTGTAATTGCTCTGTTTTCCTCCTCATGCTTTTTTACATAGTAAAATGATTATTTCTGAATTTGTTCCAGCTTTAGCCCCAGGGCTTTGCGCTGGATGCGTACAATGGCCTTTGCTGTACAGGAGATAAACCAGCGACAGGACCTCCTACCTCATCTGAAACTGGGATACCACATAAGAGACAGCTGTGACGATATTCCAGTTTCCTTGAAAAATACACTTCTCCTTGCAAATGGACAACCTGAAAAGGGCAGTGGCTCTACATGCCTGGACACTCACAGGAAAGTTTCACCTGTGATTGTTGGAGATGCAGCTTCAGGGGTGTCAATGGCTGTTTTACGGATTTTGGGCTCTTTTCACGTCCCCTTGGTGAGACATTTTCATGAAATTGTTAAATGACAATCACATTTCTTTTTTTTGCAATTATGGTAATAGAGGAATTAACTTTAATCTATATCTATATCTATAACATATGTTTCCATCATGTGAATTTTTATATTTCTTTGCAAAACATCTTTCTTTTGTCTTTTTTTATATCAGGTGAGCTACTTTGCGTCATGCAGTTGCCTGAGCAATCAAAAAGAGTTTCCTACTTTCATGAGGACAATGCCAAGTGATGCAATCCAGACAAAGGCTCTGGCCAGACTGGTCAGTCATTTCCACTGGACTTGGGTGGGAGTGATTGGTTTGGAGTCAGACTATGCCCGTTTTGCCATACAGCTCTTTCTCCAAGAAGCAGCCAGATATAATGTCTGTGCAGCCTATGTTCATTTTCTGTCTCTGCCACCAATCAAAGACGCTGTTGTGGATCTGGTGAAGACTATAAAGAAGTCCTCTGCTAGAGTCGTCCTGAGTGTTTATGGGGACACTGAGATGCGTGTAATTTTGACTGAGTGCAGACGGCAGAATGTCACCGATCTGCTTTGGATCGCCAGCGAGGCCTGGTCTACATCACAGTCACTGTGGACTGATTTTGAGGATCTGTTGCGGGGAACTTTGGGGTTTGCGATACGGAAAGGTGATATCCCAGGTCTGGGCATGCATCTCACCAGTCTGCACCCTTCCCAAGAACTGACTTCACATTTTATAGCAGAGTTCTGGGAAGAGACCTTCAACTGCAGGCTCAATGACTCGGTGAATACTCACACACATGCGGAGGAGGCTCAGAAGAGAGGCTCTTGTAGTGGACTTGAAGAGCTCAATGAGGTGTACTCTGTATACACAGACGTGTCCCAGCTCAGAGTCACCTATAATGTCTATAAGGCTGTGCACCTCATAGCTCATGCACTGCATGATATGAGCGTCTGTGTTCCCGGGAAAGGTCCCTTTTCCAATGGGACCTGTGGGAGTCTGGCACCCGTTCTGCCATGGCAGGTGAGCAGGGCGTATTGTGAGGTAAACTAATGAACAGAACCAGTGTGTTTTTAGACTACAATGATAAACGGATACGGACATGGATTAATCTAGGCCCGTGTGTATCTCTTCCTGGATCTGAATTCATTCATGCGCGATTGATATACTGTATGCTTGGTCATGATCATTGATTATTTTATCACTCTGTCCTACTTGTCTCTTCTTTTTTTTTCACTCAAGCTCCTTCACTATTTGAAACAAACAATGTTCACAACATTGGGTGAGGAAGTGAGATTTGATGAAAATGGAGACCCAATTGCTTCATATGACCTCATGAACTGGCAAAAGGCACAGGATGGCTCATTGCGACTGATGAAAGTAGGATATTATGATGACTCTTTAGCTCAGGACCTCTTCATTAATGAGTCTGCAGTGCAGTGGCACAAAGGCTTCCAGGTTTGTCAGCTATCCTCAATGTCAAAATGTTTTGCATTACAAATAACAATCATGTATTCCTATCTACTGCTAAAAGTGCATTTCAATATTTTTGGTAGCACAATGATGATATGAGTGTTTTATATTGTTTAATCTAAAGTAATTACATTTTTGACAATTAATTAACAATGTTTTATGTTTTAATTTTCCTGAATGTGATTCATGCTAACCATGCTCATTCCTATACCCTTGATTAAAAAGGTTTAATGAATATGCTATGTATGCATGTTTTAAAGAACACACAGACCTGTATTTGTCTGAATAGCATCTCTCTCTTCCACTACTTCACTCTCACTGATAGACACCAGTGTCAATATGTAGTGAAAGCTGTCTGCCAGGTTTTAGGAAAGCGATCAGGAAAGGCCAGCCCATTTGCTGTTTCGACTGCATCCCCTGTGCTGAAGGGGAGATTAGCAATGAAACAGGTATGTTTCCATACAGCAGACAATTTCTGTTTTATTAGCTGTTTCTTGATCTTCAACCAAAACAATATGTTTTAAATACATTTATATTTAAAAAAAACTGAAACTTCTCTCTAAATATTCTACGTCTTCCCTTTACCCTTTCCTTCAGATTCAGTGAATTGTTTGAGATGCTCGGAGGACACATGGCCAAACCGAGCTCAGAATCACTGTATTCCAAAAACAATAGAATTTTTATCTTATCATGAAACCATGGGCATAGTTCTTTGGGTAGTCTCTGCATTTGGTGCCTTTGCTACGGTAGCTGTTTTGGGAGTGTTTGTTATTTACAGAAAAACACCCATGGTTCGAGCAAACAACATGGAACTCAGCTTCTTACTGCTTCTCTTTCTCTGTGCTTGCTTCCTGATTGGCCTGACCTTCATTGGGGAGCCCACTGATTGGTTCTGCCAGATCCGATACACCGCATTTGGCATCAGCTTCGCTCTCTGTATCTCCTGCATTCTTGCTAAAACAGTTGTAGTAATGATGGCATTCAGGGCCAACCTTCCTGGAAGTAATGTCATGAAGTGGTTTGGTCCAGCCAAACAGAGAGCTAGTGTTATAGTATGCACTTCCATACAGGTACTCATATGCATTGTTTGGCTTACCACTCGGCCTCCTTATGCAGCACAAAACACCAGGTTCCTGAGTGCCAAGATTATCCTGGAGTGTGTTGTGGGGTCAGAAGTGGGCTTCTGGTGTGTGCTGGGCTACATTGGACTGCTGGCCTGCATGTGCTTTTTAATGGCTTTTTTAGCTAGGAAACTCCCCGACAATTTCAATGAAGCCAAGTTCATTACATTTAGTATGCTTATTTTTTTTGCTGTTTGGATTACTTTTATACCTGTATATGTTAGCACATCAGGAAAGTACACAGTAGCTGTTCATGTATTTGCCATTTTAGCCTCTGCTTTTGGCCTCCTATTTTGTATTTTTATCCCAAAATGCTACATCATCTTGTTTAAGCCTGAGAAAAACAACAGACAGCACATGATGCGAAAATAAAGGAATGGCTTAGAGGGTTGCATGAATGCACATCAGACACCATGCAGTTTTTTTTAAATGCCATGAATCATGCCATGTCATGCATCTAGAAATGAATCATGATTTCCAAATGTTTGTTCAAGAGAAAATGTTCTGTGTATAAGATATTTCCTTTGAAGCGGCTGAACTGTTGTCAACTGTGCAATAAAGGTCACTCTGTTAACACTCCCCGTATTAATGAGATTTATTATCCAATTGAAAAATCATGAGAAGAAAAATCCTTATTTGTTCATAAATTGTTACAACATCATCAACAACACACACAAAGACAAACACATCAGATCCTAGACACATTATATCTTCCCTCATTCCATACCATATCACAATAGGCCATGTATGTCATAATGCCATGGTTCATATGTACATGTTCATCCCAGTTGTTTTTTTGCCTTGAGGCAGACTACAACGGATATAGCTTATAATGGGATATTACTTCCTTTGGAATATTCCCACAGAAAAGGTGAAAAGGGCAGATAGCTTACGTTATTTATTTTTGTACTGTAGTGCTCACTATCAACACCACAAGTGTGCCCACATATATTATAGGCCCACACATATTACACTATGAGATATGCGATCAAAAAAAGAAATGATTGGGTGCATATTTCTACCTTTAATTTGTGTATCACCGTACACAATAATGGATAATGGATAGTCTGCACTGTGGTTGATTTGACTGCTCTATTATGGAAAATGGTGGGGAAAGGCCCATTTTTAATAGGGAATATGTCATTTACTATGTATAATATTTAATACACTCTCAATTACATATGCGAGGCACACTAGCCTTGTTTTATAGCCATTAATATAGCTTTGTATATTTATATAGGTATTTTATATATTATAAGTGTATTTAGTCCTGGGGTTTGTTACTATAATTCAACTGACTGTATACTGAACATGAGGATCTGTGTGTGTATGTACGTGTGTATGCGTGTGTGTGTGTCTGTACTGTTTGTGTGTCAAACCTATCGTTCCAGAGTTGGCAAATGTAAATCAGTTTTTTATAAAAATAGGAGAGAATATCTATTTGAGTGAGATGTGATCAGAGGTCATGATAGGTGCTCAAACAGTAACATACACAGACAAAGGCAGACAAAGATTTTGTGGTGTCTGTGTGTGTGCGTGCGTGCGTGTGTGTGTGATACAAAGAAAGAGTGGAGGGAGAAAGGTCAAAGGAGAAAGGGAGTCTGTCAATACTTGTCCATTATTGCTGACTGGGCTAGAGCAGTAAAAATAACCCTCAATCTGGGAGTTCTCTGCCACCTACAGTTTCTGAGTGTGTATAGCATGTCCAAAATATTTCCTTGTTAACCTCGTTTTTTTCTCATTGGATCATTTGTACATCTGATGGTTATATGAAAAACATGAAATTGCCAGCATTTGCTTTAATTATGATTCTGGCTAATGAAATACAGTTTTATGTGTTGTCTGGTTTGTTATGTCCAGTTTGTTCCGTGGTTCTGTGTCCGACGGTTGGAACATGATCTGCCATTGGTGTATTCTTATGTGGGAATGGGGGAACCTCACTTTGCGCTAGCCCCCTCCTTCTAGGGCCCTATATAAAGTAATTCACATTTCTGTAAAACGGGGGAGCAATGGCATACATCTCCAATAAACATCTGGCAATCTGGCTTGTCCTGACATGCATGTGTTTTCAACCTGTCATCAATAAGAGGTGCACTTTTATAGGTTCAGAGGAAACCTATAGTTTTTACTTGGATGGAGATGTCATTCTTGGGGGCTTGTTCCCATTGCATTTTCAACCTGATTCCACAGAGCAGTCTTTTGTCAAAAAGCCTGTACCATATGGATATAAGTTGTGAGTTAATAGTGATTTTGTTCCTTTCATCTACATATTGTATTGATTAATATCCTGAATTAGTAAAACTGAAAAAAAGCAATGACCCTAAATTGTAATTGCTCTGTTTTCCTCCTCATGCTTTTTTACATAGTAAAATGATTATTTCTGAATTTGTTCCAGGTTTAGCCCCAGGGCTTTGCGCTGGATGCGTACAATGGCCTTTGCTGTGCAGGAGATAAACCAACGACAGGACCTACTACCTCATCTGAAACTGGGATACCACATAAGAGATAGCTGTGACGATATTCCAGTTTCCTTGAAAAATACACTTCTCCTTGCAAATGGACAACCTGAAAAGGGCAGTGGCTCTACATGCCTGGACATTCACAGGAAAGTTTCACCTGTGATTGTTGGAGATGCAGGCTCAGGGGTGTCAATGGCTGTTTTACGGATTTTGGGCTCTTTTCACGTCCCCTTGGTGAGACATTTTCATGAAATTGTTAAATGACAATCACAATAGTTATTTTTTTTTCAATTATGGTAATAAAGGGATTAACTTTAATCTATATGTATATCTATAATCTATATTTCTATCATGTGAATTTTTATAGTTCTGTGCAAAACATCTTTCTTTGGTCTTTTTTTTTTATATCAGGTGAGCTACTTTGCTTCATGCAGTTGCCTGAGCAACCAAAAAGAGTTTCCTACTTTCATGAGGACAATGCCAAGTGATGCATTCCAGACAAAGGCTCTGGCCAGACTGGTCAGTCATTTCCACTGGACTTGGGTGGGAGTGATTGGTTTGGAGTCAGACTATGCCCGCTTTGCCATACAGCTCTTTCTCCAAGAAGCAGCCAGATATAATGTCTGTGCAGCCTATGTTCATTTTCTGTCTCTGCCACTAATCAAAGACGCTGTTGTGGAGCTGGTGAAGACTATGAAGAAGTCCTCTGCTAGAGTCGTCCTGAGTGTGTCTGGGGACACTGAGATGCGTGTGATTTTGACTGAGTGCAGACGGCAGAATGTCACCGATCTGCTTTGGATCGCCAGCGAGGCCTGGTCTACATCACAGTCACTGTGGACTGATTTTGAGGATCTGTTGCGGGGAACTGTGGGGTTTGCGATACGGAAAGGTGATATCCCAGGTCTGGGCATGTATCTCAATAGTCTGCACCCCTCCCAAGACCTGATTTCACATTTTATAGCAGAGTTCTGGGAAGAGACCTTCAACTGCAGGCTCAAGGGCTCGGTGAATACTCACACACATGCGGAGGAGGCTCAGAAGAGAGGCTCTTGTAGTGGACTTGAAGAGCTCAATGAGGTGTACTCTGTATACACAGACGTGTCCCAGCTCAGAGTCACCTATAATGTCTATAAGGCTGTGCACCTCATAGCTCATGCACTGCATGATATGAGCGTCTGTGTTCCCGGGAAAGGCCCCTTTTCCAATGGGACCTGTGGGAGTCTGGCACCCGTTCTGCCTTGGCAGGTGAGCAGGGTGTATTGTGAGGTAAACTAATGAACAGAACCAGTGTGTTTTTAGACTACAATGATAAATGGATACGGACATGGTTTAATCTAGGCCCGTTTGTATCTTCCTGGATCTGAATTTATTCATGCGTGATTGATATATGCTTGGTTCACACTGATCATTTTATCACTGTCCTACTTGTCTTTTTTTTCACTCAAGCTCCTTCACTATTTGAAACAAACAATGTTCACAACATTGGGTGAGGAAGTGAGATTTGATGAAAATGGAGACCCAATTGCTTCTTATGACCTCATGAACTGGCAAAAGACGCAGGATGGCTCATTGCACCTGATGAAAGTAGGATATTATGATGACTCTTTAGCTCAGGACCTCTTCATTAATGAATCCGCAGTGCAGTGGCACAAAGGCTTCCAGGTTTGTCAGCTATCCTCAGTATCAAAATGTTTTGCATTACAAATAACAATCATGTATTCTTCTCTACTGCTCATTTCAACATTTCAATATTTTACATTCTCATTTTGAGAACACAGTCCCTCATCAGTATTTTTGGGAGCACAATGATGATATGAGAATGTTTTATATTGTTTAATCTAAAGTAATTACATTTTTGTCAGTTAATTAACAATGTTTTATGTTTTAATTTTCCTGAATGTGATTCATGCTAACCATGCTCATTCCTATACCCTTGACTAAAAAGGTTTAATGAATATGTTATGTATGTTTTAAAGAACAGACATGCTTGCATTTGTCTGAATAGTATCTCTCTCTCCCACTACTTCACTCTCACGGATAGACACCAGTGTCAATATGTAGTGAAAGCTGTCTGCCAGGTTTTAGGAAAGCGATCAGGAAAGGCCAGCCCATTTGCTGTTTCGACTGCATCCCCTGTGCTGAAGGGGAGATTAGCAATGAAACAGGTATGTTTCCATACAGCACACAATTTCTGTTTTATTAGCTGTTTCTTGATCTTCAACCAAAACAATATGTTTTACATACATTCATATTTAAAAAAAAAAAAAAGTAACTTCTCTCTAAATATTTCACTTCTTCCCTTTACCCTTTCCTTCAGATTCAGTGGATTGTTTGAGATGTTCGGAGGACACATGGCCAAACCGAGCTCAGAATCACTGTATTCCAAAAACAATAGAATTTTTATCTTATCATGAAACCATGGGCATAGTTCTTTGGGTAGTCTCTGCATTTGGAGCCTTTGCTACGGTAGCTGTTTTGGGAGTGTTTGTTATTTACAGAAAAACACCCATGGTTCGAGCAAACAACATGGAACTCAGCTTCTTACTGCTTCTCTTTCTCTGTGCTTGCTTCCTGATTGGTCTGTCCTTTATTGGGGAGCCCACTGATTGGTTCTGCCAGATCCGATACACCGCATTTGGCATCAGCTTCGCTCTCTGTATCTCCTGCATTCTTGCTAAAACAGTCGTCGTAATGATGGCATTCAGGGGCAACCATCCTGGAAGTAATGTCATGAAGTGGTTTGGTCCAACCAAACAGAGAGCTAGTGTTATAGTATGCACTTCCATACAGGTACTCATATGCATTGTTTGGCTTACCACTCGGCCTCCTTATGCAGCACAAAACACCAGGTTCCTGAGTGCCAAGATTATCCTGGAGTGTGTTGTGGGGTCAGAAGTGGGCTTCTGGTGTGTGCTGGGCTACATTGGGCTTCTGGCCTGCATGTGCTTTTTAATGGCTTTTTTAGCTAGGAAACTCCCTGACAATTTCAATGAGGCCAAGTTCATCACATTTAGTATGCTTATTTTTTTTGCTGTTTGGATTACTTTTATTCCTGTATATGTTAGCACATCAGGAAAGTACACAGTAGCTGTTCATGTATTTGCCATTTTAGCCTCTGCTTTTGGCCTCCTATTTTGTATTTTTATCCCAAAATGCTACATCATCTTGTTTAAGCCTGAGAAAAACAGCAGACAGCACATGATGCGAAAATAAAGGAATGGCTTAGAGCAGGGGTGCCCACACTTTTTTGGCTTGTGATCTACTTTTAAAATGATCTACCACAAAACATGTTCATAAATAGAGACTATGCATGGCTAAAAAGTGTGGGGGGTGGGGCACACCGACACAGACACTTAAAGGAATCATGGTGATATTGGTGACATTATTTGAGATAGTTGCGGCCTAAAATTCTTGATTTCGAGGGAGCTTTTCCAAAAGGTTGAGTTATTTGTTGAAAAATAACTGATTAATAAACAAACATTCATTCATCAAGAACAAAAATAAATAACCTTGCCAATATGCTAAACAAAAGATTACCAGGACTACAAAACGTATTCACAACACAGTGCACCTGTTGGCATTACAGAAGGACCATCAGTATGACTGAATACAATGTTATGAATGTCTCAGCCTTCACATATGAGGGGAAAAAAACAGCCTGTGTCACTGTGATCTGTCTCATCATCTGACGTCCTGCCTGCGTTTCTGCCGTTCTCATTCTATGCGTATCAATCTGTTTTTCTATCCTTGTTTATTTATTTTATCCGTAAAGTTGTTGATGTTGTTCAATTACATATATTAATTTAAAGTCATCCAATTTCAAGTCATCCATTCTTCAACACTCGCTGCTACCTTATCTTCAAACAGAAAGTAACGTTAAATCTCCATGGCAACAGCTCTCAAGGGTTTGGATAATAATTGGATTTATTGCTTCCTTCATTATTCACAGCTAAATAACATAAGGCTTTTTATTTAGTTTAATACACGAAAAAGCTATATCTGTTCTATAAGAAAGGTAACCTTAAATGACTTCCGTTGTGATCTGGCGATTTATAGAAAAAAAAAAAAAAAAAACTTTATTTTAATTTAATTTTTTTTTTTTTTAAATGACACGATCTACCACCATAAGCTTTGCGATCGACGCATTGGGCACCCCTGGCTTAGAGGGTTGCATGAATGCACATCAGACACCATGCAGTTTAAAAAAATGCCATAAATCATGCCATGTCATGCATCTAGAAATGAATCATGATTTCCAAATGTTTGTTCAAGAGAAAATGTTCTGTGTATAAGATATTTCCTTTGAAGCGGCTGAACTGTTGTCAACTGTGCAATAAAGGTCACTCTGTTAACACTCCCCGTATTAATGAGATTTATTATCCAATTGAAAATAAATTGTTACAACATCATCAACAACACACACAAAGACAAACACATCAGATCCTAGACACATCATATCTTCCCTCATTCCATACCATATCACAATCTGCCATAGGCCTATACTGTATATCATATTGCCATGGTCCATATGTACATGTTCATCCCAGTTTGTTTTTTGCCTTGAGGCATACTACAACAAATATAGCTTATAATGGATTATTATACGGCTCTTCAGAATGTTCCAAAATGTTCCGTGGATTTGAATGGGCCACCCCAAAGTTCGCAGGTCCGTAATTTCTTGATATTCACCGCTGCGAAAAGCTATTGATCGCTGTCATTGGCAATGGGTTTTGTGCTTCTAATTCACATCTTTCATATCATTCCGCAAGTAGTCCGGTCATTTAACGTAACAGACTCATTGTTATTTGAAGTCAGCAAGTAATTGGTTGCTACGCAACACCTAAAACTTAAAAGTTCTATTTGCGTAAAGAACAATTTTTTCTTAGCGGAAATTACGAAACGGCAACAAAATCATTAAAAAGAGGTATTTCGGAGGAATGTCTTCTACCGTTTTGGAAAGTAACCGTATAATAAGCGGGATAATGTATGGTCCGGCGGTCATTATCTAAAAATAAATCCCTTCAGGACGAAACAAGACCCCTCCGCTGCGCGTCGGGCCTAACAACACCCTTAAACAGTACATTATTGACGATACAGTACTGCCTCGAGTACCTTATTGCTTAAATAATGACCGCCGGACTATACATTATCCCTTACATATTACTTCCTTTGAAATATTCCCACAGAAAAGGTGAAAAAGGCAGATAGCTTACATTAAATTTTTCTTTTACTGAAGTGCTCACTATCAACACCACAAGTGTGCCTACATATATTTTAGGCCCACACATATTACACTAGGAGATATGCATATTTCTACCTTTAATTTGTGTATCCCCGTTCAAAATAATGGATAATGGATAGTCTGCACTGTGGTTGATTTGACTGCTCTATTATGGAAAATGGTGGGGGAAGGCCCATTTTTAATGGGGAATATGTAATTTACTATGTATAATATGTAGTGCTGTCAAACGATTAAAATATTTTATCGCGATTAATCAAAATTAATCGCGATTAATCGCAAATTTTTATCTATTCTAAATGTCCCTTCGTTTATTTATTTTTTTCCATCATTTTATTTTCATTTTAATGCCCTTATCAACATGGAAAAGTGGATTGGCTTGCTTTATGCAAATGTTTTATTTTATTGAAAACCAACATTGCCAAACAGGGCGGTACAAAATAAAATTATAAAGTGCACATTTCAGGTAAACAAGGACTCAGCCCAGTTAAACCATGGCTTAATATTTTCTTTTTTTCAAGTTTGCTGGAAACATAGCAGTCAGGCCTCTTATTTCAGAAACAATGAACCGTAACAGTTAGGTTACCAATAAAAGGTAAGCCTACTACTTCTTTGCTTTCAGCCAGCTGCCTGTTGACATTTTCAGACAACAGTGACGCTGGCTTCTTTTGCACAACACCACTTTCCATTCAGAAGCTTTTTATCATCCATTTCGCCTTATCGCGCTCACCATTCACTCAAACCGTAACGTTAGCCTACTACACAGTTTGCGAGGCCAAAAAGAATGTTAATCTAAAAAAAAAAAAAAAAACGCGTTAATCTCGCGATAAAAAAAATAACGGCGTTAAAATGGGTTTGCGTTAACGCCGTTAATAACGCGTTAAACTGACAGCACTAATAATATGTAATACACTCTCAATTACATATGCGAGGCACACTAGCCTTTTTTATGTTTGTATGATGAATTAATCTGAAGAGCATGTGGACTAGTATGTAATTTACAAGCCTCCTTCTCAAATAAAACTCATATTTAGGCAGAAATAACAGAGATTATTTACTTCTAATCAAAACAAAAGTTAATTTGAAACATACAAGAGGCTTTAGTATATTCAGAAATAATGGTGATTTATATTTTTATGTCAAGAGGACACTGTACATTTTTAAAACAAACTGCTGTCTATCATCACATGCACCCAATAAGAACAGTTCCATCAAACACTCTATTTAGTTAGCCAATGTGCTATAAACAACCATATTTTATCACCTTTTAAAGTACTTTATTTTAAATAAAAGTAAAAGGCATGTTTGGGTTGGAGTTGATATGGATGTGGTAAAAAATTTAGATAATTATCAATGACTGCATCCTTCTTTTGTATGTTAAACCAACCCCATTAGCTAACTTGTTCATTGGCTACCATAGAAATCCAATGCAAGGCTTCCTGACTGATCTTCGAGAAAACAGAGAGAACACAGTTTAATTGTGAAGAATATCTATATTACATTTAAGTAAGTAACACAGTGGCCCAAATCACAGTCTACAATCTAATCAAAGCTCACTCTTAGGCACCTTCCCCATTACATGTTTTCTAGTGTTTTTCTCAGGTTGAAATATAATAACATAACATTTTGGGGCAAAAATACAAACAAGTAAGCCAAATGCAGAGGACAAAATGGCAAATATTTCAACCGCCACAGTATATTTGCCTGGTGAACTGACATATGCTGGAATGAATGCGATCCACACAGCACAGAATACAAGCATGCTGAAAGTAATTAATTTGGCCTCATTGAAATTATCTGGTAATTTTCTGGCTAAGAAAGCCAAAAGTAGACACATACCTGATAAAA
Source organism: Clupea harengus (assembly GCF_900700415.2). Lineage (NCBI taxonomy): Eukaryota > Metazoa > Chordata > Actinopteri > Clupeiformes > Clupeidae > Clupea > Clupea harengus. The sequence goes on from NC_045160.1 coordinate 18,549,019, forward strand.
GGCCTATGTACCCCAAGACAGCATAAAATGCTGTGTCTGACCCTGTGTTGCATTCAACAATAATCTTTCTGTTGTTATGCCTTTTTTGGGGATAGGGTGGTGTGATACTTAGCCAGAGTATGCAAATAAAAACTTGAACTGCAGTGCAGGAATATACAATTATCCTCTGCTGTACAGGTCCAAACTGAGTCACACCTGGCAAAGTGGCACGGAAAGCTGTAATCACAACTAATGTTTTCCCTAGAACACAGGAGATACAGAGGGCAAAGGTCACGCCAAATGCAGTGTGGCGCAACATGCAGGACCAGGCAGTGGGCTCAGCAATAAAGGTGAGAGGACAGAGGAAGCACAGGAAGAGGGAAAGCAGCAGGAGGGCACTCAGTTCTGAGTTATTTGCCCTCACTACTGGTGTGTGCCTGAACACAAGGAAAATCACTGTGGTTGCTAAAGTAAGAGAGGCCCCAACTAAAGACACAGCTGTCAGAATTATTCCCAACGTGTCCTCAAAGGACAGAACCTCAACGTATTTTAATATGCATCTGCTCCTCCTCTCATTGGACCAGTACTCCTCAGGACACAGGGTGCAGTCCAGTGCTCCTGGTTGACAAACATGAAAATCCCAATTTTTACACAGAATTACAAATATATCTATTGTGTCATCAGAAATGTCCTACTACATTTCTGTGTTGTGTGTTGCTGTTGTCATATGTGCAATGATCAATTACTGGATTCATTCATAAATAGGCTCTGATGATGATATTCTGTCAAAATAAATTAAACTCAAAAGCACAAGTTTAAAAAGGTTTAAAGGTTGTTGATTGTTGATTTTCCATGCCGATCATTTAACACAACTCCATTAATAGAATTCTGCTTCACCATTTTACTGGTGTTGCATGGCAACATAATAATCAAAACCTCCTGGTGTGAATGCAGTGTACCTGACTGATTAGTGATGGTGCCATCAGCACATGGAACACAGTCAAAACAGCAGCTGGGCCTTCCTTTAATGCGTGCTCTCCTCGTGCCAACAGGACATAGTTCTGAGCAAACAGCATGTGGAACCTGGCCATAAGACATCAGAGACCATGTACTTGAATGCTTGGATAAGAGGTATTATTTAGTTAGTTAGAACAGTAGCTTTCAAAATAATGCATTTTCCATACCACTTTCCCTGTACTCCATATAATGTTCTCATCCTGTATGGCAAGCTCATAGGCTGTATTTGCAGACGTGCTGAAATAGCCCACAGTGACATGCTGGACCTCACCCTGTTTTAGTTGCCAGTTGATGATATCGTAAGAGGGAGGAAGATCCCCATTTTTATCAAAGAACACAGTCTCTCCAAATACATCTACAAAGTTGACTTTTCTTAGCTGAGAGGTGACCTGAAAACAACAACATTTTGTCAATAAATCAGCAGGTATTAAGTAATATTCATGTTATTTGCACAAAATGAAATATGATTTCAAATAAGCTCACCAGCTTGGGGTTGATCTGTGACACATTTAAACACTTCTCTTGAGGAGAAGTTTGATTGCAAAATATCAGCTGATGTATGGCATGTGCAATAGTATACATGGCCTTGTAAACATTATAGGACACTCTCAGTTGTGTGACATCAAAAAAAGCACTTCTCAAATCAGGTGTTTCATCCCCTCTGCAGAGAGGACTTCTGGATGATACGCTGAAATGGTGAAATGGCTTACAACCTACAAGAGTTTCCCAAAAACTACCAACAAAAGCAGCTCCGCGATTAGAGTAGGGACTGATGTTGGTGAGAAAGTTGCGCAGTTTTGGAATTGCCATCTTGCGTACTGAAAAACCGATTGTGCCGGCAAAAGATTGAAACATCTCAGGAGTGGAAGGCCGAGCTGCTGTTACCCAGGCTTCACTTGCAATCCACTGGATTCCGGTAATGTTTTGTCTTACTATCTCCTTCATTACTGGATAGAGATCCGCCTCTGGCACAAAGGCAAGAATAACTCTTACAGTTGATGTTTTGATCAAGTGAACAACCTCAAGTATTTTACTCTGCGGGTTAGTGCGTGAAACAGTGCCTGTAAATGCAATGCAAACCCCAAGCTTCTTCACTTCTGAAATAAATGCTGACAGTCCATTTCTACCATAATCATTATCAGATTGTAAGGTTCCTATCCACTCCCATCCAAATCTTTTCACCAGAAAAGCCAAAGCCTTTGCTTGGTGATAGTCACTTGGTATTGTTCGGAAAAATGTTGGATATTTACTTTTGTCACTCAGGCAGGCACAAGTTGAGAAGTAGCTAACCTGCAAAAAATTCAGAGCACACATTAGTTTTATGACATACATGTTTGTAGTTCTGTACAAAGTAGAATGTGTACAGTACATGTGATCACAACAGCATACTGAAATAAAATAACTGAAATATCTCAGAAAATAATTATAATAATAACTAAATATTACCATCGGCAGGTTAAAAGGTCCAAATGTTCCAGCAAGAGCTATCGACTGTGATGACCCTGCCTCTGCTATTAATGCAGATATAGGAGACTGACACTGAGCAGTAGACCTGTCCCCATTTGCCTCACTCAACAGTGTTAGGGCGGCACGTAATGTGTTGGTTGGAGTAGAGCATGAATCAATTATCCTATAACCTAAAGAGATATTTGGAAGCAAAGTGCTATCGCTGTTTATTTCATTAATTGCAAAAATCATCACCTGGGTCCAACGAAAGGCACGCATGTCAAATCTGGGAAAACATAAGGTTATGTAAGTACATTTGTATTTTACATCATTATACAATATTTACCAATTCAAAATGAAATGTTTTGAATTCTCATGTCTTACCCTTTACATGGCACCTTTGGAGGCTCTTTCTCAAATGAGGCGTTAAAGTCATTTTGTTTGACATACACAGGGAAAATACCTCCAACCATAATATCTCCATCCTTTGCTAAACTAGGCATGCCAAATTCAGCCAGTAAGTTGCATGCAAAGCCTGACTGCAGCCAAAGTAGAAGGCATATTTGAGTTCCATGTGTAGACATGATCCTTCATCAGCTTCACAGTTATTTATGTGATGAGCTTTATTTCACATATACTTGTATTCCCTGAGATCATCCTGAAAGGAAGGGTTTCAATTGGATGCCGAAAATGGCATAGTCCCTTAAGGCACCACGTGTGGTAAGGTAAGGCAAGGCAAGTTTATTTACATAGCACATTTCAAAAACAAGCAAACTGAATAAATTAAAAAGTAAATATAAAAAGTTGAGTGCATTTGATCTGAGAACAGTTGGGTCTTACGGCTGACTCACACTATATGCGTTTGGAATGCGTTGATCCGTCAAGGTTGATGGACCACAATTCACTTTGAATGGGATGACGTCATCCGTTGCCAAACTGAATTGTGGCTCCGTTGCGTTGCGTGCGTTGCATGTGTTGCGTCGCGTGCCATGCGTTGCTTGTGGCGAAAGTTGAAAAATGTCAACTTTTTGAGAGGCAACGCATGCATCAGCCAATCAAATTGTCTTTCATGCATAACTGACAGCACAGGCACTAGCCAATCATATCGCGTTTATGCTACATCTAAAGAGTGCAAAGCTAAAAAAAAAAAGAAGATGGCGGACCAAACTCCGTAGATGGTCTTATTTGTACCTAAAAGTTGTTTCTTTTCCTTTTTTTTGCATAGATTTTTTAAAAGTTACCGAGAAATAGACAATATACAATGTAAAAACCCCGTTATTGTAACTGAAAAATACATCTGATAGGATTTGCGAGGTGTCTGAGCCACCTATCTAATGTTAGCATGCTACTACTCACAAGGTAAACAGCTTGCTAGTGGCGTGATTGGTTTGCTGACCTGTCAATCTCACTATAACGTCTCCGTTATCAACACAACCCCATGCGCCAGACTCCTCCTCCCTCATCTGTTGATCAACGCTTTCCAACGCATATACGGCTGGCTCACACTACATGCGTTGGAATGCGTTGATCAACGGATGACGGATCAACGCATATAGTGTGAGCTTGGCATTAGTGTGAGTCCGCCAGTAGGTCTAGATTTGAACCTGGCTACAGCTGAAACACCTTTGATTTCACCAGGAAGCTGTGGTAGCATGTGTAGTGTGGTGGATTCACCTATGGTTTTACGTCACCGCACTCATTTAGCTAGGGTGACCAGATTTCTGAGACAAAATCCGGGGACAATTTCAGTTCAGACACGTTAACACCTCCAAAACATGTCATGTTTTTGTCTTTGTAATCGAAAAACGGGGACACTGACTGGAACCTTATTCATAAAAGCAGTTTATCTTACTCTTGTTCTTGTAAATCGCAAGGGGAATGTCAAACAAAGAGTTTTCTTCTTAAAACTAATCACAAAGTGGCTGAAATGAAGAGTAGTAAAGGTAACAACCTTTTGCTAGATAATAAGAACCAATATCAGTGATAAGAACTTTGTTGACGTCATGCACAAGCTTCCTTGCAGTAGGCCTAACCTCTGTGTTTGGCTGATAAGTGACTGGTCTGCACGGATGGGTGACAAGTGTAGGTTTTTCCAGCATAGGCAACTGAATGCATTGTATTCCTATATTCTGTGTGAAAATTAGCTGGAACTATGAACATACAGATCAGGCCCATAGACTCCAGGATCTTTGGAATTGTTTTTTAGGTATTACTATACCAAAAGTGATTTAAGAAACAAACAAAAAGATTCAAAATACAATTTCAGTAAAAAATGTAATTAAATCCAAGCAATGTCAAGGTGAGGGAGGGAGATCTGAATAATCTAATAACCAGTTGACATATTTGTTGATAAAGAATAGGTGAAGTTAATGTGGGAAAAAGACATTTCATTAGTGTCTTTTAAGAGACCACCACAAGAACACATGTTTTTTTTTGTGTTTGTTTTTAAGTAATGTAGGCCTACCATTATTCTAGGCTACCTGTAATTGTCTATCTATGTAGCCTAAGCACAAGACTCATTTAAAGATTTTAGCACATTGAAACCCACTGCTTAAAATTGAACTGGTGAGACTGTTTTTGCTTCCACAGAACTATCAAAGTTCAAAGTACTTTACTGTCATCGTCACACAAACAACGAGACAGATGTAAGCGGGAAGCGCAACTGGATGTACGGAAAGTGAGTTCAAGGAGTATTTTCTTGCTTTCAAGTGGTTTAATTTATTGACAAGTTGCCAACTACCTCTCAATAGTACCCCAGACTAATGAAACTGAAATGTCATAGTACTGTAGTTAGTACCACTGCTAATGTTAAAAAGTTAACAAAGTTAGCAAGTAGAGCTGTGGCTGACACCTGACAGATAGCTGCTGCTTAACACTCACATTGTTGCAAATTTTAGATCATAGGCTACATACATATTATAGGTTAAATAATATATGACATAGATGATAAACAATGACACTTACAATAAACACTGTTCGCTAATCGCCTATCCCAATGCTATACTGTTGTTAGAGCCATAAATAAGATGTGTATTATTTCTGGAATAATATTATTTTGTATTACCTTGTTATTTTATAATGAATATCTCTGTAAAGTAGAGACTCTTATTTTGACACATTGTTTTGACCATGTGAAGAGAGCATGCTTAGTTAGAAGGAACAGAGAGGCACGGAGGTTCACAGTTTTTTGACCGTGCTAGCTTAATTGTGTTAAGACAGATATACAAGAATCATTTATTTATGTATGTACATGGATACCTGAATCTTTAAGAAGATAAAGACATTTACACTTTTAAGCTTTTGCACTCGTTCAATACTTTCCCAGAGTGCTTCAAAAGATGACACAGATATTGGATCTGCTGCCATTACACCTGTCTTGTGCTCGATTTGCCAGAGCTAGCTGGCTGAATGAATGAATGAATGGACGCGCTCTATCTCTGAATAAAAGAAAAGTAGAAGCTAAGGGCAAAGATTCTACCGCGCTGCATATTCCACCAATCAAAATACTACAAAGACAGGCATTCTAGAACATCTTTGAGCTCTGAGCTAGAGCTTGTGCCCCTGGCTGCTGGCTGGCTTGCTTGAGCCTGTGGCGTGTAGGCTACGCAACTAAACGTTTGGTCATTGTTTTCTTTCTTTCTTTTTTGAATTTGTATCCCGGGTCTGTTGTTGGTCACAGTGAAAACCGGGGACAGCTCCAGCCGGGGACAGGCCACCAAAAATGGGGACTGTCCCCGGAAACCGGGGACGTCTGTTCACCTTACATTTAGCCCACCTGATCAACAAACACCTAATTAGTGGCCACTGCCTGGGTGTGGCTATAAAGGCCTGGAAGTTTGCGGTGTCTTGAGTTTGTGAATCGCTACCTCCTGTGCAGTGTGACTTCCTGTTTCTCCCGCGGTAGGTTTTCTTTGCCTCTAAGCCAGTTGCGTTAAAGCCCTGCTTTTAGCAGGAAAAAGGATCAATTCAGTATGTTTCCAGCTACAGCTGTACAAAGGTTTGCACAATCACGGCACACAAGTAGCATGCTAAGCTAACGAAACCTGAACTAGAGACAATATGCTGCTAACACCTGGCTGTAAGGTAATGCTAACGGACAAAGCACAGCAAGTGAACTATCGCTAAATTCCTTACAAATCCTGGAATATCATGACACTAGTGGAACTTGTGTGGCAAGCTAGCCAACATAGCTATCACAATAACATTACAAAGAAGCTGAAACGAGAGCACTTATTACTAGCTTCGATGTCCAAGCGTGTTACAATAAGCTTGCTAACATCACTAATGATATGAGATGATACTTTGTTTATGACTGTGAGAAGATGAATACTCCCCCTCCTCACCGTGGCAAAAAGGGATGGTGCCCTTGAAGACTTTTTGGACTCCCCCACCATAAAGGTTGGATCTGGGCTCCCCTGCGTCAATGGTTGGACCTAATTAAGCCCAATTGGCTGTGCCCCATTTAAAGGGTGCCTCATTGTTATGTGGAAGCAGTGTTGCCAACTTAGCGACTTTGTCGCTATATCTGGCGACTTTCCAGACCCCCTTGGAGACTTTATTAGCAAAAAGCGACTAGCGACAAATCTAGCGACTTTTTTCTGTCATTATTATTGGATTATTGTGTCGACAAAGCACTGAAAAAGCATCTCACATATCCCTTTTGCAGTTCACATTACAACCGATCTCACGAGAGCTGAGTACAGTGAGGGCTGTCATCGTCTCCTCTCCACTCACACAGCGCCTGCGCGGCTAGTCTGACTAGATAGCAGCAAAATATTACAGCTTTGTATTCGTGGGCAAAATATTAGAACTTGTATTCGCGCGAAAATTGTACCTCTCCCAGAATTGCATAATGTGCGCATGTGCAGCTTATTTGCATATTATGCAAATTAGTTGATTGCGTCATCTAGCGACTTCTGGCGACTTTTGGGAGAGCTAACAGCTACTTTCCTTACAGAAAAGTTGGCAACACTGTGTGGAAGACAGGCTGAGAGACACACAACAGAGAGGCAGTGGAGAGGAATGATGAGAGGTAGTAGGGTAAAACACTTCCCTGTTGTGAGAAGGTGTATGTGTTTTCTGTCTAGTTGTGTGGACAGCGTTTGCCCTGTTTTATGCCTGTTCCTTTGTGCTTGTTCTGTGTGCCTTGTTTCTGTGCCTTGTGATGTGTTTAGTTCATGTGTTTATTTTCTGTGGCTAGCTATGTACTTAGCTTCGGGCTTAGTGCCTGGGCCTAGTTTGGGGCCTGGCTTGGGCCTTGAGCAGGTGCCGGTATTTAGGCCTAATCGGCCAAGCAGGTGCCCAGGGTGCCACGCACTTGAGTTCCTGGCGGTACGGCCTGACAGAGCATTCATACGTTTCCGTTGGAATGCGTTGATCCGTCAGAGTTGACGGATCTCCATTCACTTTGAATGGGGTGTCGTCATCCTTTGCCGAACTGAATTGTGGCTCCGTTCAGTTCGTCAAAAGGTTGACGTCACCCCATTCAAAGTGAATGGGGATCCGTCAACCCTGACGGATCAACGCATTCTAACGCGTTCGTGTGAAAGGTCTCTCAATGTTTTTGTTGGTTTATTTTGGGGGCACTGTGTTGGGGTTTATAGCCCCTTGTAAATAAATATATATATATATATTTTATGACAAAACCACCATCTCCTGCACTGTATTTCCCCTACACCACCAATTCCAGTCGCCACATCCCTAAAAGAACATGGGGTGACCGTCTGGTCCCTCACTGACACTAGCAAGTCAACAACTTTTTACATAGAGTCTGGTAATACATCAATGAAATGTAATGAAAATGATTTATTTTGCTGTGAATAATGAAGGAAGCAATGAATCCGATTATTTCCCAAACCCCTGAGAGCTGTTGCCATGTAGATTTAACATTACTTTCTGTTTGAAGATAAGGTAGCAGCTATTGTTGAAGAATGGATAACTTGAAATTGGACGACTTTAAATTAATATATGAAATTGAACAAAATAAACACCTATATGGATAAAATAAATCAACAAGGATAGCAAAACAGATTGATCTGCATAGAATGAGAACGGCAGAAACGCAGGAAGGACATCAGACAGACAGATCAGTGACACAGGCTGTTTTTTCCGTTATACGTGAAGGCTGAAACATTCATAACATAGTATTCAGTCTTACTGGTGGTCCTTTTGTAATACCAACAGGTGCACTTCGTTGTGGATAAGTAAAGCCTATGTACTGTTCCCGCTACGTGTTTTACACCACCAGTGCGTTAACGTAGGTAAACAGACAGCCAAACTCGAGTACACTACTTTATTGATTGTCAGGTGAAATTTATGAGTGAAACTGTAATACAGAAAATACTTAGAAGGTATACTAAACACATCAAGAATCAGAGCAACAACAGATTACAGCACAGCTGGCTAACAAGTGCTAACGTCAGCCATTAACGGCATTATGAATGAATAACGGTCATATCGCTATATTTTACTAATAATTAACACTAACACAGTTCATGGAAATAATATTTAGGTCACTTAACCATGTTTATCACAGTATGAAACAGTCAAAACACGTAGTCATTGTTTTCGAGGGTGTGAGGGAAAGCATAACACAAGGTTTACCATGAGCATAAGTAACTAGCATATGTTTCTAGATAACTGTCTAACAGCTGTTGCCATTCTCACGAGACGAAAATTTTAATGAAGTCCAATAATATACTTCTGTTCGTTTCTATAACAACAATACAAGCATACATTTGCTGGCCTAAATAAGCAGAGGGCAGAACAGCCTATTTTGCTAAATTTCTGTAGTCCTGGTAATCTTTTCTTTTGGCATGTTGGTAAGGTTATTTAGGGGGCCATTTATCAATGGTTTTGTTCTTTAATGAATGTTTGTTTATTAATTACTTATTTTTCAACCAATAACTCAATTATAATTACAAAGAGGGAAATTCGCAACTTTTTTATCGCAACTTTCACTTGCTCCCGCAATTTCATCGCAACAAACACCTAAAAAATACCGCAACTTTCATCGCAACTTTTTGGAAAAGCTCCCGCGAAATCAGGAGGCCGCAACTATCACAAAAAAGGCCCGCGAAATCCTGGGGGGACTGATTATATGTCCATTAACAACATAAAGAAGGGGTAACATAAGTCAAACCCAACACTATTTATTGACTGATCTTGAAAGTATTGGCTTACAAAAGCAAAATAAGTCATCACATAAAAAATTATTCAGTGTTAGTGCAAGAAGGGAACTGTGAAACACTGTGAAACCTATGAAAAGTGACAGTGGTATATGAAACACAGACCGCGTTAGCCACTTCACGACCGCAATTTTGTTTTCGTTCCAATTCTTGGATGTAGGATTTCCCTCCCTTTGTAGAAACCTGTTGAATGGATACATTTGGTCTAGGAAGTCCTAATTGTTTTGTTCAATTTATCTTCATTAGTACGCCGACTAAAAAGAAGTTTCTGTCAAAGAGCGAATCGAGTTGTGGCACTGAACAGGAGCCATCTTGACCGAAAATGCCTTTGTCGAGCTGTATGACGTTCGTATAGGCTTTTACGTCCATTACTTATGACGCGACATGGAGGGGCGAGCCCTCCCGGAAGCCATAGAGAATGCATTGAGAGCTCTGTTTTGTGAAAAAAAAATGGATTTAACATGGGAGTCAATGGGAGAGGTCTGGGGCGATTTGCATTTCGGCCCAGAAGGGGCGGGGCCATTTGAAGCACGACTTTAGGCTGACTGAATGACTGTTACCTGATTCGACAATGACATACAGAGGCAGATCAAACAGTCTAGTGGTAGAATCCGACAGAAAAAAAATTATTACATTTAAATTTACATGTCTACATTTACGCGACTTACAAGGATATTGCGTTTATACATCAGGAGGTTTTTTTTATTTTTATTTCCCCCTAGGCAGTGCGTCGCCCCAATCGCCCTTATGGACAGGCCGCCCCTGATTGCCACTACAGCTCCCATGATCCTTCAGGTCATTGGGGATCTATAAAGGGGCTGCGCTCCCCACTTTCACCCTCTTAACTGTTAATGCACTCTCTTGATGGACTCTGCCTTCACTCCACTCTGCCCTCCTGATGAGCCAGGGCTAAATTTAATTACTAGATAATAAATTCCAGTGTATGTTAATGGCATCTCCAACGCCTCTTACTTGTTTTAATGCGTGCCCCCAACCGGACACAACAAAACTGGCGACGAGGAGTGGATTTCTTAACCACATTTTAGATTGAAGCGGAAGGAAGATGCTAATGTTGACGAATGGAAACTAGCAACTAGCAAGCAAGTGAACCAGCGATGGGTGTTTTTAGCAGTGAGACAGGCATGTGCTTCGACGAGAGCAGTGAAAGTTTGTGGAAGCCAACGGAATTGACCAAGAAAAACGAAGGGCCGTTTTCTTATCGGTGGTAGGTGCCAAGACTTTCTCATTACTGACAGACTTGCTAGCTCCGAAAAAGCCATCTGAATCTATATATGATGACATTCTAAAAGCTCTAAGGTAATTGTATGTGCCAAAGAAGAATGTGTTAAGTGAGCGTTATACTTTCCATGCACCAAAGCAACAAAATGGAGTCTTTGACAGAATATATTGCTGCGCTAAAAGGACTTGCCACCACCTGTGAATTTGGAGCAATGCTCGAAGAGCAGTTGCGGAATCAACTAGTTTATGGCATCAGCAGTAAAGGCCCCGTCACAGCATAACGTTCTGGTCAACGTTCTCTGAACTTTCTAATCGTTCAATTTCGAGCGTTCTAGGGCGAGGTGGACACATCTGGCGTGTGACTAATGAAAGATAGCGTAGGACTGGCATGACTAGCGTGGGACTCACGCATAAGGAGCATGTGACTTGAGATAGAACACATAAATACCTGGACTGGCGAGGGGTTTGTTGAGAGTGATGTTTGATTGTATGTTAAAAAGAACTGTCGAAAAAGTTCAGAGAAGACATCATTGTTACGATTCGTGGCAGTCAGTGCCACAGTCTTGCATGCCCCCAGTCCCAGTGCACCAGGCAGCCCGGATGCCGCAGTCCTAGAAAACGCCAGTCCCAGTGCACCAGGCAGCCCGGATGCTGCAGTTCCAGATGCACCCAGCCTGGATGCAGCAGTCTTGCATGCCCCCAGTCCCAGTGCACCAGGCAGCCCGGATGCCGCAGTCCTAGAAGCCGCCAGTCCCAGTGCACCAGGCAGCCCAGATGTCGAAATCCCAGAAGCCGCCCGTCCTAGTGCACCAAGCAGCCCGGATGCCGCAGTTCCAGAAGCTGGCAGTCCCAGTGCACCAGGCAGCCCGGATGCCGAAGACCCACAGGCCGACAGCCCGGATGCTGCCATCCCAAGTGAACCAGACAGTCCGGAGATCTCAGCCCCAGGCGCCCCTGTCCCAGGCGTGCCTGCCCCAGGCGCTTGTGGTCCCGTCCCAGGCGCCCGTGCCCCTGTCTCCAGTGTCCTAGGTACCACAGTCCCAGCTCCCAGTGCTGCCAGCCCCAGAGAACCAGGCAGTCCAGGTGCCGTGACTACCCTAGCCACTGGCCTGCAACACCAGCCTCGTCCCCTGACGGCGCCTTCCCGAGCCTGGCCAAGGTGATGCTTCTTGGTCTCCTCGGTCTCAACAAGTCTCCTAGTCGCCTGCCAGACCGTTCGCCTCATTCTGGTCGTCCACCCGACCGGCCGCCAAAGACTCTGCCCGGATGTGGCCGACCGCCCGGCCTCCCACCAGACACTCTGCCCCTGCTTGGTCGCCCGACCAGCTGGCCACCAGACACCCTGCCCCTGCTTGGCCGGCCACCAGACACCCTGCCCATGCTTGGCCTCCCGCCCGCCCGTCCGCCCACCAGATACTCTGCCCTTGTTTGGCCGTCCACCCGACCAGTCGCCTGACCCTTGGCTCCTGTCCAGCTTTATGCCCGCCGTCCTTGCCATGGACCCCCTCCACCCACCCTATGTGGCCTTTTTTTTTTTTGCCTTTGGGCCGTCTGGAAGCCGGCCCTTAGTGACTGCAAAACACCTGCAGCAAGACTTGGTGGCAGCAGGCACTGAGGTTTCAGTTTGCACAGTAAGGCACATACTAAACACTGAAGGGTTCCATGCCCGGACTCCAAGACGCACACCACTACTGACTAGGGCTGTCAAAATGGCTCAAAAATGACGTTCGAATATTCGCTTTAAAAAAACACATATATTCGAACATATTCGAATTTCTGGTTGCGCATTAGGCACGTCAATAACAGGACAAATTAATACAACGAGACATAACTACTTGTATAGGTAATTTATTTAAGTTTAAACATATTTAACAACATATTACCTACACAAAAATACGTAAATTAACTAATGGCCAAGACCGCAGAGCTTGCACACACTCGCACTCTTTCTTTCTCCCTCTCTCTGCCTCTCCCGCACCGCCTCGCTCTCTGCGCATAGCGGTTTAAATGAACGACAACAAGGGATACGGTACCTCGGTTCCAGTGCTTCACAGAACTCCCTGAAGCCTATCCCATCCACCACACTGGTCAGCCTCATGTCCTTGCATATGAACGAAATCAGTTTTTGCGTGCAGGCCTCCTGTCGTGCCGTAGGCAACGAACTTGTGACGGACGGCGCAAAATATGTATCCAAACGTGGCTGTTTCGCTGAAGTTCCACATATTATGCCGTATTCACTTGGATGCACATTTTGGAGATGTAGCCTCGCGTTGCTAGTTGTTGAATGGTAAGCTAACGCTAGCTTACATAGCTTACACACTACTTTATCTGTAGGCTCAACAAGTTTACAATCAACTGCCCAAAATCCGAAATATTTCCAGACATCACTCTTTAGATTTTTGGGGGTTACAATCACTTTCTCTGCTGCGGTCAAGCAGGGTTCTGCACTTTCTGCCATCTACCACCAAGTCAACTGTCAGCAGTGAGGCAACTTGTTGAGCCTACAGCTAAAGTAGTGTGTAAGCTAGAGTTAGGTTACCATTCAACAACTAGCAACTTGAGGCTACATCTCCAAAATGTGGAGATGTAGCCTCAAGTTGCTAGTTGTTGAATGGTAAGCTAACTTTAGCTTACATAGCTTATACACTGCTTTAGCTGTAGGCTCAACAAGTTTACCATCAACTGACCAAAATCCGAAATATTTCCAGACATCACTCTTTAGATGTTTGGGGGTTACAATCACTTTCTCTGCTGCGGTCAAGCTGGATTCTACACTTTCTGCATCTCGCAAGTCAACTGTCAGCAGTGACTCTGTGCCAGACAGTGAGACTCCTGTGACCTGTCCCTGATCTCAGGCGCGCGCCCACCCGCAAAGCAGACAGTGCTGCCGCTGTTTTTTTTTTACATTCGAATATTAATTTTCACATTCGAAATTCTATTTTTAACAACTATTCGAATATATATTCGAATTTAGAATATTCGTTGACAGCCCTACTACTGACCCAAAATCACAAGAAAAGTCAGCTCCAATATGCTGAAAACCATATAAATAAGCCACCAAAGTTTTGGAATTCAGTTCTGGGCAGCGATGAAACAAAACTGGAATTTTTCGGGCCTATGGATCAGCGGTATGGCTGGAGGAAGAAGAATGAAGCATATGCTGAAAAGAACACCCTGCCTACTGTTAAGCATGGCGTTGGCTTAGTGATGCTCTGGGGCTGCTTTGCTGCCTCTGGCACTTGAAACCTGCAGCGTGTGGAGGGCACGATGGATTCAGTCAAGTATCAGGAAATCTTAGGAAAAAACGTAATGCCGTCTGTGATGAAGCTGAAGCTTGGGCGTCATTGGACCTTCCAACAGGACAATGATCCCAAGCATACCTCAAGGTCCACCAAGGCTTGGTTTCAGAAGAAGAAATGGAAGATTCTAGAGTGGCCATCAAGTCGCCTGACTTGAACCCCATTAAAAATCTCTGGTGGGATTTGAAGAAGGCGGTTACAAAACGCACATCCAAGAATATTACTAAACTGGAGGCCATTGCCTATGAGGTAAAATAGGCTGTTCTGCCCTCTGCTTATTCAGGTCAGCAAATGTATAGTAGTAGTATAGTATTGGACTTTTACTTTGACATCATTCAAATGTTCGTCTTGTGGGAATGGCAACACCTGTTATCTAGAAACATAGTTATGCTATGTTATGCTAAACACGTAGTGAGAACAGTACATCGGCTTTACTTACCCACAACGAAGTGCACCTGTTGGTATTACAAAAGGACCACCATTAAGATGATGTTATGAGTATCTCAGCATTCACATAAAACGGAAAAAAAAACAGCCGGTGTCACTGATCTGTCTCGTCGTCTGACGTCCTGCCTGCCTTTCTGCCGTTCTCATTCTATGCTTATCAATCGGTTTTGCTATCCTTGTTGATTTATTTTATCTGTATAGGTGTTTATGTTGTTCAATTTCATATATTAATTTAAAGTTGTCCAATTTCAAGTAACCCATTCTTCAACACTATCTGCTACCTAAACAGAAAGTAACGTTAAATCTCCCTTGCAACAGCTTTCGAGGGTTTGGGAAATAATCGCTGCTGATTTGCTTATGTCTTATTTACTTGTTCGGTGGAGGTAATCCAGAATTACTGTTGATAAAATTATAATCAGACCCCCCCCCCCTTAAAAAAAAACCTCTTCGGATCTGCACGATTCACAAAAGTCACCCAAACTGACGTGAAAAAAGCGGGAGGCGCCGAAAAGCGCGCTGTTTGCCTCCCTGCAAGGAGGCCTCGAAGAGGAGGGGCAAATGATGCCTGCCGACAGGGACTCACGAATGTCCTCATGGCCTTGTTTTCGGGAGGAGACGGGGGAAGAGACAACCTCTAGGGGTGGTGCCAGGTAGAAGGTCTATACCACAGTCATAGGGGGGATCAAAGCTGAAAGCGGGAAGAACATAACAGTGCAGTGCACCTTATGGTTCCCCACGGTGAAAATACTGTTGTTATCCAAGGACTCTATGTCAAATTTCATGAAACATTTACAGGCAAGACCAACACTGCTAACATCTACAGACATCCAGTTAGCTAAGGTTAAAGTTGGTTAGCTAACCTGTTACTATTGCTTGCCTACTAACGTAATGAAAAAAGGGGAATGTAATTGGTGTGAACAGGAAGGTGGTAACACCTGCTAGGCTCTAGGCCTGCCACACCTCCACCGGTGCCCATTTGGCTAGCTGCGGGGTCATCAGCCGGGGACCACCGTTCACGGATGTTTCGCCACTTATTCCGGAACATCTCCTGGTGGCGAGGCATTGAATAGGGACGTCTCCAGTATTTCTTGTTTCCGGGGTATTATTGGACTACCAGACCAATAAATATAAAACTAACACAACAATACTAAATGTAACACAACAGGACTAGGCTAGTTTGGTGTCGCTAGCTGCAGGGAGGCATAACTAAGCTGTTTTCGCTAACGGTTCAGCTGGCTACAGTGCAAGGCAAAGTACGTTACCTGTATGCTCTGCTCCTATCATGTTCACGCAACTTGGAACTCATATAAATATTTATGCACCTTGTTTTCCTGGCTCTGCATTGTAGGCAGTTTGTGCTTCAACCCCTTCACTGATTAAAGCAAATTATCAACAAATCCATTAATATAATTATGAAATCTTACAGTTGTTGTGCAGACAATGTAGGTTTTAATGTACTCATGTGCATCT
This sequence comes from Clupea harengus, assembly GCF_900700415.2. Classification (NCBI taxonomy): domain Eukaryota; kingdom Metazoa; phylum Chordata; class Actinopteri; order Clupeiformes; family Clupeidae; genus Clupea; species Clupea harengus. The sequence continues at coordinate 18,565,103 of NC_045160.1, forward strand.
GGAAATATAAATATTGTATCTTCCTTAAATCATGAGCCCAAGCAGTTCCTCTTTACTGGTGATGTATTAAGGAGCAGCCATAAGAACAAACTTGATAAACCAAAAAAATATTATTTAATTCATCTCAGAACTGCCACATATAATTGAAAAACCACAAAATAACATGCAAGCACATTGAAATATCTTACATAAAATTATGTTTGTGCAGCATGCGTTCATCCATGGACACAAATTAAAGAAACTTGTCTAACATTAGGAATTTGTTTAACATTAGCTACCTGAAGTCTTCTTTGGAAAAAAAAACCTCTCGGTTACTTACGTAACCTCGGTTCCCTAAGCAGGGACCAGATATAAAAGATGGGACATGACATTAGTCACGGTTCCAATCGAAGCATTTATTCATTCACGCCTGAAAGGCTGCGATTCGTCCATGCTCTCTCCTGAGCCCGCCCCCTAAGGAGCCTATAAATTCAGGAGCACGGATCGAATCATCCTTGGAAAGAAAACTAAACGAAGAAGTACAAACCAAGGGCAACACTGTACACGCAACTCTTGTTATATCTGGTCCCTATCGCAGTAGGACTGATATAACAGATGGGACCGTATATATTCCCGCGTGATAATACAGTGGCAGCCAATCACACACACCAACTTACACATTGCTTTTGCCCTCCTAGAGGTTCATACAGCAGCTGGTGGTGAACATTATTGGGCACATCCTTTATACATAGGCGACAAGGATCAGTGATCCCTCGCCTGTAGGAAACAACCCTAGAATGGTTAATTCGCAACGTAACACGTAGACGCTAATGAACACATACATCATTATATCGTTCTCAGGCCAGGGGATTCAAAGATTGCCTGCCTGTAGAACACCTTGTAAAAAACTAGGTTCAGCCACATCTAACATATAGAATCTAATGAAAGTGTGGCGAGAACTCCAGCTTGCAGCTTTACAAATTTCTTCCACTGAGACTCCTTTCAGTAAGGCCCAGGAAGAAGAGACCCCCCGCGTAGAGTGCGCATGCAACTTCTCCGGGGGATCTAAAGACAAACTCTTATAAGACAACACGATAGCCTCTACTATCCAACGGGAGAGGCTCGGTTTTGATAGAGGTCTGCCTTTTGCACGTGCGCCAAAGCACACAAACAGCTGATCTGACCGTCTGAATGCCCCAGTGCGCTCTACATAGCAGCGGAGAGCACGTACTGGGCAGAGCTTATTCAAATGTTCCTCTTCTGCTGACGCAAAAGGAGGAGGCGAGAAAACTGCTAATTCAATCACCTGATTGCGGAATGGGGTTGCCACCACTTTAGGTGTGTAAGCAGCATTAGGTTGCATAACCACTTTGTCCCCAGCGATCGAGAACTGAAGGCACGATGGGCTGACGGACAGAGCTTGCATGTCACCAACGCGCTTTGCTGACGCCAATGCCAGTAACAGCGCGGTCTTTAAAGAGACAAATTTTATGTCCACCGTCTCCAGGGGCTCAAATGGAGGCCCTGTGAGAGCACGTAACACAACCAGCAGATCCCATGAGGGTATGAGGTGTCTATCAGGCACCCTGAGCCGTCTCACACCCGCCATAAAGCGTGACGCTAGCGGGTGACTACCTGGGGAATTGCCATTGATGCCTGCATGGCAGGCTGAGATGGCCGCCAAGTACACCTTGAGAGTGGAAGCCGCCTTCCCCTCATCAAACAACTGCTGTAGGAATTCTAATATGACGCCCAGCGCACAGTTGACGGGGTCGCCCTGACGCGCAGCGCACCATCGTTCAAAACTGCGCCACTTCAGCGTATACAGAGCCCGGGTTGACACCACTCGGGCACTCTGTATCGTAGCCACCACCACGTCTGACAAGCCTGAAGCTAGGAGCCTACTCCTTTCAGGTGCCAGGCCGTGAGACGCCACAGTTCTGGTCGGGGATGCCAAACTGTCCCGTGCGCCTGTGATAGGAGGTCTCTCCGAAAAGGCAGCTCCCAAGGCTGTTGCACTGACATATTGATCAGATCCGCCACCCAGTGCCAGTGGGGGGCTATCAGCAACAACTCCCTGCCCTCGTTCGCTACCCTGCCCAGCACCTGCTGGAGGAGCGGAATCGGGGGAAACGCATACAGACGCAGGCTCGGCCACTGGTGGCTCAGTGCGTCTATGCCCAGTGGGGGGTTGTCGCCCCCTAGCGAGAACCAGAGAGGGCAGCAGGTGTTCTGTCTGTTGGCAAACAGATCTACCTGGGCCCTGTAGAAACGCAGCCAAATCTGCTCTATCACCAGGCACCAATCTGATGCCTCAGGGTCGCCCCTTGATAACAGGTCCGCCGCGTAGTTGAGGTGGCCTGGAATATGAACTGCCCTGAGGGAACGGGTGTGAACCGCTGCCCACAGGAGCAAGCGGTTCGCCCAGTGGTGCAACAACGGGGAGCGCACTCAGCCTTGGCGGTTTATATACGCCAATGCCAAAGTGTTGTCCGTCCTTACCAACTCATGCTGACCACTTAATCTGGGTAGAAAGTTCCGCAGTGCCAGGACGACCGTTCGCAGTTCTAATACATTTATGTGTGACACGGCTTCTGCTACAGACCAGTGACCGTTCATATATTCCCCCTCGCAGACCGCTCCCCACCCTTTTGTGGAGGCGTCTGTGGTTACCACTACGCGCTGCGTCACTATGCCCATGGGGCCTGACGCCGCGAGGAACCGTGGGGTTCTCCAGATTGCCAGGATCTGGGATCCTGCATCTGGAGGTCACCGTCATTCTGCAGTGTCTGTCCTTGGATGAACTGAGTCTCAAGGAAAGATACCACATTTGAAAAGGCCGCATGCGCAACATCCCCAGAGGGAGAGCGATCGCGGCTGATGCCATCATGCCCAGCAGCCTTTGGCAGCACAGGGACGAGACTGACTGTCCCAGCCGGAACTGATGCACGCATGATCTGATGGCATTTATTCGGTCTTGAGACAGCCTGACTTCCATGGAGGTGGAGTCTAGAACCATGCCTAGGAAATGTGCGGTCTGGCCTGGGCGCAGAACACTTTTTTCCTTGTTTATTACAAAGCCCATTCGGTGCAAGTGTGCCACCACTAGATGGCAGTCTTGCACCGCTACTGCCCTTGAGCGAGCGCAAAGGAGCCAATCGTCCAAATAATTGAATAAGCGTAAACCTCGCTGTTGCAACGGGGCGATGGCTGCCTCCACGCACTTTGTGAAAACCCTCGGTGCCAAAGCCAGGCCGAACGGGAGTGCGTGGAACTGGTATGCTATTCCTCCGAAAGCAAACCTCAGAAATCTCCGATGTCTGGGGTGGATCGGGACATGGAAGTAAGCATCTTTTAGGTCTATCGTGATGAACCAATCGTTTGGTCTTATGAACTGCACTAGCCGGCGGGGAGTCAGCATTCTGAACTTCAACGGCATGAGCGCTTTGTTTAACACAAGTAGATCTAGTATTGGCCGATAGTTCCCATCCTTTTTGGGGACCAGGAAGGTATCTGCTGTAGAAGCCTGATGCTGCCTCCTCGGGAGGCACTACACTTATTGCTTCTTTTTGGAGCAGGGAGTCTATTTCTTTCTGTAGGAAATGAGACTGCCCCTGCTGCACCACTGATTGGATCACCCCTCCGAATGACGGAGGGGGACAGGCGAATTGCATCGTGTACCCCGCGCCAACTCCCAGCGCAGCCTGCCAGGCTGGGCTTTGAGTTGAATAGGTCGGGAACTAACCCGCTCATAGTCAACCTAGATCTGCGCCCGCAGGGATCTTTGGGTGGCGACTGAGGCTCCCATGACCCTCCCCAGGGCCTGGGAAATGCAGCCAGTGAGGCGGAGGGACAGGTTCGTCGCCCGACGGAGCTCCACCACTGTCTCGTGTCCTTCCCCCAGCGACGCGGCCAGCTCCGTCAGGAGCTTGGCCTGGTAGCGCTGTAGGAGAGCTGCCGTGTTCGTAGAACAGGCAGCCTGCCCAGCTGCTAAGTACACCTTCTCGGCCAGAGCCGCCTGGTGCCTGGCCACTCGCGTGGGCAGGAGGGGTTTCTTGCCGAGGCGCATCGTGGGGGAGGCAGGCGAGAGGTAGCCCGCCACCGCCTCCTGGTCCGCGGCCACCAGGCTGGCGGGCGACGGCGACGGGGAGAGGCTAGCAGGTGCGGCTGCGGCTGTAGAGCGGCTGCCTAACACCGTGCTGCCTGAGGCTGAAGGAGCGCGCAGTCCTTCGGGGGGAATTCCCCCGGATGGAGCTGGCGCTGCCTTCCCAGCGTCTGCGCGTTCCCAAAACACCAGACGCTTAGTAGCCTTAGCTAGCGTGAGGCTAGCACAGATGCCGCAGGCTGGGTCGACGCCAGAGAGAGCCGCCTCCGCGTGGGCCCTGCTGAGGCAGGCCACGCAACGGCGGTGGCGGTCGCCCTTGTCCCTGGCGTGCCCACAGTCGGGGGATGCCTGCCTGGACATATTCTGAAATTAGAAAGAAAGTTTAGTTTCACAAGCACACTATCACACAACTGAATGTTGAGTAGCAAAAAGCTAGCAGGCTAGTCAGAAACTTAGCCAGCTAACCAGCTAGGATAGCGACTCTACTTTCTTAATAGTAAGTCGAATCTTGTAGCACTCGGAGCTAGTGAGGGTAATACCCGATTAAGTCACCAACTCTTAATTGAGCGTAAAAGCACACAAAATTCAAACTTATCGAGCGTAGAGAATGAAGGTCACTCAGATTGTAGTACTTCGGGTCGAAGTTTTCAGAGAGGATGATTGGATCCGTGCTCCTCAATTTATAGGCTCCTAAGGGGGCGGGCTCAGGAGAGAGCATGGACGAATCGCATTCTTACAGGCATGAATGAATAAATGCTTCGATTGGAACCGTGACTAACGTCATGTCCCATCTGTTATATCGCAGTCCTACTGCAATAGGGAACTAGCTTACAAATTATGATAACATCCATGCTATGATAACAAAGTGTACCCATGGGGGCTTGAAGGATGACATTTTGATTTGCATTCACTACGCACACACATAAACACAAACACACTCACATTGCAGTTTATGTGAGGACTAACTTTAAGTCTTTGCTGGAATGCGCTGTTTTTTTGTCAATGTAGGTTTTTTCAGTGTTTTTAAGTTTGTTAATTGATCAATTGCACTCAACTTTTTATATTTACTTTTTTATTCATTCAGTTTGTTTGTTTTTGTTCTTTTAAATATATTTGTATCTTTTCACTTTGTCTTCATCTTTTCTGTTTGCTCTTATTTATGTAAAGCCCATTGCATTGCCTCTGTGTATGAAATGTGCTATATAAATACACTTCCCTTGTTAGACATTTTTAGGTAGTCTGACATGCATTGATGTTTTTGTATATTTCCTCTAACTAAAAACATTGATGCACAAGTGGCATATATGTACACAAAAACTGGCGGAGCTTTAAAGGCATATTGACAACAAGAACAAAAAAACTAAATATCCCTCCAGAGGGCACCACGTGTGGTAATGTACCACAAGGACTATGCCATCCTTGGCATCCAATTGAAACTCTTCCTTTCAGGATGAGCTCAGGGAATAAAAGTATATGTGAAATAAAGCTCATCACATTAATAACTGTGAAGCTGATGAAGGATCATGTCTACACATGGAACTCAAATATGCCTTCTACTTTGGCTGCAGTCAGGCTTTGCATGTAACTTACTGGGTGAATTTGGCATGCCTAGTTTAGCTAAGGATGGAGATATTGTGGTTGGAGGTATTTTCCCTGTGTCTATTAAACAAAATGTCTTAAATGCCTCATTTGAGAGAGAGCCTCCAGAGGTGACATGTAACGGGTAAGACATGAGAATTCAAAACATTTCATTTTTAATTGGTAAATATTTTATAATGATGTAAAATACAAATGTACTTACATAACCTTATGTTTTCCCAGATTTGACATGCGTGCCTTTCGTTGGACCCAGGTGATGATTTTTGCAATTAATGAAATAAACAGCGATAGCACTCTGCTTCCAAATATCTCTTTAGGTTATAGGATATTTGATTCATGCGCTTCCCCAACCAACACATTACGTGCCGCCCTAACACTGTTGAGTGGGGCAAATGGGGACAAGTCTACTGCTCAGTGTCAGTCTCCTATATCTGCATTAATTGCAGAGTCAGGGTCATCACAGTCAATAGCTCTTGCTGGAACATTTGGACCTTTCAACCTGCCGATGGTAATATTTAGTTATTATTATAATTATTTTCTGTTTGAGATATTTCAGTTATTATATTTCAGTATGCTGTTGTGATCATATGTACTGTACACATTCTACTTTGTACAGAACTACAAACATGTATGACATAAAACTAATGTGTGCTCTGAATTTTTTGCAGGTTAGCTACTTCTCAACTTGTGCCTGCCTGAGTGACAAAAGTAAATATCCGACATTTTTCCGAACTATACCAAGTGACTATCACCAAGCAAAGGCTTTGGCTTTTCTGGTAAAAAGATTTGGATGGGAGTGGATAGGAACCTTACAATCTGATAATGATTATGGTAGAAATGGACTGTCCGCATTCACTACAGAAGTGAAGAAGCTTGGGGTTTGCATTGCATTTACCGGCACTGTTTTACGCACTGACCCTCAGAGTAAAATTCTTGAGGTTGTTCACTTGATCAAAACGTCAACTGTAAGAGTTATTCTTGCTTTTGTGCCAGAGGGGGATCTCTATCCTGTAATGAAGGAGATAGTAAGACAAAACATTACTGGAATCCAGTGGGTTGCAAGTGAAGCCTGGATAACAGCAGCTCGGCCTTCCACTCCTGAGATGTTTCAATCTTTTGCCGGCACAATCGGTTTTTCAGTACGCAAGATGGCAATTCCAAAACTGCGCAACTTTCTTACCAACATCAGTCCCTACTCTAATCGCGGAGCTGCTTTTGTTGGTAGTTTTTGGGAAACTCTTGTAGGTTGTAAGCCATTTCACCATTTCAGCGTATCATCCAGAAGCCCTGTCTGCAGAGGGGACGAAACACCTGATTTGACAAGTGTTTTTTTTAATGTCACACAACTGAGAGTGTCCTATAATGTTTACAAGGCCATGTATACTATTGCACATGCCATACATCAGCTGATATTTTGCAATCAAACTTCTCCTCAAGAGAAGTGTTTAAATGTGTCACAGATCAACCCAAAGCTGGTGAGCTTATTTGAAATCATATTTCATTTTGTGCAATTAACATGAATATTACTTAATACCTGCTGATTTATTAACAAATGTTGTTGTTTTCAGGTCACCACTCAGCTAAGGAAAGTAAACTTTGTAGATGTATTTGGAGAAACTGTGTTCTTTGATAAAAATGGGGATCTTCCTCCCTCTTACGATATCATCAACTGGCAACTAAAACAGGGTGAGGTCCAGCATGTCACTGTGGGCTATTTCAGCACGTCTGCTAATACAGCCTATGAGCTCGCCATACAGGAGGAGAACATTATATGGAGTACAGGGAAAGTGGTATGGAAAATGCATTATTTCGAAAGCTACTGTTATTAAAAATAACTAACCTCTTATCCACGCATTCAAGTAAATGGTCTCTGAAAAAATCATGGTCTCTGGTGTCTTATGGCCAGGTTCCACATGCAGTTTGCTCAGAACTATGTCCTGTTGGCACGAGGAGAGCACGCATTAAAGGAAGGCCCAGCTGTTGTTTTGACTGTGTTCCATGTGCTGATGGCACCATCACTAATCAGTCAGGTACACTGCATTCACACCAGGAGGTTTTGATTATTATGTTGCCATGCAACACCAGTAAAATGGTGAAGCAGAATTATATTAATGAAGTTGTGGCAAATGGTCGGCATGGAAAATCAACAACCAAACCTTTTTAAACTTGTGCTTTTGAGTTTAATTAATTTTGACAGGATATCATCATCAGAGCCAATTTATGAATGGATCCAGGAATTGATCATTGCACATATGACAACAGCAAGACACAACATAGAAATGTAGTCGGACATTTCTGATGACACAATAGATATATTTGTAATTCTGTGTAAAAATTGGGAATTTCATGTTCCAGGAGCACTGGACTGCACCCTGTGTCCTGAGGAGTACTGGTCCAATGAGGGGAGGAGCAGATGCATATTAAAATACGTCGAGGTTCTGTCCTTTGAGGACACGTTGGGAATAATTCTGACAGCTGTGTCTTTAGTTGGGGCCTCTCTTACTTTAGCAACCACAGTGATTTTCCTTGTGTTCAGGCACACACCAGTAGTGAGGGCAAATAACTCAGAACTGAGTGCCCTCCTGCTGCTTTCCCTCTTCCTGTGCTTCCTCTGCCCTCTCACCTTTATTGCTGAGCCCACTGCCTGGTCCTGCATGTTGCGCCATACTGCATTTGGCGTGACCTTTGCCCTCTGTATCTCCTGTGTTCTAGGGAAAACATTAGTTGTGATTACAGCTTTCCGTGCCACTTTGCCAGGTGTGACTCAGTTTGGACCTGTACAGCAGAGGATAATTGTATATTCCTGCACTGCAGTTCAAGTTTTTATTTGCATACTCTGGCTAAGTATCACACCACCCTATCCCCAAAAAAGGCATAAAAACAGAAAGATTATTGTTGAATGCAACACAGGGTCAGACACAGCATTTTATGCTGTATTGGGGTACATAGGCCTTTTATCAGGTATATGTCTCGTTTTGGCTTTCTTAGCCAGAAAATTACCAGATAATTTCAATGAGGCCAAATTAATTACTTTCAGCATGCTTGTATTCTGTGCTGTGTGGATCACATTCATTCCAGCATATGTCAGTTCACCAGGCAAATATACTGTGGCGGTTGAAATATTTGCCATTTTGTCCTCTGCATTTGGCTTACTTGTTTGTATTTTTGCCCCAAAATGTTATGTTATTATATTTCAACCTGAGAAAAACACTAGAAAACATGTAATGGGGAAGGTGCCTAAGAGTGAGCTTTGATTAGATTGTAGACTGTGATTTGGGCCACTGTGTTACTTACTTAAATGTAATATAGATATTCTTCACAATTAAACTGTTTTCTCTGTTTTCACAAAGATCAGAGTCAGGAAGCCTTGCATTGGATTTCTATGGTAGCCAATGAACAAGTTAGCTAATGGGGTTGGTTCAACATACAAAATAAAGATACAGTCATTGATAATTACCTCAATTTGTACCACATACATATCAACTCCAACCCAAACATGTCTTTTACTTTTATTAAAAATAAAGTACTTTAAAAGGTGATAAAATACGGGTGTTTATAGCAGTTGGCTAACTAAAAAGAGTGTTTGATGGAACTGTTCTTATTGGGTGCATGTGATGATAGACAGCAGTTTGTTTTAAAAATGTACAGTGTCCTCTTGACATAAAAATATAAATCACCATTATTTCTGAATATACTGAAGCCTCTTGTGTTTGTATGTTTCAAGTTAACTTTTTGTTTTGATTAGAAGTAAATAATCTCTGTTATTTCTGCCTAAATATGATGTTTTATTTGAAAAGGAGGCTTGTAAATTACATACTAGTCCACATGCTCTTCAGATTAATTTCACAAATGTATAATACCGTAAATCCTCAAATTGTGGCCGGGGCTTTTATTTACTTAAGTTGCACAGCGCACCGGCCTGTATATGGGGCAGGCTTGTATTAGGGGCAGGCCTTAATTTCGTACTTATTATACGGCTCTTCAGAATGTTCCAAAAAGTTCAGTTGATTTGATTGGGGCTCCCCAACGTTAGCAGGTCTGTCATTTCTTGATATTCACCACTGCGAAAAGTTAATGGCCGCTGTCATTGGCAACGGGTTTTGTTCTTCTAATTCACATCTTTCATATCATTCCGCAAGAAGTCCGGTCATTTAACGTCGCGGAAAGTAATTGTAACTTGAAGTCAGCAAATAATGGGTTGCTACGCAACACCTGGAACGTTAAAGTTAGCCTGAAGAACATTTTTTTCTTAGCGGAAATCACGAAACTGCAACAAAATCATTAAAAATAGGTATTGTGGAGGAATGTCTTCTATCGTTTAGGCAAGTAACTGTATAATAACAAATTCACCTTGTAGGCTGAAACATTTCTTTTTTAATTGCAAACAGCCAAGAAATTAGCCAACAACATTAAACATGAGGAGAACATGTATTTATAAAATGCATTCAATTCAATTGTTATGTCTGCTTTGTGCTGATTGACTGATGCTGGTGGGCTACAGTAAAATAGGCTACCGGTGCCTTTTGTTACCACGGCTTGTATTCGGGGCCCGGCCTTTATTTGTCCGTATCGACCACGCCCCCGGCTAGTATCTGAAGCCCGGCCTCTAATTGAATCCCGGTCTTTATTTGAGGATTTACGGTAAGTATATGTCATACAAACAAAAATAAAGGCTAAAGAAAACCTTTTTGTGGTGCTTCAAAGAACCCATACACATGCAGTTCTCTGAAGAACCACTTCAGATTCCGTTCCTCAAATAAGGTTATGGCTCCAAGTAGAACTTTCACAAACAGTTCTTCCTAGCACCCCATTGGCAAAGGATCTCAGAAGAACCAGCCAATCCAGTTATTTAAAGAGCCACCATATAGTTCTTAGTATATCAACTGTTGTTTCAAAGAACCAAAATAATCGAGCAGATCTATATCTGTGAAAATTAGCCAGACAATACTTACAAATGATTCACTTTAATAGCAAGTATTCAGCAAGTGTGATCAGCACAAATTCATATATCTAAAGGCAATATACAGTCATTAGCTACCTGAAGTTTTCTTTGGAAACAATTTAGCTTGCAAGTTATGATAACATCCATGCTATGATAACAAAGCGTACCCCATGGGGGCTTGAAGGATAAAATACAATTTTGGTTTGCAGTCACTACGCACACACATAAACACACACACACACACCCACACACTGCCACGGAATGGAATCGACACAAGAGATGGTAATTCTTGACAAACAGAGTTTATTGCAAATGGAACAGCCAGGAACAAACGAGACAGACCAGAGGTTGTAGGGAACACAGATGACGAGGACACAGATCCTCTTGCACGTAGGCAAAACCCACGGAGGGGCTCAGGCTCGAAGCACTGGATGAAACTCGGGAAACTGGCACTGAAGGCGCAGAAAGCAACAAAACCGAGTCAAACTCTTTAACTGAACTATACTATCTACTTTAACGCCGTAGCAGAAACCAAAAGGGTGGCTGGTGCAGGTCCGGGCTCTGACGTGACACACACACACTCTATGTGAGGACTAACTTTTTGTCAACCACAATCTTTGCTGGAATGCGCTGGTTTCAAATGTCAATGTGGGTTTTTTTCTGTGGTTAATTTGATGAATTCGTTATTCAGTGGTTCCCAAACTTTTTACAGTCCCGTACCCCTTCAAACATTCAATCTCCAGCTACGTACCCCCATGTTTTTCTTTTCATGTTTGTAGCAGCCGCCGCCACTCTGTAGTGCGTTCTGTCGCTGATTAGTGTTGTCTCAAATGGAATACTGACGGACGCAAATTTGCGAGCCTTTTACCCATAAATCTGTGCGCCAGCTTCCTCCTAAACAAAGATCGGCAACGGATGACGTCATCCCATTCAAAGTGAATGGGGATCCATCAACCTTGACGGATCAGCGCATTCTGAAACACCTTTGATTTCATCAGGAAGCTGTGGTAGCATATGTAGTGAGGTGGATTCACCTATGGTTTCACGTCACCGCACTCATTTAGCCCACCTGATCAACAAACACCTAATTAGTGGCCACTGCAAGAGCGTTGTATGGTCGCTGCCCATTTCACTGCATAATGCAGTAAATATGTGAGAGTTCAGGGGCCTGGCTTTAACAAAGTTCACCAATTTTACTGTAGTGTCCAAAACGTCCTTCAAGCTGACAGGCATTCCCTTCATGGCCTTTCTCCCCGTCATGGCCTTTGCGCCATCTGTACAGATGCCAACACATTTTTACTAAATAAGTCCATTACAAAGGTGTCCAGCATTCTGAAAATGTCCTCCCCAGTTGACCTTGTTTCCAGTGGTTTACAGAAGAGCATGTCCTCCTTAATTGACCCTTCGTGAATGTACCGGACATATACCAGGAGCTGTGCCAGGCCGGCTACTTCTGTTGATTCATCCAACTGTAGTGCATAGATTTCACTGGCTCGTGTGTGAATTAGTAACTGTTTTAAAACGTCCTCTGCCATGTCACTGATACGCCGTGAAACAGTGTTGTTTGATGAAGGCATTGTCTGTATAGTTTTTTTTGCCTTTTCCCCCAACATTGCCCCAGCCATATCTGTGAACAGCAGGGAGAATTAAATCCTCCACAATAGTGTGGGGCTTGCCAGTCTTAGCTACTCGGTAGCTTACATCCTCTCTTTTTTGACCATACATGTGTTTGCATCCCTGTCCTTGGCCCCTGCATTGATTATAGGGGTCTCAACAACATCACAGTAAATAATCGCTACCCTCTTCCTCTGCCTTTGAGCTATTGCAGGGGGCTAAGATCTTTACCAAACTCGATCTCCGGTATGCCTGTAACAATGTAAAAATAAAGCTTAGTGTCTTTAGTGAAGTTCCACAAATCCCTGCTGTATTTATGTTAATATTTTTTTGGGAAACACTACTGGTTTCAGTATTGTTTCTGATGGGGCAATAATTGGTGTTGCACACCTCAAGACTTTCCCTTGCTTTGGAAGTCTGGAAAGGGGTAACCTGGGTTTCTAAATCCTCCGTGAATTAAATTAATTAATATTTTGTATTTTGCAATGTTGTCCATGACATGTGTGGCATGGCGCCAACGCAAGTGGCAGCCTTTCTGTAATGTTTTGCCCTCTGGCAACAAACGTATTTACTTTAGTATAAACTCAGGCTGACGACCGACTTCATTCCGTGCTAGTTTATTCACCGGGGTTTTTCCCACTGCCGTCAATACGTCATTCCTGAACGTACACCTTGGGCTACGGTATGCACCGTGTGACAAACAGTCACAACAGATATTACATCTCCGTTTTTCTAAAAAGTAAGTAAAGGATTGTCATCAACAGTTAACACACATTGACTCATTACATTCCATGAGATTATCAAATATAGCTATATACAGTATTACATTCACAGGGTACTAAAGGTAAGTATAAAACATTCATATTTCATTCAACATATTTCAGGAGGTAGCTGCAAGAACAAAACAGATTAGTTTAAACAGCTAAAAAGTGAGTAAGGGATTGTCATCAACAGTTAACACACATTGACTCATTACATTTCATGAGATTTTCAAATATAGCTATATACAGTATTACATTCACAGGGTACTAAAGGTAAGTATAGAACATTCATATTTCATTCAACATATTTCAGGAGGTAGCTGCAAGAACAAAACAGATTAGTGCAAACAGCTAAAAAGTGAGTAAGGGATTGTCATCAACAGTTAACACACATTGACTCATTACATTTCATGAGATTATCAAATAAAGCTCTATACAGTATTACATTCACAGGGTACTAAAGGTAAGTATACAACATTCATATTTCATTCAACATATTTCAGGAGGTAGCTGCAAGAACAAAACAGATTAGTGCAAACAGCTAAAAAAAGTGGAAACTTCCTTTTTCTTTTCACAGGTCACATTTCAGGAACAGGTAAGTATCTTTTCTTTTCACAGATCACATTGCAAGAACAGGTAAGTATTTTCTTTTCACAGATCACATTGCAGGAACAGGTAAGTATTTTCTTTTCCTTTACATTTTTTTTTTTGTTTGGTTTACATTACAGGAACAGGTAAGTGAACACCTTTTTTTTTTAATAGGGCAGCGATCCGCCTACATCCTTTTACACATCATTTACAAGTCAAGAACTTGTCTTGGTTTGATTGTGCGACCTGACTGTGTGGTGTCACCAGTCTGATCGTCTCTGTCTGGAGGTTCAGCAGGATCTTGCTGATGGGCCTGTGTGTTGTAAGCAGTGTTTATCTCCTTGCTTACACGGAGGTGTCGCCGGTTGTGTCGGTAGGTTTGACCCTCTCCGGCTTGGATGTGGTAGCTCCTGTCTGTGTGTGCAGGATGCATCACTGTTGCAGGTCTCCAGGATCCATCCTCCTGCCGGAAACGGATTGGTGCGCCTGTGGGCAGCTGGGGCAGGGGGTTTGGCCGACCTGTTGTAGTATGCCTGCTGACGTTGTTGGCATACCTCTCTCCTTTCGTGTACAGCCTGTTGACTGGCGATCTGTGGCTGCAGGTGCTTGGCTGTTGCTGGCAGGATGGACCGCAGCCTCCTGCTCATCAGTAGCTGAGCTGGTGATTTCAGGTTGTCTACTGGCGTGTTGCGGTACTCCAGCAGGCTCAGGTATGGGTCTTTGTTCTCTGCTTTGCTTTATCCAGGATGCTTTTGGCTGTCTGGACAATTCTTTCCGCCAAACTGTTGCTCTGCGGGTAGTGGGGGCTTGTGGTGGTGTGAGTGAAACCCCATGACTCTGCAAAAAGACAAAACTCACCCGAGCTGTAGCACGGACCATTGTCGCTGATGATGGACTCGGGGATCCCGTGTCGAGCCATTGCTGCTTTCAGTTTCATGATGACAGCTGATGAGGTGCAACTGGAGAGCTTCTCCAGCTCGAAGAACCTGGAGTAGTTGTCTACAATGACAATGAAGTCCTGTGAGTTCCGTGTGAATAGATCTGTGCCTATCACTTGCCACGGCCGCTCGGGTATGGCGTGTGACTTCATTGGCTCTTTGGGGGTTGCGTTGCGGCGCTCCTGGCATATGCTACAGCCTCTTCGATCTGCTTGCCCATGCCAGGCCAGAAGAGTAAGTCTTTTGCACGGTATTTGTTCTTTTCCATACCGAGGTGGCTGGCGTGTACGCGTCGTACCATGTCCTCCCGGAGCTTTTGGGGGACGATGATCCTCTCACCCTTAAACAACATCCCGTCCATCTGTGAGATTTCCTCTCTATGGTTCCAGTATTCCTGGATGCTTGGTGGGCACTGTTTCCTTGTGTCTGGCCAGCCAGTGAGTGTGGCTCTTCTTAGAGCGGCGAGCTGTGCATCTTGAGCAGTTTCATGTTTGATTTCTGCAAGCCTCGTGTCGCTCACGGGCAAGCTGTTAAGAACCGTGTGTACTTGGGCCTCCATCCCTTCCTGCAGGGCACGGCCCTGATATTCCATTGACTTACGTGAAAGCGTGTCGGCCACCGATATCTCCTTACCAGGGCGGTGCAGGATGTGGATGTCATATTTTTGTAGCTTGAGAATCATCCGCTGTAGACGGGGTGGTGCTGCCGCCAGCGGTTTCTTCAGTATTCCCTCCAGGGGCTTGTGGTCTGATTCCACTATCACTCTCCTCCCGTACATGTATTCATGAAAGCGCTTGCATCCAAACACCACAGCGTAGAGCTCCTTCTCTATCTGTGCATAGTTTTCTTCCGTGCTGTTCAGTGATTTGGATGCGTATGCTATTGGTTTTCCTTCCTGGAGCATAACAGCCCCTAGGCCGCTTTTCGAGGCGTCGACTTGGAGTCGTAGCTCCTTTTGTGGGTCGAAGTACGACAGGACTGGGCTTGGGTGCTGTGTGATGAGGTTCTTCATGTCTTGGAAGGCTTTATCATGGTTTGCATCCCATGCAAACTCGCTGTCTTGTTTCAAAAGCTGCCTGAGAGGTGAGTTTACCTGTGAGAGATGTGGAGCGAATCTGGAGAGGTAGTTAATCATGCCGAGGACCGTCTCCAACTCTGCCTTGCTCTGCGGGGGTTGCATCTCCCTGATCGCCTTCACCTTATTAGGATCTGGTTTGATGCCGTCTCGTGAAAGTGTGTGTCCGAAGTAGCTTACCTCGGTCAAGCCTTTGCGGCACTTGTCAGGGTTGAGCCTCACCCCTCGCTCCCGTGTGCGGTCCAGCATCGCTTTGAGGCCCTGGTCTGGCCGAAGACCAGTATGTCGTCCACTATGGCCGTAACACCATCCAGCCCTTTGTAGTGAGGGCAGTAGAGGGAAAGATGGTTATACCCCAAGTTATAGTCCGACTACGCCACCCTAGGGGAACCTTACACCAGTAAGCCCCAGGGAATACTTTAAAGTAAATTCCAGTATACTGTTTTATATACTGTTAGTCTTAGTTTAAACACAAAAGGCAAAAACAGGTTCGAATGCACAAGGCGACAGACGGGGATTCCAGTTTAAGAATTTTTATTGATAACTGAGGGAAAGGGGAGTGGGAGTAAAGAGGTGGATTGTGAAATAACCTGCAAACAAGCCTCTCTAGTTAGCAAGATACAAAAATGTATTTATTGGATAGTATTTATGCCAGTAAGGCTAAAACAGGGAAACACTAGACTAGGGTATAGGCAGTGCTAAGTAGGACTTACCTGAGGGAGGCAGACTAGCAGGCGGCGTGCTCTTGGATCCACACCGCTCACACGTGCACACACACACACACACACACACACACTCAAAGTGGTTGTAAGGTGAACTATTACAGGGAAAGCAACCCACAGCACACTGCACACACAGCACAACACGGCACACTGCACACCCACAGCACAGCACACTAACCAGCTTGATCCACCCGCATGCAGTGACAGGGGCCCACCACCAGGTTTCTAGCCTCCCTCTGGAAGCACCCAGCAACTGCTAAATGAATAAAAACTAAAACAATTATTGCACCAGGAGATACCAACAGTCAATCATAAATATGAATCACTCAGAAAATAATAACAATCACTCATAGATATTAACTACAGACGGTACAAATAACAAACATGCACCAGGACAAGCTACAGCACCAATAGCCTTCTCCACAGTCACATGCAAACAGAAAAGACACCAGACAGAAGCATTACACTATTGAAGTTGACAAGGAGATGGTACAATGCCGAGACATGACAAAGAAAACGAAAACCCAGCTCAGAGATATGTCAGACCAACATGCAAAACAACAGTTTGTGCAAACACCTACCCGGCTAATCAGGAAAGCACCTCAACAGGAGAAGGGGTGTGGTACAGACACCGTAATGCACGCACACAACGTCTGGTCCTTTTATCTCCATCTAAGTGGAGGCTATCAGTGACTAGGCTGACGATAGTTGGGCTAATTGAATGTAAAAGCAGGGAGTGTAGGAGACCTTTCACACGAACGCGTTGGAATGCGTTGATCCGTCAGGGTTGACGGATCCTTATTCACTTTGAATGGGGTGACGTCAACCTTTTGACGAACTGAACGGAGCCACAATTCAGTTCGGCAAAGGATGACGACACCCCATTCAAAGTGAATGGAGATCCGTCAACCCTGACGGATCAACGCATTCCAACGGAAGCGTGTGAATGCTCTGTAGGTGTAACGACACCACCTTACCACACCTTCACATGTTTCTTCCACGCGCCTCTGGAACTTGTCTTGGGCAGACACAATTCCAAATGGGAGTCTGACGGAGCATTCACACGCTTCCGTTGGAATGCATTGCGCCAACGGATGGCAGAGGAGGAGTCTGGCGCATGGGGTTCTGTTGATACCAGAGACGTTATAGTGAGATTGACAGGTCAACAAACCAATCACGCCACTAGCAAGCTGCTTACCTTGTAAGCAGTAGCATGCTAACATTAGGTAGGGTGCTCACACACCTCGCAAATCCTATCAGACGTATTTTTCAGTTACAATAAAGGGGTTTTTACATTGTACAGTGTCTATTTCTCGGTAACTTTTAAAAAATCTAAGCAAAAAAAAGTCAAACAAACAACTTTTGGGTACAAATACGACAATCTACGGAGTTTGGTTGATCTTTGGTTGATCTTTTTTTTTTTTGAGCTTGCCCCTTTCTAGACGTGAGCATATAGGGGATCTGATTGGCTAGCGCCTGTGCTGTCAGTTATGCATGAAAGGCAATTTGATTGGCTGACGCATGCATTGCCTCTCGAAAAGTTGAACATTCTTCAACTCTTGCTGCAAGCAAAGCATGAAACGCAACGCACGGGAACCCAACAGAGCCATAATTCAGTTCGGCAAAGGATGACGTCACCCCATTCAAAGTGAATGGAGATCCGTCAACCCTGACGGATCAACGCATTCCAACGGAAGCGTGTGAATGCTCTGTGAGAAAACGATATCTTCCGAAAACTGTTGAATGTTGTTAATAATGATGATTCAGTGCTAAGTTTAATTGCCCAATAGCCTGACCTTGCGTCTAATACACTAAAATATTGTGCTCCTGCAAGCTTTGTGGTGGCATCCTCCAGTGTAGGGAGGGGGTAGTGAGGTCGCTGTATTGCCTTGTTGAGAGCTCTGGGGTCTAAGCATACTCTGAGTTTTCCAGTCTTTGGTTTTTCAACTACGACGAGTGCATCCACCCATTCTGTGGGTTCTGTTACCTTGCATATGATGTTCTTTTCCTCCATGCTGTCGAGCTCATCCCTCAGTTTGCTGCGCAGGGCGATGGGGATCCTTCGTGGCGGGCATATCACTGGCGCTGAGTCTGGTGCAAATCGGAAGGTGCACACGCCTGGGAATTCACCTATCCCCTGGAACACTTCTGCGTACTCCGCCATTATGCTCTGTAAGGCAGCGTCTTTTCCCCCCCTTACAGCCATCACTATTTTGACCATGTTCAGGTCGCGGCATGTTTTCATGGCCATGACTGGTGGGGCGTTTGTGTCAATCACATAAAAGTCCAACATAAGTGCAATGTCCCTGTATAAGCATCTGAGCTGGCACATACCTCTCACGCTCAGTGCTCCTCCACCATATACTCTGTGAGTCTGTGTGCTTCTGATTTCAGTGGCACGTCCCTGAACATTGCCTGAAACACGCTGGTGGGAATGGTGTTGGCTTGCGCCCCAGTGTCAAGCTTGAATTTCAGCTTTTGTGGAGGTGTGCCTATCCCCGCCCCTCTATATAGGCCTGCTCATTGCTTTTCCCATTGTTCTCGACGGTGACGCTGTCTAGGTACAGCTCTGTCTCTAGGTAAAACTCTTGCTACTCTGGCCCATAGACTTCAACTGCTGCTGGGCTAATTCGTGCGAACAAGCTATGTCTATGGCTTTCTCCAGCGTCAGGTCAGCTCCCTGGCATAAAAGTTTTTCCCTTAACTGGGTCGAGTTGGTGGCGAAAACGATGTGGTCCCTGACCATTTCATCACTAAAGTCAATAGGGTATATACAGTCTTTTACCAGTAGCTTCAGCTTCGTTATAAATTGTTCAAAAGACTCACTTTCTCCTTCCATCTTTACGTTAAAACGGTACCTCGCATAGATGGGGTTGGCTTTCGGTGTGATGTATGCCTTGTATCTATTGTAGTACGTGTCCAGCTTCTTGCCCTGATCCTCGGTGATTGTCCAAGTGTAGACATCGCACCCTTTTTCTCCTATCCACAGCAGGAGGTAGCTGCACTTCTCTTCCTCGGTCTTCCTATGCAGGGGTCCCTTGAACATTAGCTCCGTCGTCTGCTGAAACCGTCGCCATGCCTCAGGTAAGTTGCTAGCTTCCCAATCCATCCTTGGAACTGCCACGCCATATGCATCAATTTTTTTGTATTATATTTTGTTTTAAGCGGTAAGTACTTTATCCTGAATGTCTGACACCATGTAATGTTTTGCCGTCTGGCATACATACACTTAACTTATATACTTTAGTATAAACGCTGACGACCGACTTCATTCCGTGCTGGTTTATTCACCGAGGTTTTTCCCACTGCCGTCAATATGTCATTCCTGAACGTACACCTTGGGCTACGGTATGAACCGTGTGACAGTGACAGATATTACACTTTCCATGTAGCTCCGTTTTTCTCGTGTCTTTTTAGCTTTTTTAAGATAAGTTACGTTTTTAAGTTGTTTTGTCCTTGTTTACACTTTGCTCTGTAAATGCACTGTGTAGATCTCTTTATATCCTATGGATACAGATATGAATCGACTGCAACAGGGATAGCCATTCCTAGTTACACAGTCGTTGCTTCAGCTAATTGCTGGTTGCTCTGGGTGTTTTTTTTTAGATTTATCTAACTTGGGCTCATTAAAATGAACTGTTTATTCTGACCACCTGTTTAATGTAGCACAGTTTGGCCTTTTTGTAGGGTTTGTAACAAAGGGTGGATTTTCAGCTGCGGTTGATTTCTTTTAAACGGGTTATTTATTTTCGGTTGCCATGGCGCCGATACGACAGTCAGAACTTTGTTTACACAAGGGATTAGCTGCTCGCACTGCGGTCTAGGAGTCATGCCGGCAAAGTTCACCCCATACCGGAGGAGCTGGTGAGACGCTACCGTCGAAGCAGAGCTGGTGCGATGGTGAAGGCTAGGCACCAGGAGAAGCGGTGGAGGTTCAAACTGCAGTCCCCCCAGGATTGCACCGTGTCTCACGCACTTTGTGTGTGATGGGGAGTGTAAACTCGTTGGCCAACAAAATGGATGAGCTAGCTGCCTTGGCGAAGAACGTGAAGTTGTACAGGGAGCGAGGTGAAGTTGTACAGGGAATGCAGCCTATTGTGCTTCACAGAAACCTGTCTAACTAGCAACATCCCCGATTACAACGTTGAGCAACCTGGCTTTACAATGGTCAGAGCGGACAGAAATCCAAAATTAGGTGGCAAACAGAAAGGTGGGGGTCTTGCACTTTATGTTAACATCAGGTGGTGCAAACCAGGACATGTGGCAGATTCAGGTGCTGACTGGGATGGATGGCTGCCATACCTACTGTTTGCCTATCGAGAAGTCCCACAGGCTTCAACAGGCTTCTCTCCGTTTGAGCTTTTGTATGTCCGGCAGGTGAGAGGTCCACTGGACATCCTCAAGGAGGTGTGGGAAGGCCAGCAACCCCAGCAAGGTATGAACATCCTGCCATATGTACTTAAAATGCGCAATAAGATGGAGTCTCTAGCAGAACCGGTCCAAGAGAACATGAGGACGGCCCAGGCAGTGCAGAAGCGCTGGTATGACAAGACGGCGAGGGAACGCACGTTCAAGCCGGGACAACAAGTGTTGCTGTTGCTACCAACCGCTGAGAGCAGTCTCCTGGCGAAGTGGCAAGGACCCTTCGCAGTTGAGTGGAAGGTAGGCTCAGTAACTTATGAAATCCTTATGCCAGGAAGAAAGAGGGGGAAGCAAATCTTCCATAAGGTTCCATAACATTCAGAAGGAAGGCGGGGAGGCAGCAGTGGCTCATCATCTCTTGGCCAGGAGAGTGGACAAGGAGGAGGAGCAGGACGAGCAGTTCTTCCCGGTGGAGCAAGGACATGAGGTGAGCTCAGATCTGTCCCATCACTCCTCAGTGTGCCAACAGGAGCTGGATGCGTGTATCCCAGAGGGGCTTTTCACAGAGACTCCAGGGCGGACTCCGCTGGTTGAGCACCACGTCAGGCTCAAGGCACCAGGACCAGTGAGGTTACCAGGATACCACATCCTTGCTCGACTCCTCCCCAAAATCAGGCAAGAAGTCTATGTTGGAGATGGGCATCATTCAGCCCTCCCACAGTGAATGGTCATGTCCAATGGTGCTTGTTCCCAAGAAAGATGGAGATTTTGCATAGTAAAATTCAATATCTGCTTTTGACCTGTACCCTATGCCCAGGGTTGATGAGCTGATCGATCGGCTGGGTAGTACTAAGTACCTGACTACCCTGGA
The DNA here is from genome assembly GCF_900700415.2 of Clupea harengus. NCBI lineage: Eukaryota > Metazoa > Chordata > Actinopteri > Clupeiformes > Clupeidae > Clupea > Clupea harengus. Next base: position 18,586,659 of record NC_045160.1, read on the forward strand.
TCTCAGTAAGGGATATTGGCAGGTACCTCTGGCTGCAGACACTAAATAACTGACGGCTTTCAGAACTCCCTTTGGGTTCTTCCAGTACACCATGATGCCATTTGGCCTGCAGGGGGCGCCAGTCACATTTCAGCGCCTGATGGATAAGGTGCTGGAGGGGGCTTGGGAGTACTCGTCAGCGTAACTGAACGATGTGGTGGTCTTCAGTCAGACGTGGGAGGACCATCTGACCCATGTCCAGGGGGTCCTGAGGAGGATCCAGGCCGAGGGACTGACTGAACCCCAAGAAATGTGCCCTGGCTCAGGCAGAGGTGCAGTACCTGGGGTATGTTATCGGTGGGGGAACCATTAAGCTCAGCTCAGCAAGGTTAGTGCATTCTGGATACCCCAGACCACACATGAAGAAGCAAGTGCTTTCTTTTCTGGGTGTGGTGGGCTGGTATTAGAGCATGGATCGGGCCGACATTTTCTGTCCGAGTCCGACCCGCGTCCAACAGAGTAGTAACCGAGCCCGGCCCGAGTCCGACAGCCATTCAAATATTTTTTTTCTAACCCGACGGAATCAATTTCTCAACTGTTCATACTACATTTACATACGTTTTTAATGAATAGCCTGGCTTTATTAAACTCGGACATCAACAGATAAATGCTCGCTCACACAAACAAGCGCTGTTAAACGCACAAGCGTGCACAAGAAGGCCAATAAGCATATTTAAATGAAATGATTCACATTGCAAGAACGTGTTGTAAAATGGTGCGGCTTCTTTAAGAGCAGCACGTACAGGGTGGGTGTGCTAGAGAGAGAGAGCGGTGATGCTTATGAATAGTTTGGATTTAGCGACAGGAGCTAAAAATGATGTGCTGTAAGAGTGTTAACCAGTGTGTGAAGAATAAATCCTCAGAAAGAATACAGTGGGCATTTATTTACTAACCAGCAGCAGATGGAAAGTAAAGGGAATTAACCGCGAAGTTAAAACCATGTAATACTAATCTCCCCTGCAATCTCCAACTACGGTCAGACAGACAGCAGGAAAGGAACGGAATGAAATAGCCCACACATTACACACGCTATGCCTTAATAAAACTCACGTTATATGCTAAACCACAGGATTACATAGTCCAACCATCGAGGTTTAATCCATGTTGTTGTGGAGACAGAGGATCGCATCAATCATATTTCATTAAAACTTCACACTTCTTACATTGGACATATTATCCAACAGCCTAATTAGAATCTGCATCGACTACTAAGCAGAAATATCTCCATACAGTAGATTTCCCTTCGTTTAATAGGCTATCGTTTTAAACTCTCCAGATGACAGTTTCTCTTTAACTTCCTCCGTGATGCCATTTTGCCACCTGTAATTGCGCTGTCACAGCTAGGACCTAAGCAAATTCCCGCCACGGGAAAAAGGCTGTTATCCTAAATGTGATATATTTTATTCTCAAAAACGAACTTCTGCATAATATGAAGCAGACACGTTGACTATTTATTAAGATATTATATATTATAATTTCTAAATATTTGTCCGAGCCCGACCCGTTGGGTCCCGATGGGTTCCGACGGGCTCGGGTCGGGTATTCATCCTCTAGCTGGTACAGAAGATTTGTGCAGAACTTTGCCAATAGGGCGGCCCCTTTAATTGAATTGACCCGCAAGTCCAGTCCTGAAGTGGGCTGAAGACTGTGACAAAGCTTTTAACGATTTGAGAAGTTGTTTGTGCAGTGACCCTATTTTGCAGAACCCTGACTTTAGCCAGCCGTTCACCGTGCAGACGGACGCCTCTGGAGTGGGCCTTGGTGCGGTGCTGCTGCAGGGGGAGTCAGGAGAACAAAAGCCGGTGGTATACCTCAGCCGAAAGCTCTTCCTGAGGGAACTGCGGTATTCCACCGTAGAGAAGGAGTGCTTGGCGCTCAAGTGGGCCGTGGACTCCAACTGGGGTGGAAACTTCCATCGACTCTGGAACTTCCTACAAACAAACACAGAACAGAAGCCCTAAAGACACAAAACAAAGCCAACAATAACTACACAACTAGTCACAAAACACTTCACCTTTAGACAGGGAAGTGTTTTACCTTAATGCCTAAAACCAGTCCTCTTTCTCAGTGTTCTGTAATGTCTTTCTTAGCCAGTCTCTCCTCATGAAAATGAGTTACCCTTTAAATAGGGCACATCCACTTTGGCTTAATTAGGTCCAACATTGGAAGTAGGGGAGCCCGGACCCAACCATTATGGTGGGGGAGTCCAATTGTCCTAAAGGGCACCATCCCCTCTTGCCATGGTGAGGAGGGGGAGAATTTCACCTTCTCAGTGTGTGTGTGTTTTAATAAAGTACAAGGTTTATAATCCACCAAATTCTGCTTCATGCAGAAGCTTTTGAAAGCCCATGCGGACTTTGGATCTTGTTATATTGCCCAGCCTCTGGAATGCAGGCAAGAGGTTCTTCAGGAAGTGTCCATCCTCATTGGTAGGTGTATTTAAAGCACCAAGGATGCTCTGTTGATAATCTGTTAACGGTGTAACGGTGGCAACCCCAGGTAGTGTAAATTCTGGCGCCAGGCAGGCCCAAAATCCTGCCACTTAACTAAGGTGTGATACCATCAGCAAATTTAACGAAAAATAGCTAATGCAAATAAGGAGAAAAGCTCAGAAGTTTGATTCAAGCGTACATAGTACTCATTTACTAAATAACCCAATCAAAAATCACATAAATCTCCCCTTTAACCCACGGCAAGGCAAACGCAACAAAAAACATTAGCAACTTCAATGCCTGTATCCACGTCACCCAAAACACGAAATAAACAAAAACAATGCAATTGAAACAGTCTGTGTGTGTGTGTGTGCGTGTGTGTAGGTTCATGTGCATTTATGTGGTGTGGAGCAGCTTGAGAGTCGCAAAGTACGAGCAAGGTGCTCTCCAGTATGAACTCACGGCAACGTTGATAGACACCAAGGATCTGCCCCGGTCCGTATGGAAATATAATGGCAGGTTGACAGTTCAGGTTGACGAACAATTTTTAATCTCCGTGAGAGAAATCCGGGCTTTTCAATGTCGGGTGGTTTTCCGTGTTGCGTCGGGAGGACTTCTCCAGACCACGAACTCCAGCACTCTTTGCGGTAAGCAATATGACCTGTATCCTATTTACTTGCTCCTTCACTCAACTTTGACTCTCCTGCTACTAACGTGTCTGTGTCTCCGTCTGTTTCTCACTCTTTTCGCCATTGATTCTGTGAGCACTCTATATGCACAGGAACCACTCCCACATTGACGTGACACTGACGTGAATTGGAAGTTACGTTCATGACATGACACGTCACTCTGTAGAAATACACTATAGAAGCAGACTTTTATTGCTATTAAAGTAGCATGAATTAAGTACTCTGCTACACTCCCCCCTCCATGGAAAGACAATCCATGGTCGGTAAAGTGCAGCCTAATCCAAGCCGAGGAAGTCCTCCTCATCAGTCCTCCCAGAAAATGTCGTACAGTGTTTGTTTCTCTTGCTTGTCAATCTCGGCTGCAGTTGGATAGCAAGCTTTGAGATTGTTCACATGAATATTGCACAGACCTTCTTCAGTGTCTTCTCTCATTACTTCAATGTTCACTGGGCCTAGCTGCCGCAAGACTCTTTACGGTCCTTTCCACTTTGGAGCCAGCTTTGCCGAAAAGTGTTTTGCTTTGGAAGATTGAGGACGGTTGCGCACCCATACTATCTTTCGGTAAGAATGTTACATCTTTTCGATGTTTGTTATAGTTTCTCAGCTGTCTCACCTTTGCTTTCTTACTGCTGATGTGTGCTATATTTTGCAGATCTTTGATGTGTCGCACTACATCATATCCAGCAGCATCGGGGGAAAGATTTTGACCCTTCAGTAGTTTATCCATGGGACTCTGCCCCAAGGTGTAGCTCGGCTGGGAATACACCCGTGGTCTCATGAACGGCAGAATTCAGGGCGAATCGAAATTCAGGTAATTACTGATCCCCTTTTCTTGTGGTTTTCCACATTGTAGGATGAAATCATGCACTTTAGATTTCGGTTTACCCTTTCAGTAAGGTTAGTTTGAGGGTGGTAGGCTGTTGTCAGTTCTGGGGTTACTGTCCAGGTCTTACAAAGTTCCTTGAATAAGTTGGAGACAAACTGAGATCCTCGGTCCGAAAGGATGAAGTCTGGAACTCCCCAGCGAGTGAGAATTTCTTTTCGGAAACAAGCGGGCAATGACTGGTGAAGATGCTGTGCGCATGGGGAAAAGTTCTACCCAGCAAGTGTAGTAATCCACAAGCACAAGAAAGTGTTAATTTCTGGACTGCAGGGTAAAGGCCCCATGATGTCAATTCCCAGCATTTCATCTGGATAGCTCACTTCTGTCTCTTGGAGTTTCCCACTAGGTTTTTTGTTTTCTCCTTTGTGAGTCTGGCAAACTATGTAGGCACAGACATAACTCCTCACTTCCTCCCACATTTTAGGCCAAAAAGCCACATCATGGATTCGTTTATACGTCTTAAACATACCTTGATGGCCACACAAAGGGGAGTCATGATACGCTTGTAAGAAAGATGGCAAGAGTGTCTTGGGCACCCAAACTCGAAAATGGTGTTTGTTGTCAGCCAGGTGAATTTTCCTGTACAGTATATTTTTCTTCTGAGACTTTGCAGCTTTTCATGACCTTCTGTATTCCTGGATCAGTGTGCTGTTCTTCCCACAAGGTGGTGTTTGAGAATGGAAAGTCTTCTGAATTATTTTGACTTTTAGCCAGCATGCAGACCGGTCCAACAGGACTCCTTGAAAGAGCATCGGGTGCAACATTGAGTTTTCCCTTCTGGTACTCAATCACAAAGCTGAACTTCTGAAGACGAAGTGCCCATCGGAGAAGGCGGCTTGAAGTTTTGGTGCTGTTAAGCACCCACTGTAAAGAGGCGTGATCAGTCACCACAGTGAACAATTTTGATTCCAAGTAGTGCTGCCATTTTCTAATGCCCAGACAACTGCCAGACATTCTTTTTCAGTTGCAGAGTAATTCCATTCTGGTATGTTTAAGGTTCGGCTAGCAAAAGCGATCACTTCCTCATGCCCAATTCCTTCCTTCTGGGCCAGGATTGCACCGAGTCCTACGTCACTGGCATCAGTATAAACGAAAAAGGGAAGGTTTAGATCAGGGTGTCCCAGGATGGGAGGAGAGGTGAGGTGTTTTTTCAAAACATCAAAGGACTTCTGACACTCATCGCTCCACTTGAGTCTACGTCCTTCGTTTCAAGGGCATTCAGGGGATCCGCCACTTGTGAAAAACCGGGTACAAATCGATGGTACCAGCCTGCTAAACCCAGGAAGTGCTGGACCTCTTTGATGTTGGTTGGGGTTGGGTAAGCTTTGATGGCGTCAACCTTCACTGGATCTGCAGCAATGCCCTTGGCAGAGACTACGTGGCCCAGATATTTTATTTCGTTCAGACAGAATTTCACTAGACGAGCGCAGCATTCTGGTGTAGTCCTTTTATTTATTTTATGACATCACGGTGCCCCCCACGGGGCCATATTGTGGTGTCAATCTTATTGTCAAGAGCTTGCATCTTAATGTCTTGCTCACTGTGAGACATGGGCCTGTAAATTGCCCAGAGAGGTACATATCTTATCCATCATTCTAATACAGTGATCTATCTTTTGTGACAGATTTCCATGATCGACAGCAACAGTTCCATGGTGGTTATGAAGATCCTGCTGGACTTCCTGTTGTAATTGTTCCACCATAAAGGCGAATTACATCAAGTTGTGTTGTGTTCTGTTTTTTCACTTCTTCCACAACCAATGTTTTCATTCCTTTTAACATTTTCTCCATTTAATTTTCTAGTTCAGCTTTGCTGTCTGTTACAACTGTATTAAGATTCTTTATTTCTTGTTCTGACTGCAAAAGACTTAAGTCTGGCTTCTAGATGGAGACGACTGTGATTTCTTTAGTAAGAGCACTGATGGTGCTGGTCTGCTCATCCATGTTCCCAAGCGGGCCTGCAGATAAGGAATCCGGTTGGTCCAAAGACTGTAGAGCCATTTTACCAAGTGTTCTCCCAGGTGTAGGAATGGCAGCCGGCAATTCGCGCTGTGATGGTGTCTGATTCAGAGATGGAAGGTGGAGTTGCCAGTAACATGTCCTCAGCACTTGCCAGATATGGTGATTGTGTAGCCTCCACTGGAGGATCTGGAAGGTAGAGGTAAGGCATGATCTTTAGGCCTCTTTTTTGGAGTGGTGGAGATTATTCACTGGACTTAATTTACAGGCTTCCACTCTTGGAACACAGATAAATCCACAGAATACAACACAACAACACCTGTGCACAGGGTTTGTGATGAGTAACCAAAATATTCACTGCCAAAACCACAGTGTGAACAGTTTAACTTAAATACAGCCTAGCTGCATTGGCCGGGAATCGAATCTGGGCCTCCGGCGTGGCAGGCGAGAGCTCTACCACTGCACCACCCGGAGAAAAAGCTACACATTGAAAAGCAGGCGACAAAAGCTTTACTCAACTCTTTATTCTTTCTCTTACCGTATTATTGGTGTTCCTTCTTAGCCGAATAATAGTAGTCTACTTACCGCACTCTACGGAAGTTTCACAGGTCGTTATACTTGTAATCAAACAAAGCAATGTTAACACACACAGCGGAGGCAGACTCCACAAGAGGACCTACCTGCCGGAAACTGTAGGAATGTTAGTAGTAAATAAGTAGGTTTAGTATGGGTTTATCTAATTCAGTATAAATCAAAGGAGTTAGGAATGATTTGAATGGGAAGACGGGGCTGCTTTGTCATACGATAAATAAAGGGTGGGTCTTCGAGGTACTATGATAGGTTTCTGATTGGTGGAGTCAACGGGGAGGTCATAGGTTTCATTGGTTGAGCAGTCAGCCAGTTGAGGCTTTAGGGGGAGTGCCATGTTAAGTTTAAATGCCTAAGCGGGAGATATTTTTGTCAGAGCGTCTTCGAATTCATTCTCTTATTGTGGTTTAAGATCTGCAATAAACCTTACTGAAATACTCTACAATCGGCTGTCTCCACTTCGACATTTTCTGGTACCTCGCGGTAATTTGTGATCGGACACCACAAAACATTGATTTTTAAGGGGAAATCACTTACCAATCCTCAGGCACAATAACATGACGGATTCAGATTTCCCAAATTTAAACCTACCGGTCTCGAGATCGAGGCGAGAAAGGCAAAGAGGAAGAGGCATGTTCCCGGATACGCTATATGCTGCGGGTCCAGCCTCCGGTCAGTCACATGACATTGTTGATAGAAAAATCTCGAGGCAGGTGCCAGGATGGCATCATTCGTAGTAAGACTGTGGTGATGGTCAGAGAGAGGTCGAAATAGATCCACTATTTCTCAAACCAGCACCTTTTTTACAGTGTGGCCTGCTAATTAAACAGTGGTGATCCAAGCACTTCCCAATAGTGTAGGGATCAGCATAACTGGCTTGAAACGGACTATTAATGATGGGCAGCAAGGCTGATCCCCTTTCTCAAAACACCCTGCTGCAGCGTTGTGATTGAAAGGGAGCTGCATCTTACACTTCGATCTCGCTAGCGCTGTCTTTGCAGCAGCACAGGTTTTATAGAGGCAGTACCTAGAGCCACCGACATAGCCTAGCACATTAACAGGAGGCTACTTAGTGCTCCACTTAGTCTGACTCCCTGTAGTCAGCAGCACTATGACCATTCCCAGGTTTGGTGTGGATCAACTCCACCAGTAGCCAGTGGTGGTAGCCAGCGCATTTTGAAGAACATTTGGTGAGTGGCTATTGCCAAGATGGCTTCGTTCACATCCGTCTTCAACTCCAGATAACTACTGAACCTTTTCTCAAAACCTGCCAAGATGGCTTGTAAAAGGGGAGTAGTGTGCCTTAGGTTGGAGGCTTGTAGGTCATGGAGTTTGGATTGCACCGCAAAAAGGGTAGGGATAAGTTCACCATAGTAGCAGGATATCTGACCCTGTAGCCGATCCATGGCTACTGCAATAGGTCTCAGGATTTTGCAGTACTCTGCCAGGTAGTCAAGCTCCACCTCTTTGAATGGAGGGAGTTGAAGTTTTTCCATCATTTCAGGTAGTTTGAAGTCTTGAAGTGGCCAGCTGATTCAAACTGTCATACATAGAATTCCAACATGTTGGGCATGGTGTTTTCGACTGTTCTTTTATCACTTCTGACAGGAGCTCTGCCGTCTTGGGTCTTTTTGATGCATTCCACAAAGCTGAGCACTTTCCCATGGCTGTGTGGTTCAGACGAGAGAGAGTGTGGGAGAGTCCTTCATCGCCTGCTTCGCATCAGTGGTACACACTAAGCTCAGTGTATGAGTGGCACATCTCACATGAGGTGGTAGGATGAATGCACCTTCAGACACTTCTTCTTCTAAGGCATTGATGGTTACAAAGGATAGTCCATCCTCTTCTGTGTCATCATTCTCGTCTTCATCTGCAACAACAGATATGTTGAACTCCTTAAAGGCCTTTACAAAATTTGACCCATTGTCAGTCACTGTTGCAATGATGTTTTTGTAGTGGAATGTCAGGCCACTAGGGTGCGCTTGACCATTGAGTAATGACTGATGTACGAAGCTGCATATAGTTAATAAAGTACGTGTGCTGCTGAAGAATACACACCCTCGTTGCTGTCTGGTCTAACAGAGCTAGTTCACATCATACCATTGTACAGTTTTCATTTGACAGGCCAAATTCTGAGTGGATTTCCTCCAATATCTCAGCAATGCGGTTGTAATTGTTTAGACTTGGGAAATGTCTGCATGCAAGAATCTGGCTTGATCCAGTGAGCTGTTACGCCCATGAAGCTAGTCTTACTAATGGACCAGACGTCCGCAGTGGTGCAAACATATTGCACCGTCTTCAGTTTCCCTTTCAAATCACTTTTTTTGGCACTGAAATCTGCTTCTATTTTCCTTTGCAGTGTACGTCTGGAAATCACTGTCAGATTGGGGTTTAATCCATGAATCAATTCAACAAATTCAGTTTGTTCAACTGTAGACAAAGGATGCATTCCCTTCACTATGTACGAAATAACAAGAGAATCAAGTTTACCCTGTGTTACTGTGTGTTCAAAAAGGTGGGTCTGCCTATAGGGTGTGTTTGTCTTTTTGCCACTATAATTAGGCCTACACTCTGTCTTGTGCTTTTCAAAATCATCAAGACTGTCAGGGTGAAGTCTCTTTAGGTGAGTTTTGAAATTTGATGTAGCTAAAAAAGTTCACACTCCGCCTGGACCTTCCTATCCGGTGTTTGAGAGACAATAGAACTTCCCATCAAAGATTGCAGACACAGGCTTGGTTCCATCTGTGGTTCCATCTGTGGTTCCATCTGTGCTTGTTGATGGTCCTTCTTGAACATCATCTTGAGACATTTTGTCCACCTGGCCAACTGTATAATGTATGAAATAATAAAACTAAGAATACTTTAACGTTATCATGAACATGCAAGCTCCCAATCTCCCTCTTCCAGGGGGGTCGTAACAGGTGCCCTTCATAGCTACTCGACTGATAAGTTAACTTGCCAAACACTGGCTATGCACTAGCCTAGACAGCATGTTAGCATCGATCGCTAGCTTGATATTATAACCATCACCATGTATATACAATAGGCTATGTAGCCAGACCCAGACATTAATTATACATCAAGCTAGTTTACCTTGACAGACAATCCGTTGAACTTGAAGATCTGAACTCGTGAACTGTTTTTTGATTCGTGGAGTAAGTATTTTGAGTATTTTAAATAAAAAATTACTCCACTCTAAAGATTTTGTTAGATTTTTTATCGGCCCTATCAAATACAAATTACAAAATACTCAAAAGTATTTGAAATACGTATACAAGTAATAGAAATACTGCACATCTCTGAACGCAGGCTCCCACAGGCATACTTAACTGAAAAACTCAATTAGACCAATTTACCGCAGTGCAGCAATTTTTTTCAGACCACCTGAAGTAAACATTAACGAGCCACCGCTCATATAGTAATCGCCCAGTTAATCAACAAACCTACTCTCACAAAAAACAAACCAATTTAGAGGGAAAAAAAATCATACTCACATACTCATCACGGTATAAACGTCCGTCCGTACACTCCAGCCCTTACCATCTGTTATACATTCCTACACATGCCGCTTCAGAAACGTGCTGGGCTAGAGGTGCACTGTGCCCAAACTTGAGTGCAGCCGTACTCACGTACCCCTGACGAGATTTTTACAATTCCCGCCCAGGATTGTTTCCACGACGGAAAGTAAAACAAACACGCAACACACAAAAAAAACAACAACCAACGCTCAACGGAAGGATCTGGTGACCCAGCTATGCCACTGCTTCTTACCTGGAGTGTACGGAGGTAGAGGATACCGGCACCAAAACAAACTGAATGAATAAACCACACAATCCACACAGAATTAAATCTATTTCGGACAAGCCCCCAATTTTATGTTACGACCGGCTTGTGGGGTCGCAGCATAAAAAGGTGGAGACAGACAACGTGGTCAATTGTAACGAAAAATGTGTTTATTTAGACAAGGTAGATCCAACGAAAAAGTCTAGGGTGTTTAAAGATGCGTGTGAAGTGAGTAGGAGTGTTTGCCAAAAAGTATGTGAGGAGGAGATGTGAGAGGAGCGGAAGCTGAAAAGGGGCCACCCACAAGATGTTGCAGTGCTTTTATACCCACACCTGGCGACAGGTGTGGATAATCACCGCTAATCACTTCCCGCTGCAGGCCCACAGCCTGCTGCCTGCATATGGCCAGTACAGGGACTGCAGGCGGGGTGCGCAGGGGCACAGGGGTTCGTAACAGGTGCCCTTCATATTTTTTCACACCTGCCCCTCAGACAGCCCAAGTGTGCCACTGACCATTGTGCCTTAGATGCTGCTTGTGTGTATGTACCCAGCTTGTCACGAATTCCCCTGAATTCTAGTTTGTTTTCATCTGGGTTGTGTTCATGTGTATCATCTCCTGTCATTACAGATCCGGCTACGCCCACATGCTCGGCAATCTACTCATCTCTCTCACCTGTTAATCTCCGCCCATCTCCGCATTAGGTGCTGTGTATTTATACCTGCCCGCTATCATCTGTTCTTTGCCAGATTGTCTTGTGTGTTTTGCCAAGCTCTCCCGCGATTTGAATGTTAACCATAAGCCTGATTACCCTGTGTTTAGACCTTGGACTGTACCTCGGATTCTGTTTTCTCTGCCTGCTCCTCGTCTGACTTGTCTGCCTGTATTATCTGATCTCCCGGTTTTGACCCTGCCTGCCTGCACACCGATTACGGACTACCCTGCCTGCTCCTTGTCGGATGGTTTGCTGTACGGACGGATCTCCCGGTTTTGACTCTGCCTGCCTGTTCCCCGGATTACTCTGCCTGCTTCCCTGTAGTATTACTGAGACACTGGGCTGTTGACCAGGGTTTGACTCTGTTGTATGATAACCAAGTAAAGAAACGCAAAACTACTTTCTGTGTCTGTCGTGCTTTTGGGTTCCTATTGTGTCTGTACTGTAACGTTTTCAGGTACAATCTGGCCAAAATGAACCCAGCCGACAAAGAAGCGCTTAGAGAGGAGTTGAGAGCCCAGGCTAGTGCTGTACAACAACATGGCGAACAACTTACCTCCATAAGTGGGGCCTTGCAGGAGATGTCGGATCGCCACACTAGGGGCATGACCGCCATTCAGGGGCAGCTTCGGAGGCTGTCAGATCCAGGAGTGGGTCATGCATCACACGCCAGCTCCGCGCCTCGGAATCCTTCTGATGCACGCCTGCCCCCTCCAGAGCGTTACTCCGGTGCTCCTCACTCATGTCGGGCATTCCTCGTCCAGTGTGAACTCGCCTTCGACCTCCAGCCTTCCGCCTTTCCCACAGAGAAGTCCCGGGTTGCGTACATCATCTCACTGCTCACGGGTAAGGCAAGAGATTGGGGAACTGCTGAGTGGGAGAAGAGAGCTTTCTCCTGCACTTCGGTTGTGTTGTTCTCCGCTGAACTCAAAAAAGTTTTTGATCATGTGACGCCAGGAAGGGAACAGGCAAGGGGCTTGTTCAAGCTGACACAGGGCGGAGGATCGGTTTCGGAATATTCTATTAGATTTCGCAGCATGGCAGCAGAGAGTGATTGGAACAATAGTTCACTTTTGGATGCATTCTACAACGGTTTAGCAGACCGCATCAAGGATGGATTGGCAGCCAAGGATCTTCCTGTGGATCTGGATGAACTTGTCGCTCTCTCCATTCGGGTTGACGATCGTCTACGAGAACGGAGGAAGGACAGGGACACGTTCGCGCTTTCACTACGGCCACACAGCCAGTCACCTCATCCTCTGTTGTTTAATGCTGAAACCGACACTGGCGTTCCTTCCGACAGTTCTGAGCCTATGCAGCTCGGACGTACCCGGCTGTCAGCGACTGAACGACAGCGTCGTCTAAGGGAAGATAGCTGTATGTACTGCGGCCAGAGCGGCCATTATGTGTCATCGTGTCCGTTAAAGAGACGGGGCTCACCAGTCATCCAGAGGGCGCTGGTGAGTCGAACCATGACTTTTGAAATGCCCTCTCGACCTCTGATTCAGGCACAGTTATATTGTGCGGGGAAGAAGAACACTGTTGCTGTTCTTATTGACTCTGGTGCTGATGCCAATCTGTTGGACATGACTTTTGCCTCCCAGCTGGGTGTCGGTCGGGAGCTGTTGGGAACACCCATACACGCCACTGCCCTGGATGGTCGTCTCCTCTGCAGGGTTACACACCAAACTTCTCCTCTGCAGATGAACATGTCGGGTAATCATCATGAAACACTCTCTTTTCATTTAATTCATGCACCTCATCAACCTGTTATTTTAGGATATCCTTGGCTTAGGAGGCACAATCCTCACATTGATTGGGCATCAGGAACCATCATGCAGTGGAGTACCCATTGTCATGCGGTCTGTCTAAGATCTGCTCTGTCACCTACTTTTTCACCTAATTTTTCTGAGTTTCCGGATCTTTCAGGGGTTCCTAAGGAATATACGGACATTAAGGAGGTCTTTAACAAGGCTCGTGCCACCTCGTTACCGCCGCACCGCCCATATGACTGTGCCATTGACCTTCTCCCGGGTTCGTCTCCTCCTAGGGGCAGACTCTTCTCACTTTCTGCTCCAGAGACCAAGACCATGGAGAAGTATATTAACGACTCCTTGGCGGCAGGACTTATTCGGCCATCATCATCCCCAGCGGGGGCAGGTTTTTTCTTCGTGGAGAAGAAGGATAAGAGCTTACGACCGTGTTTTGATTACAGAGGACTCAATGACAATACGGTAAAGAACAGGTATCCTCTCCCACTGATCGCCTCTGCTTTCGAGCTGTTACAAGGGGCAACCATTTTTTCCAAACTCGACCTTCGCAACGCTTACCATCTGGTAAGAATCAGGAAGGGGGATGAATGGAAGACAGCGTTTAATACTCCTAGCGGCCACTATGAGTACTTAGTCATGCCTTTTGGTCTTACCAATGCACCTGCAGTATTCCAGGGGTTGGTTAATGATGTTCTCCGGGACCTGCTGAATATATGCGTGTTTGTGTATCTTGATGATATTCTGATTTTTTCCCGATCTGAACAGGAGCATGTGGTGCACGTACGTCAGGTTCTCCAGAGGCTCTTAGAGAACCAGCTTTTTGTCAAAGCGGAGAAATGTAACTTCCACACCACGGAAATAGCCTTCCTGGGCTTTATAGTCAATGCCGGTAATATCCGGATGGATCCGGCGAAGACCAAGGCAGTTACTGACTGGCCTACCCCTTCCACACGGAAGGAGCTGCAGCGCTTTCTGGGATTTTCTAATTTTTATAGAAGGTTCATCCGGAACGGTAGTTCAGGGGCAGCTCCCCTCACTGCGCTCACCTCCCAGAGTGTGCCCTACCGGTGGTCCTCCACGGCTGAGTAGGCTTTTGGTGAGTTCAAATCACGTTTCACCTCTGCTCCTATTCTGATCTTTCCAGTTCCCTCTCGCCAGTTCATTGTGGAGGTGGATGCTTCAGACACCAGTGTAGGGGGAATACTTTCTCAGCGGTCGGCTGAGGACCAGAAGGTTCACCCGTGTGCTTTTTTTTCTTGGAAACTGTCTCCAGCAGAGAAAAATTATGACGTTGGAAACCGGGAGCTGTTGGCTGTGAAGCTGGCTTTGGAGGAGTGGAGACACTGGTTGGAAGGGGCGGAGGAGCCATTTGTGGTCTGGACTGATCACAAAAACTTAGAGTACATCAGGTCGGCCAAGCGGCTCAACGCTCGTTAAGCTAGATGGGCTCTTTTCTTTGACCGTTTTGCGTTTTCACTTTCCTACAGACCAGGATCTAAGAACGGCAAGCCTGATGCTCTTTCATGTCAGTTCCAGTCAGAAGCCTCTCCCTCCCACCCCGAAGGTATCCGGCATGTGTGATTGGTGCGGTTACCTGGGAAGTGGAGGACAGGGTAAAACGCTCCAATGCCGAACACCCTGCTCCCAGTGCTTGTCCGAATAACCGCCTGTTTGTCTCTGATAATCTTCGCTCTCAGGTTCTCCAGTGGGGTCACTCTTCCCGCCTGGCTTGTCATCCGGGGGTGAGACGCACCCTAGCACTACTGCGGCAACGCTTCTGGTGGGCTACTATGGAGAGGGACACCAAGGAATTTGTCGCTGCCTGCCAGATTTGCTCTCAACATAAGAGCACTCACCAAGCGCCTTCAGGTCTACTTCATCCTCTGCCAGTTCCTCGTCGTCCCTGGTCTCACATCTCTCTGGATTTCGTCACCGGTCTACCACCCTCTGACGGTAACACAGTCATACTCACAGTCATTGATCGCTTTTCTAAGACGGCACAACTTATCGCATTACCCACTGCCAAAGAAACTGCTGAGGTTATGTTGCACCATGTTTTCCGGTTGCACGGCTTTCCCAGTGATGTGGTCTCCGACCGGGGGCCACAATTCACCTCTCATTTCTGGTCTGAGTTTTGCAGTTTGTTGGGGGCCACGGTCAGCCTGTCATCTGGGTTTCATCCCCAATCCAATGGTCAGGCGGAGCGTATGAACCAGGAGATGGAGACAGCTCTACGATGTCTCGCCTCCCGCAATCCGTCTTCTTGGTCGAAGCAACTCCTGTGGATCGAGTACGCCCATAACACCCTTCCCAGTTCGGCTACTGGTCTCTCTCCCTTTCAATGCCCACAGGGTTACCAACCACCGCTCTTCCCTGAGCAGGAGCGTGAGGCCAGCGTCCCCTCGGTCCAGGCGTTTGTCCAGCGGTGTCGACGCACTTGGAAGCAGGCCCGCTCTACTCTTCTGCGCTCCTCCGACCGCTATCAACGGTCCGCCAATCGTCGTCGTATCCCTGCACCCCGTTACACCCCGGGGCAGCGGGTATGGTTATCCACACGGGATCTTCCTCTCAGGGTGGAGTCCAAGAAGTTGGCTCCCCGTTACGTGAGTCCTTTCCCCATCTGTAGAGTCATCAACCCTGCAGCAGTTCGCCTCCGTCTGCCAAGATCTATGAGAGTTCACCCCACTTTTCATGTTTCCAAGGTTAAACCTGTTAATGAAAGTTTGCTTCAACCCCCCTCCAGAGCCCCACCACCCCCCCCCCCGACTCATAGACGGAGCACCCGCCTACACGGTTCATCGCCTCCTCAAGTCCCGGCGACGTGGTAGGGGAATACAATATCTGGTGGACTGGGAGGGTTATGGACCTGAGGAACGCGCATGGGTTCCCAGTCGCTGGATTCTGGATCCACCCCTCATAAGGGACTTCCATCGGTCTCATCCGGAACAACCGGGTGGTACTTCAGGAGCCGTCCCTAAAGGGGGGGGGGGGTTCTGTCACGAATTCCCCTGAATTCTAGTTTGTTTTCATCTGGGTTGTGTTCATGTGTATCATCTCCTGTCATTACAGATCCGGCTACGCCCACATGCTCGGCAATCTACTCATCTCTCTCACCTGTTAATCTCCGCCCATCTCTGCACCTGCAGCTCATCTCCGCATTAGGTGCTGTGTATTTATACCTGCCCGCTATCATCTGTTCTTTGCCAGATTGTCTTGTGTGTTTTGCCAAGCTCTCCCGCGATTTGTATGTTAACCATAAGCCTGATTACCCTGTGTTTAGACCTTGGACTGTACCTCGGATTCCGTTTTCTCTGCCTGCTCCTCGTCTGACTTGTCTGCCTGTATTACCTGATCTCCCGGTTTTGACCCTGCCTGCCTGCACACCGATTACGGATTACCCTGCCTGCTCCTTGTCGGATGGTTTGCTGTACGGACGGATCTCCCGGTTTTGACTCTGCCTGCCTGTTCCCCGGATTACTCTGCCTGCTTCCCTGTAGTATTACTGAGACACTGGGCTGTTGACCAGGGATTGACTCTGTTGTGTGATAACCAAGTAAAGAAATGCCAAACTACTTTCTGTGTCTGTCGTGCTTTTGGGTTCCTATTGTGTCTGTACCTGAAAACGTTACACAGCTGGTTTAAAATAGGGCTTTGGTCTATGAAGACACTCCCTGAGAGTAGGAGTAAAGGTGTTATTAGAGTCACATGACAGCGTGAGCCAGTCACAGACTTGGGAATGTCATTGTATGGAAAAGGGTGTGTCTGAAAAACCTGACACCTAACTATTTTTTAGCCATCTGAAGGTGTTATGTGCCGAAAGAAGGCGTATATGCATGCCAATTGTACAATGCTGTCAAGTGCAGGAGGCTTTTTTAGGGAGTGAGGTTTATTGGTATGTGTTGATATGACAGTATAAGAGCAGTTGTACATAGATTTTGTATTGTTCCCATTTGGTGCTAACAAGGTGACCTACGTCATTTGTATCCCAAATCTAGTCGGGTTCCTGTCCTCAAGATGTTATCCAGTACCCAATGCCTTCCCTTAATCTGAACAGGGTTTGTAGCTAATGTCAGCTCCTACCGTAGTCTAGGTTTGACTCCTGACGGGACTTTCCACACCCATCTCTCACCCTGTGCAGCCTGTCACATGCCATAATAAAGTGTGTTTGGTGGCTAGAATAGAGATTTCTTTAAGAATGGAAATAAGCATGTGAGGTTTGCCCTTTATATATTCCACTCTTCTTCTTCTGCAGATTTAGTACCATTGTGGATATATTAATAATATATCAGACTGCCTCTTTGCTATTTCCTGACGTGTCCTTTCTAACTAAATGTTTGTTGATCAACAGCAAGCGGCAAAATGCCTCTATTTGAGGTATGTTTTTATATGCAACTAGTTTTGGTGTTATCTTCAAATTGACGTTGATGGTATATGGTCATTATATGGTCATGTGAGGTACAGATGAATACACCTGTCAATCTCACTTGCCACCCAGGCGATGCCTTAGCCCTGTGGTGTGGCACAGACCACCCCGTGAAAATTTAAGAAAAGCTTTCACAGCACGATATTGGGATACGTCACCAAATGACACCAATGTTAGCATGCTAGTAAACTTTTTTTTATCAATGCCAAATAGGCTATTCTTGGTGTTTGCAATGCTTTTGCAAACCTTTAAGCTCACCTTTATACACCAAATCCTTACTGTTAAAGTATCTATTAATAACACAATGGTACATAAAATGTAATAAATCTCTAATCAAGGTTTAACAAGAAAATCTTTTTTTATAATGACTTAGATGTCACTTTACCCATCACATGTTTCTTTGAATTTAGTTGAGGTTTAGCTACAATCACATAACACTTGGGAAAGAAAATACATGAAAGTAATCCAAAACTAGAAGCTAAAATGGCAAATATCTCCACAGCCACAGTAAATTTTCCCGGAGAGCTGACATAAGCTGGTATGAAGGTGATCCAGACAGCACAGAATATCAGCATACTGAATGTGATCAATTTGGCTTCATTGAAGTTATCAGGTAGTTTGCGAGCCAGAAAAGCAAGTATGAAGCACAATACAGCAAGGATTCCAATGTAACCCAATACGGCCCAGAAACCTACTGCTGATCCAACCTCACACTCTAGAATAATCTTTTCCTGGTAAAGGTTCATATTCTTGTATGGGAATGGAGGCGATATAGTTAACCAAAGGACACATATAAGGACTTGTATGAGGGTGAAGCCAAGAACACTGAGTCTCTGTTGCAGAGGCCCAAACCACTTCATGACATTACTGCCTGGAAGACTGGCTCTGAAGGCCATTAACACCACTATTGTTTTCCCCAGAACACAGGAGATGCAGAGAACAAAGGTGATCCCAAACGCTGTGTGACGCAACATACAGGACCACTCAGAGGGCCGACCAATGAAAGTAAGAGAACAAAGGAAACATAACTTTAATGAGAAGAGCAGCAGGAAACTTAGCTCTGAGTTGTTAGCTCTAACTATTGCAGTTTTACGGAAAGAAAAGAAGACGACTGTTGTAAGCACTGTCAAGAAGAAACCAAAACAAGAAAATATGACCAGCACCACCCCCATTGTTTCTCCATAGGACAGGAACTCTGTAGTTTTTAAAACACAATCATCCTTCCTGTTGTTTGACCAATATGCTGATGGACACTTTGTGCAGTCGGAAGAATCTATGAAAAG
This sequence comes from Clupea harengus, assembly GCF_900700415.2. NCBI lineage: Eukaryota > Metazoa > Chordata > Actinopteri > Clupeiformes > Clupeidae > Clupea > Clupea harengus. The sequence goes on from NC_045160.1 coordinate 18,605,222, forward strand.
AAAAATCAGAAATGCAAAATTGTATTTGTTTTCAGATAAGTAATCCTGATGTTTTTTTTAAGAATCTGTATTTGAAGTCAAAAGAAAAGTGAGTGTATGAAATAAATGTCAGTCTCAGCTACCTGTTTCATTAGCAATTTCCCCATCAGCACAGGGTAAGCAGTCAAAACAACATATTTGTCTTGTTTTGTTCACAACTTTCCGACTGCCAAGGGGGCATATTTCTGTGCATAGAGATCTTGGTACCTTTTGAAAGTCAAATAGATGTGTATCACATATACATTTAAATTATAAATGAAAATCAGCTAAACAATATGACTGTTTAAAAGTACTTTTTATTTATTATGATGCTTGTTACCTCAGAGTGGTCTCCTCCCCATATGACTGTGATGTTTTCTGTCATTTGGAATCTTTTTCCACTCGGTAAAGATGCATCATATTGACCAATATTACTGATATTGACAGAACCATCTTTGTTGAATTGCCAGTTTACTAAATCATACAGTGCTACTGAGTCACCGTTCTCATCAAAAAACATCCTTCCCCCAGACAGTATGGAAAAGTTCACTTTCCTCAAGCTATGCACCACCTGAAAGAAGTCAAGTTCAGCTGTTAACATTCTGGCACATGCATGGGGACTAAACTCAGAAATACGCTATCATTGTTCCAAATATGTTTTGAATCATACAAATTGACATTAAATTGTGTGTTGATTGTATTGTTTGTCTGAACGTAAACATGCATCTACCACAGGTAATTGCAGGGAACTCAGGAAAACATTTCCAGGTAATTACAGAGGGATGTGTTTTGTTGCTCAGATCCCTTCTAAAGCCACATTCTATTCCATATAACCATCCTCTTATGCATTACTGTCAGTTACAACATTTCTGAGGGGAACATAGAATTATTCTTTCACACTTATATTACTCTCTTATTTTGTATTGCTCTTTTCTTTCCTTAATAAAATTTGGCAACATCAAAAAACACTAATTTCAAACTCATATTACTATAATGTTTCCATTTACAGTAACTGACACATTAATGATGTATTTCTTTGTTTCTGTAAGTAGTAAGTAGGGCACCTATAAGTAACCCTAAATTATTTACATTGTTTTGAGGGCTATGAGAGGCATGATTTAAATGAAGGTAAGGTTTAAACTAGGGCTGAATGATTAATTGCATTTGCGATTTAATCGCGATATGATAGAACGCGATTTTCTAACCGCAACGTTCGCGATTTAAAAAACGTGGTCTAAAAAAAAATTTTTTTTAAAGTTTTTTTTTTTTTAAGATGGTACATTTTGCACACAGTGTTTAAAAAGTGCATGCCTAGTGTTTATACTTAAAATGACTTTTTTTAAATTACTTAAATGCACAGTGGCAAAGCCACTCTTGTTTCTGTAATGAGCAGTTAAATAAAAATGTAAAATGTGGGAAAGAATATTTTACACTAAATGTATCTAATATTGTGTTGGTCATATTTAAATCATTCATTACGTTTTGTTGGGGAAAAAAAGAGGATACAAAAAAAAATTGCATATTAAATCGCAATCGCAATATTTTGGTAAAAAATCGCAATTATATTATTTTCCCAAATCGTTCAGCCCTAGTTTAAACTAGGATTTTACCTGCAACGGTTGAATATCAGTCTTGTTGTGACAGCCTTGCCCTGTGACTGTATTTGTTCCATTGTTGCACTGCAAGAGATTGTGAAGGGCATGTGCCACTGCATAAACAGCGTTATATACATTATTAACCATCCTAGATTCTGACATGTCTGTGTAATCATTGGTTATTGACCGTAGATCCTCTGAACCATCACACAGCCTTTTGTACTGAGACTGATTTGATGTTGAGAGACTGCACTGAAAAGTTGTCTCCCAGTAATCCCTGATGAAAGCACTGTCTGGTGCATCTGAAGGCTGCAGACTCAGTAAGAACTCAGTAAGACCAGGTATTTTGACCTCTGGAATGGCAAACCCCATGGTGCCTTGTAAAATTCCCATGCTCTTAATAGAAGCCAGATCGGGTGTTGTGACCCAGGCTTCAGAGCCAATCCAGTGTTTCCCAGTAATATTGAAATACTCGATTCTTGATAAAAAGCTTCTGAAATAAGATGAAGACATAAATGACACAATGACCTTCGATGTTGAATTCTTAATTATGCCGGCAATATTGGCCACTATCTCATCTGAAAGCTTCTTTTTGTATATTTCTTCATATTCTACACAGATTCCTTCCTTCTTGGCCTGTTCAATGATTGCATATCTCCCATTTTCTCCATATGATCCAAAACTGTAAACAAGTCCAATCCAGTTCCATCCAAATTGCTTCATGAGCTGAATAAGTGCAATGACCTGGAAGTGATCACTCGGGACAGTTCTGAAAAAAGTGGGATAGATGTGTCTGTTGCTTAAACATGCACAGGTGGAAAGATGGCTGATCTGTTGAAATGAGACGACATAGAAAAAAAGAATGTTACTGATATTTCTGAATACTTATTTTGAATCATGATATCTTCAGATTGGAATATTACATATTGAAATATTTACAATACAAATACAAATTGACATAGTGAAATATTTATAAAACAAATAGATGCACGGAGTGGCAAATAAAAGACTGAGCAGTAAAATTACGAGAACCTTAACATTTCTGTGTAATTTAAACATATGAGTAAATTGTTAACCTGTGGTATCCCAAAAGGACTTAGTATATTGTTTATTTTCTGTGTGGGTCCTGAGGAAGAGTGCCCTATAAATGCGAGGATTCGGGCACATTCCTGTTGTTTTTTTTCGTCCTTACTCAAAGCCTCCAGAGTAGCCCTCATAAGGTTTAGGCCTCCACAGGCATTCAGAATTGTATAGCCCAGAGTGACTCCAGGAAGAAGGTCTGGTTCGGTATTGATCTTCTCCAAAGTGAATATTAATGTACGGGCAAACTTGAGTTCCCTGAAATTTTTCCTGCAGAAAAATCAGAACAATACAACCACTAAAACATCTCCATATACTGTATGGGCATATATCATCATATGTTATTGACTTATTTCAAGTCAATATTCAGCCGCATTGAATATACAGATAATTTTCTTTCATGCTTATTTCTACTTACCCACGACAGGATGTCAGATTTGGTGGGGTGCTAAAATCCTGTTCAGGAGTACGACCTGAATTATCAAGTGAGAATAGACCCCCAATAATAAAGTCCCCATTCTTTGATAGCTCTGTATAGCCAATATTCCCTATCATTTTACATGCAGGGCTGTATGCTCTAAGATTTTTCAGAATAACAAAGATGATAAATATTATTACAGTCATTGCAAAAACAACTCAATGCCTCAGTCTTCTAACAATATGAATTCTTTAAGAGTTTCTTCTGTAGGTTATAAGCACATCTCTGTCCAATCTTGAGCAACAAAAAATCCCAGGGCTCAATGACATCGATGGCAGTCACCAATGATATCACTAGTTTGGTTAACACTATGGTTATGACTATAGTTAAGACTTCCCATTCACCCTTGTTTCCAGTTGGTGTCCTCCATAGATTTCCCTCTAGGCTTTCTCTAAATGTAGCCTTTGGCTGTTTTTATATTTTGCTTTCCACAGTGTCTCATCTTCAGAGAAGCTGATTATGACTTATGAATTACAAAACATAACTTACATTTCATGCTTTTTATTTCAACCTCTGGGATCAAAAACATCCCTGAAGAGATGTGATAATACTAGGGCTGTCAATCGATAAAAAAAAAAAAACTAATTAATCGCACATTTTGAAATTAATTAATCGCGATTAAACTTTTTTTTTTCTTCTTAAGACTACATCTTATAAATTAACGAGTAATCACTTAATACAGCGTGTATTTTAGACACTGTTGTTTAATTGTATTTTTTTTTTAAACACAATGGTGCCCCTCGACGGTAAATCGTAAGAATTTCCCCTGAAGCAATTCGAATCACCTCAATCAGCCCACTGTCCTCAATTATGTTGATGGGCCCACAGTCACCGGCAACCCAAATGGCAACCTTTTCACGGACTGGTCTAGTTATTTTCCTAGAGAAGTCATGGAGTGTGGGTTGGCGATCATCTAACCTGGGACTGCTTTCTGTCGGGTGCTTGGCATTAAGGTGATAACTTCAAGACGAGCTGCTTCTGTGAAAGCCAAATTCAGCTTGACAAATGCTACATACAACTTTAGTTTTGTCGATTGTTCCGTCATTTTAGCTCTTAAACAGACTTTCCGCCCAACAATCCCTCAGCTCTCTCCATCTTCAACTACCGCAGTGGTTCTCAAACTTTTTCTGTCATTCCCCACTTTGAACAAGGGGGGCTATTCAAGCCCCACCTGTCCCATAAAATGGTAGGCCAAGCCCCCTACTTACGGGCTACATTGCCCGAGTGGACACAGGTTCAAGTCTGGCCGTATGTGATTTCCCAATCCTCTCCCCACCTCTTCTCCGCCTCGCTTCCTGTCACAACTTCATGTCCTATCCAAATAAAGGCATTAAAAAAAAAAAACGTTAATTGCGTTAAAATATTTTATCGCGTTAATCGCGGCCGCATTAATCGCATAGATTAACGCGTTAACGCTGACAGCCCTAGATAATACATATTAACATAACTATGTGTAGAGGGGCCAGGGAATGATCGTGTTTCACTTGTCGACTACGCCACCCAGAGGAGTTATGCTCCCCTTAGGAACTAGAATTTGACCACTGCTAACTGAAAGTCCTCAATGCACATGAGCATTCAGTGGCATATGCATACACAGCACACAGGTTCGTGCAAGGATGAAGCAGAGACAGGATTCTATTACAAAAATAACATATTTCTTTATTGCATAAATTAGGTTACATGGGTTTTCTTTTATCTACGGGAAAAGTTCTCCGCTGGTCATCACACACACAATGACATGATAGACACCACAAAACATAGGCAGGAGAGGGGCTTACCAGAGGGGGGCAATCTGTCTAGGAGGGGGGGTCCAAGGGACCACACGTGAACACACTGCACTGCACACCCGGGTGACCCTACACTGCAAAGTTAGTCAGACACACATGCGGATACCCACCACCAAGTGCCAAGGCCTCCCTGCTGACAGTACCCAACTCCTGCAACAAAAAGGACAACCAGAAAACAAACACACGTTCAACTAATACACAAATCAAGCCGCTGGAGACCACCAGACGTCCCACCCCGTCGGACTGATTGGGCAGTAAAGGAATGTGAAGTGGCACAGTCAAGCACCGCAAAGCAATACACCCCAAATGGGCACTACAAGCACCTTAAAATAAGAGCACTGCAAATAACAACTAGCCACAGTGTTAGGTGCCCAGTCACAGGGGTAAGTTCGCCACTGGTGGGGTTTTACAGCAGGCAGAGAGGACAAGAAAACGAACAACAAAACATGCAGACAATGGAGACTTACAAACATTAAAAGGAAAGCAAAATAATCCTCACCGACACTCCTCAACACCTGCACGCACACCCGCAGGTTACCATGAGCTGGCAGCACGCACGCAGTGCAACAATGGTCAGTAATCAATGGGCAAACATACAACAAAAAGGAACTTTAAGTAGAAACAAAACAGCAGCTGGTGACGGAAGGCAGCCTCAATTTCTTGCCGTCAGCCGACAATCTGCGGGAAGCATAAAATACCAGAGGCATATATTAAATGCATCTGTATTTAAATCACGATAAAGCACAGGTTAAAAGAGTGACCTACCACAGCCAGGGATTAACCGGAACTTCACGTGAAGTGGAATGTACTGCCGAAACCACCAAGCAGCCTAATAAGAGCAAGTAACACGAATAAAAACAAAGCCACCTAACATAGCTACAGCCAGCCGAGCAGGCAGCTACGTACCAGTAAAGGGAAAAGCAGCCGCACAGCCTTGGGCTTGCAACGCTCGTGGTTGCCCACGAAGGAAAATGCCACGATAAACGAACCAACGGACACAAATAGATGATCCAAAATCAGTCCTGCCGCTTACTTGGTCATCACCAGCGCAGTGCTTTTAAAGAAGCTCCGAGACTGATAATTGATGCATCAGCGTCGCATTGAGTGACGTCAGTCAGGTGTAGCAAAAGACAGCTTGGGCTTAAAGGTACAGGCACCTTCATTCCAACCCACTACAATCTGCCCTGGCTTCTTTTTATCGTCGGCCCGACGATAGAACTAAAACCTCTTAATAAAAAAAGAAGGGTAAACCACGGAGTAGTTACAAACATTAATGCTTACATTAAGGTTTACTGGTCATTTATTCCTCGTGGTAGGCGGTGAGGATTTGAGTGTTGGCCCGCATTGGCTCGGGAGGTGTGACGCCGTGATTGATCAATGGAGCCGAGGGAGGACCCAGAGTGCTGAACCTCTAGTGGTTCAGAAGACAAATTGCTGGCAACAGAATCTAACCCTTCTGATGGATAACTAGTAGCCAGATTCAGCCCCTCAGAGTCTAAACGATTTTCCACCAGAGGCACATGAAAAGTAGCAGGGGTCTGATAGCTAGGGATGGATACCTGCAACTGCTCGCCAAGCAAGAGGTCTTCCTCACTAGACACCTCCCCTTGATCAAGTGGAGGCAATTCATCCGAAGGAGTGTTAACCGGGGGGTTGGTGGAGACTTGCTGGCCGACAACACCTTTCAACATGCTACGGTGGACGTGTTTCAGCTTATTCAAATTATCAGTGGGGGCAATGGTGTACACCGCACCTTCAACAGGTGGGGCTCGCACAATGGTGTGCACCACTGAACTCCATAGGTCATGAATTTTATGACGACCACGTACCCCTAGATCTCGAACATAAACCAATTGACCTACTTTCAAGGGTGGGTCCCGAACCCGTTGATCGTGTCTATCCTTGCGGTATGCTGCTGCAGCCGCCATACGCTCTCTGGCCCCATTGAAGGCAGCCTGGAGTCGGGCCTGGTGCTCTTGCACCCAATCACACACCCTGCCCCCAACTGGCTCACGGATCCTTCCCAAAAGAAAATCTACCGGTAGCTGTGGCTCTTGCCCAAACATCAGTAGATGGGGTGACTCTCCGGTAGTCTGGTGGGGAGTAGTGTTATAACAAAACACAACATGAGGTAAACAAGACGCCCAGTCTCTCTTCCGGGAGACTGGCAAAGTCCGCAGCAGATTGTGCAAGGTGCGATTAAAGCGCTCGCATTGACCATTGCCAGCCGGATGGTAGGGCGTGGTGCGAGACTTGTGGATGCCATACATACCACAGAGCTGTTGGATAAGGTTGTTTTCAAAACAGCGCCCTTGGTCAGAGTGAACACGACTAGGGATCCCAAATCGGTAAAACCATTCCGTAACCAGAACATGGGCCACTGTTGGGGCCCGCTGGTCACGTGTGGGAACAGCAATGGAGTACTTGCTGAATACGTCCGTGATTACCAGTACATTTTCTAGCCCACTAGTAGTTGGCTCCAGAGTTGTAAAATCGACAGCTATAATTTCGTTGGGTCGGGATGCCAAAAGGTGACCCATAAACGTAGAAGCAGGGGGGCGGGTCTCCTTAGCCACCTGACACCTAGGACATTGTTCACACCATTTCTGCACGTCAGAAGACATTCCCGGCCAGTAGCATCTCTGCCGTACAAGCTCTAGGGTTCGATTTACCCCCTGGTGACCATGCTGTTGGTGGAGCTGGGTCAAGACCTGTGGCCGCAGTGAGGCAGGCAGAATCAGCTGGCGGCATTCCTCGCCACCATTGGGGAGAAGGACCCTTCGGTAGAGCGCCCCTTCACTTTCTAGTAACCGGTCCCACTGGCGCAATAGGGTAAGCACCTGGGGAGAGAGCTTCTGTCTTTCACTTGGAGTGGGCCGTCTCTGGCCCTTCCAGAAGACCAAGGCTGTCTGGATAGTTGGGTCAGCTGCCTGCAAGGAACACAAATCAGTGGGACTATGAGATGGTAACACTGAGATCACCAGCTGGGTTGCCTGGATACTCCCTTCTGGGGCTGCTACCCGCTGCAAAAGTTTAGGGACCGCAGTCCCAGGGGCCAAATTCTGCACACCGCTCGGTTCAGGTTGGTACTGCCGCGACAGAGCGTCAGCGTTGCGATTGGACTTCCCAGAGCGATATTTTAATTCGAAATCAAAAGACGCCAGCTGGGCTGCCCACCGGTGCTCTACAGCACCCAACTTGGCAGAGTAGAGGTGGCTAAGGGGGTTGTTGTCTGTGTACACCAAGCATTTATGCCCAAGCAAATATTCCCTGAACTTCTCCGTTATTGCCCACTTAAGTGCCAAAAACTCTAATTTCATCGAGCTGTAGTTGCTCATATTTCGCTCCGTAGGTCTGAGAGATCGGCTTGCATACGCAATAGGCCGTACCCTTCCGTCCTGTTCCTGGGAAAGGACTGCACCCAGGCCGCTGTGGCTCGCATCCACTTCCAGTACGAACGGACGGCTAAAATCTGCGTAAGCAAGAACAGGTGCAGAGACAAGCTTGCCCTTCAGGCTCTCAAAGCTGACCTCACATTCATCAGACCAAGCTTCCTGTAAACTCCGCCCTGATGCCTTTTTGGACCTACTCCCGCCCAGCTCAGCCACCAGTTTATGCAGCGGGGCTGCCAATTTTGCGAACCCCTCTACAAAGCGCCGGTAGTAGCTGGCAAAGCCAAGGAATGAGCGGAGCTCCGAGGTGTTAGTAGGGCGGCGCCAACTGGCAACAGCTTCAACTTTGCTTGGATCAGTGGCCACACCTTGCTGGGAAATAACATGACCCAAATAGTGGACCTCAGGTTTAAAGAATGCACACTTCCCTAATTTTGCCTTGAGACCCTCCATCTGTAGACGTGTCAGGACCATTTCTAATCTCTGCAGATGTTGATTTACAGTAGATGAGTGGATTACAATGTCATCAAGGTACAATAGAACGGCTTGACACTGCTGGTCCCCAAACATGCGTTGCATGAGTCTTTGAAAGGTACCAGGGGCGTTACACAAACCAAAAGGCATTCTGTTCCACTCAAATAATCCAAATGGTGTACAGAATGCCGTTTTGGCCCGATCCCCCTCCGAGACTGGGACTTGATTGTACCCGCTGGCCAAATCCATGGTGGAGAACCAGCGAGCACCAGACAGCATATCAAGGGATTCCTCTATACGGGGTAATGGAAAAGCGTCTTTACGGGTCTTAGCATTTAACTGCCGATAATCTACACACATTCTCAGGCTGCCATCCTTTTTCTTTACAAGGACAAGAGGTGAGGAGAAAGGGCTGCTGCTTTCCCTTATGACCTGTGTTTGAAGGAGCTGATTTATATGAGACTTTACAGCCTCATAATCAGAAGGTGGAAGACGCCTGTATCGCTGTCTAACTGGAACCTGATCCAGCAGAGGAATGTCGTGGGAAATCAAAGTGGTACAACCCAAATCTCCTTCATATGCAGAGAAGACCGATGAATACTTCAGCAATAACGCCCGGACCTGCGCCTGCTCGGGATCAGACAAAGGAGAGAGATCAACATCCCTAAGCTGGTCCTCGATCACCACTGTTGCAGGCAGTGGTGCAGTAGGTGTAGCGGTGATAGATCGAACCTCCACAACACCCCTGGGCAAGCTAACAATGGCAGTAGTACTCACTTGGCCTAATCTTGTGCGGGGGTAAAGTACCACATCCGTGGTGCCAACATTAACCACTGGAATGTACACCCTACCTTGTGTCACTTGTACAAGAGCTGGGGAAACCAACAGTCCCCCTGGTAGCCCCGAGTCTATTGGCTCAAACAATGTGCCCAGCCCGGAGTACTGCTCCGAGCAGGTAGCTGTTACCATCTTTAGAGTGCCCCCGGGAACTCGCCAAGGTCTCCGCCCAAAAACATTTACTGGACCATATCCCTTTAATGGGGGCTGAATAACAGCCTGATGGCAGTATTGCAATGCTTTAACCACCGAATGGGGGGCTGCAGAAACAGAAGGCAGATCAAACAATGTGGGGCCATGCTGACCAAACAATTCCTCGTAACATTTACTGATCACATTCATGCCAAGTACACCGGGAACCCTGGCCAGCATGTCACCAGGGGGGTCTCTAACAACTAAGACACCACAGTTACTCATAATTTTACCACACAGCTCCACATCAAGTTCTAAGTAACCCAAGTAGGGGATCCCCAAGCCATTTGCCGCACGAAGCTGCAACCAGTGACATGATTGTAGGCGCTCCTGGCCCCATGGTTTGAAGTTTTTAGAAAAGAAGCTTTCAGTCATGGTAGACACCATGGAACCTGTATCTACAAGGCATGGGACCAGAATCCCCCCCATTCGAACAGGCAAGTTTGGACAAGCAGACATCAAGCCCTCCACCACACTAGCAGAATCAAACGCTGTTCCAGAGCCGGAGAAAACCCCAACCGGACTGTGGCTCTTCAGCCCGGTGGGTATTAGTTTTCCGACGGCTGGACTGATCGATTGGATCTACTGCCTGGGGGAAATGGGCCGTTACTTGAAACAGCTGGTGGTGGATTCACAACCCGATCACATTCCCTTGCATAATGACCCGGTTGTTGACAACGTCTGCAAAGGGGGGGTCCATCACGGGGAAAGTGATTACGCCTGGGGGGCTCATGCATAGCAGCCATACTACGGGTTAGCTGGTTTATCTGAATCTGTTGTTGTTTCAACATTTCCTTTAATTCATCTAACTCTGCTTTTGGCGCCTTCCCGCCAGAGGCGTCACTAGTCACCGAACAAGAGGTACCCGAGAGCCCGCATGGTCTTTCCCCACCGGATGGGAGAGAGTAGCTACGAGGCCGGGGTGGCTCAATCGAGCCCTCCTGTTCCCATCTCATGGCTTCTTTGCGGACCTCAATCAGGGTGGCAGTCGGCTGGCTACGAATTAGCCGTTTTAATTCCCGACGAAGGGGACCCTCACAAACATATTCTACAAACTGGTCACGAAGCAGGACATTTGCATTAAGAACTCCTTGGGGTGCACACCCCTTGACTTTGTCCATTAAAGTCATTAAAGCTATAGAGAACTCAAGCAAAGACTCTCCCTCCTGCTGTTTCCTTGAAAAAAAAGCTTCCTGCAGGGCTACATAAGACTGGGGGCACCCATATAACTCCTGCAAGATCTGAATGATTTTCTCTGGGTCTTCTTTCTCTTCCCTTGACCGATAACGAATCTCCTCCCTGGCTTCCCCCTCCAAGTGATCAAACAAAAAATATGCTTTGTCGGTTGAGGACAAATGACGGGCCCGCATGCAGGCTCTGGCTTCCTCTATCCACTCCTTTATACCTATGCCTAGGCTACCTCGAAATGTTGGACACTTCTTTTCTCGTGGAATAAACACCAATCGCTCAGTAGTCTGTGCGGCGTGTGGAGCAGGGTCAGTAGAGGCCCTGACAGAGGGACCCGCTGCATTAGCAGTTTGGAGACGTTCATTCTCAGACATAAGCTGGGCCACCCTGTCCCTAAGTTCCTGCATTTCCTCTGTCATTCTGACCAATGACAAACTCTAACAGGACTGACCAACCAACAATTAAAGAAACTCACAGGAGATGGTAGACTAGAAGCTCCGGAGGACAGATGTTCTCTGCAGGCTGTTCCAGATACACTGGCTGCTGTTTTGTTTCTGAAAGCACTTTGACAACACAAAAACCACATATACATACATACAAAAACAACCATACGTACGGAAGAACTGAATGAAATGGGTGGGATGCTAAAGCCTAATAACCAACAAACAAAAATAGAATACCCGTCTCTGTTCTTTTATGCGTATCCTGCCCGACTCACGCCAAAATGTAGAGGGGCCAGGGAATGATCGTGTTTCACTTGTCGACTACGCCACCCAGAGGAGTTATGCTCCCCTTAGGAACTAGAATTTGACCACTGCTAACTGAAAGTCCTCAATGCACATGAGCATTCAGTGGCATATGCATACACAGCACACAGGTTCGTGCAAGGATGAAGCAGAGACAGGATTCTATTACAAAAATAACATATTTCTTTATTGCATAAATTAGGTTACATGGGTTTTCTTTTATCTACGGGAAAAGTTCTCCGCTGGTCATCACACACACAATGACATGATAGACACCACAAAACATAGGCAGGAGAGGGGCTTACCAGAGGGGGGCAATCTGTCTAGGAGGGGGGGTCCAAGGGACCACACGTGAACACACTGCACTGCACACCCGGGTGACCCTACACTGCAAAGTTAGTCAGACACACATGCGGATACCCACCACCAAGTGCCAAGGCCTCCCTGCTGACAGTACCCAACTCCTGCAACAAAAAGGACAACCAGAAAACAAACACACGTTCAACTAATACACAAATCAAGCCGCTGGAGACCACCAGACGTCCCACCCCGTCGGACTGATTGGGCAGTAAAGGAATGTGAAGTAGCACAGTCAAGCACAGCAAAGCAATACACCCCAAATGGGCACTACAAGCACCTTAAAATAAGAGCACTGCAAATAACAACTAGCCACAGTGTTAGGTGCCCAGTCACAGGGGTAAGTTCGCCACTGGTGGGGTTTTACAGCAGGCAGAGAGGACAAGAAAACGAACAACAAAACATGCAGACAATGGAGACTTACAAACATTAAAAGGAAAGCAAAATAATCCTCACCGACACTCCTCAACACCTGCACGCACACCCGCAGGTTACCATGAGCTGGCAGCACGCACGCAGTGCAACAATGGTCAGTAATCAATGGGACAAACATACAACAAAAAGGAACTTTAAGTAGAAACAAAACAGCAGCTGGTGACGGAAGGCAGCCTCAATTTCTTGCCGTCAGCCGACAATCTGCGGGAAGCATAAAATACCAGAGGCATATATTAAATGCATCTGTATTTAAATCACGATAAAGCACAGGTTAAAAGAGTGACCTACCACAGCCAGGGATTAACCGGAACTTCACGTGAAGTGGAATGTACTGCCGAAACCACCAAGCAGCCTAATAAGAGCAAGTAACACGAATAAAAACAAAGCCACCTAACATAGCTACAGCCAGCCGAGCAGGCAGCTACGTACCAGTAAAGGGAAAAGCAGCCGCACAGCCTTGGGCTTGCAACGCTCGTGGTTGCCCACGAAGGAAAATGCCACGATAAACGAACCAACGGACACAAATAGATGATCCAAAATCAGTCCTGCCGCTTACTTGGTCATCACCAGCGCAGTGCTTTTAAAGAAGCTCCGAGACTGATAATTGATGCATCAGCGTCGCATTGAGTGACGTCAGTCAGGTGTAGCAAAAGACAGCTTGGGCTTAAAGGTACAGGCACCTTCATTCCAACCCACTACATATGTACAGTTTATGTACAGTGTACATAAGTCATGAGTGAATGTTGCAGGGATGCAAACACATGTATGGTCAAAAAAGAGAGAGGCAATTGAAGCCCTCGCCCCGCGGGAAATATCCATATACTTACATTGACACCAACCTCCCGACATCTCCGGCCCACCCCTATAGGCACATAGAGTAAAATGAAATTCTGAAAATTCTTTTTCCTGGCCACCTCCTGCAACGTATGCAGGGCCTTCCGTCTGGCTGCATTCATTTTCTTAACATGTTTGAGACGTGTCTGCCTCTCTTTGGCCAGAGCAGTAGTCTTGGCCTTCTCTGCTGGATATTTCCCCAAACTCATGACATGGGCCCACCACTTCACAATGCCCAAGGATGCCAAGGATTTCGCTGTCCTTTTTTGTGATAGTTGCGGCCTAAAATTTCTGATTTCGCGGGAGCTTTTCCAAAAAGTTGCGGTATTTTTTAGGTGTTTGTTGCGATGCAATTGCGGGAGCAACTGGAAGTTGTGATAGAGTTGTGAATTTCCCTCTTTGTAAGTACAATTGAGTTATTTGTTGAAAAATAAGTTATTAATAAACAAACATTCATTAAGGAACAAACCCATTGAGAAATGGTCCTCTAAATAACCTCACCAACATGCCAAACAAAAGATTAACGGGACTACAAAAATGTAGCAAAATAGGCTGTTCTGCCCTCTGCTTATTCAGGTCAGCAAATGTATATTGCTTGTATTGTTGTTATGGAAACGAAATTGGACTTTTACTTTGACATAATTTAAATGTTCGTCTCGTGGGAAAGGCAACAGCTGTTAGACAATTATCTAGAAACATAGCAAGTTATGCTATGTTATGCTAAACATGTAGCGGGAACAGTACATAGGCTTTACTTATCCACAAGGAAGTGCACCTGTTGGTATTACAAAAGGACCACCAGTAAGACTGAATAAAACGTTATGAATATCTCAGCCTTCACATATAACGAAAAAAAAACAGCCTGTGTCACTGATCTGTCTGGTTTTCTGACGTCCTGCCTGCATTTCTGCCGTTTTCATTCTATGCTTATCAATCGGTTTTGCTATCCTTGTTGATTTATTTTAACTGTATAGGTGTTTATGTTGTTCAATTTCATATATTAATTTAAAGTCGTCCAATTTCAAGTAACCCATTTTTCAACACTATCTGCTACCTTATCTTCAAACAGAAAGTAACGTTAAATCTCCATTGCAACAGTTTTCGAGGATTTGGGAAATAATTGTTGCTGATTTGCTTATTTCTTACTTACTTGTTTGGTGGAGGCAATCCAGAATTACTGTTGATAAAATTATAATCAGACCCCCCCCGCGGGAGGCACCGAAAAGCGCGCTGTTTGCATCCCTGATGTTGGCTGTATAGTTTACCATACTATGGCTAACATGCAATATCAACTATACCCACTATTGAGACAAAGTAATCTTACCAATGCCAGCTTGTCAATTCATATCTAGTTGCTGGCCTGACAGTTATCTTCTGTGCGTTCCCGTTTGGACTTGTTATCTTCTGAGCTTTTGAATCCCGTTTTGCTTTTGTTTTGTCCCCGTTATTTCCCTGTTCCCCTGGCTTTGGCTATTCCAATAAACTTCCATCTCCCTAATGTCTTTGTGTGTTGCCTGAAGTCCATGACATAGTGATGGCACATAGGAGCCTGTGATAGAAGCTCATCTCTGAGGGAACTTAGTGTATGATAACAACGGCCTGCTCCCCTAACTGCCATTAATTGTTTTCAGAAAGATACAGATCACTGTCACGGAACGAGATCAGACACAAAGGATGAAGTGGTGATGACAGTTTATTTGGAGAGCCAAGCCAAGGGATTTAAAAGCACAAAAGATCTTAAGTCAAAAATGGGAAAAGCACAGAAGAAGCGGGAAAAGCACAGCCTGAGACTGCGGTTGGAGTAGTAGCAGCATTTGCGGGATCAGTGTCGGCAGCGACTGCTGCGGGATCAGCCGTTATTGGTGGAGCAGGAGCTGCACGAAATGCAGCTGTAGAAGCAGCAGCGGTTGAGACATCGCAGGAGTAAGAGCTGCGGTGGGGAGGCTACGACGTAGCTACTCCATGAGATGTTGGCGGAGTCGTTGGAGATTCTTCTGGACAGAAGGGTCTCCAGCAGGCAGCCCACACATCTCGTGGAGGTGTGCCGTGAAAGCCTTGAATTACTCTGTTTCCGGCCCACCCGTATTCCGCCCATTGCAGCGGATTACCCTGGAGTTGGAGGATGACATAGACCACTCAGGACCTCTCGGAGGGATATTGATGCGGCTGCATCACCAGGGTAAAGACACACTGCAGAATAAATCCATCACAGGCTTTGTGTGAGCCAGAGAACCGAGAGGGGGTAGTGGAGCCTGTTAGAGACATGAGGCTTTGGCGGACCTCCGCAGATTGTTACTGGAAACAATTTATGGCAAAACATACCCCTCAGAAGCGTTAATTTCCAATCTCCGAGAAACTGTTATCTGTGTCCTCTTTCTATGAAGGCTCAAACGGTTGGATGCCCAAACGCTCCATGGTTCAACTCTCAGGTTAAGGAATTTATTCGACAGGTTGCTTTCTTTGTGAGCCATCACAGTGCCTCACTATAAACCAGCCAAGCAGAGCTCATCATCATTATTAATGAACCCACTGTAAAAGGGAAAACCGCTTGTTTCATTCTAGGGCTAACTAATTGCCATTAGTGTGCAATTCTCCAATCTTCCTAAACAGATTTCACCTTATCTGGACATTGGAACATTGTTGAATTCATTTCTCTCCTCTCATTGACGAAGTCCCTAAGCAGTCGGGTTTTAAGAGTGGTCATTCTACTGAAACTGCTCTTTTATCAGTGACTGAAGCATTGAGCAAAGCATTGTAGCAAAGTCCTCTACTCAGTCATTAGTTCTGATTTTACTAGTCTTTGACACAGTGAACCATGATATCTCCCTCTCTATGCTGTACGAACTGGGAATTTCGGGGAAAGCACTAAGTTGGTTTGAATCATACCTCAGTGGATGTTCATTCATTGTGTTATGGCAGGGACAAAATCTCACCAACTCTTCACTGGTGTACCTCAGGGATTGGTACTTGGACCCCTTCTTTTTCTATTTACACCACTTCCTTAGGTGAGATAGGAGAACCCATGGGAACAAATTATCACAGTTATATGGATGACAGTGATATTTCAGTTTGGATGATGGATCAGTCACCTTCAGCTCAATCTTTCAAAAACGGAGCTCTCGTATTTCCAGCTAGGGTTGGCCTGGGACCGATGAGACATTAAAGTTGCGGCTTGACTCTTACTGTTCTGCCTTCCTTAAGAAATGCCCTGCCTAAATTTAGTAGCTTTAGTAGCTATAGGTGAATAAATACGGCCACCTAGTGGACAGTACACACAATGAATGATGCGCAGGTCTGGTTTTCCTTTTATTGTTCAGTTGATCTACCACACAGTGAGAACACACTGATTTAGATTAAGCCGAATTCCTCCTTGAAGAGCCTTCTTTCACGCTTGAACTTTGGACATTATTTGTCTGTGAGTACATGTTTTGTGTTGGAATATTTTGCGGTTTAGAGAATTTGGAAATTACGTTGAATTTGTGTTTCTAGATGTTATACGAGAATTCGCTATTTGGCAGCTAAACTATGCTAGCTATCATGGTGTCATGCTGCCCTTATGCCACATTATTTGTGATATTTATGTATCGCTTTATTTTGTCTGTTCCAGTTTTACAATAATGAAACGTCCTGTAATTGCTTGGTGAAAACAGTACATGCAAGAGAAACAAGACTTGAAAATCTTTATTCACAAGGACAAGTGTTAGCTAGTTGTCTAGTCCTGCAAGGTAGCAAACACAGTATGAGGACAGCATAGTAAAAAGACAAGAGCACGGCAAGTTCAAGCATTACGAATGTGGCAGAGTGGGCTACGCCTCCGCCTCAACAGCCCAGTTGTAATAACACTGATTACTGGGCGGGCTTGTATTTTGATATATTTTTAATAGTTTTATAATACGGCTGTTTCATTTACTAGTACTGCTCCGTATTTTAATGGGCATTTATTCATGACTCACAATGCTACTTTTCCATTTGTTTGTAGCTGAGCTAACAAAGCTCCGTTCGGACTAGCTGTTCCTGAGCAGGCAGTCATTGCCCCTCGGTGCGTGACAGAGACTCCCCAATCGCCTCTATGCCTCAGCCGGGGCTGCTGTTCTGTTGTACGGTCAAGACGCCTGTTTAGTATGGACTAGCATGTTCTTCTGTGTTATTATCTCTCCTTGATGTCGTGCATGCATGGTGTAGGCTGGGGTACGCTGCCTTCCATCTCCGCTTGACCCGCATGATATTGTTTGTTTCGTTGATCTCGTGCATGTATGAGGCTGGCCTGCAGTAAGCTGCCTTCCATCTCCGCTTGACCCGCATGATATTGTTTGTTTCGTTGATCTCGTGCATGTATGAGGCTAGCCTGCAGTAAGCTGCCTTCCATCTCTGCTTGGCCCGCATGGTATCGTTTTGTTTCTTTGATTTAATGCATGGGGCGTAGCAGTGTTGTGCTGCTCTCTCTCTCTCTGCTTAGCCTGCATGTTTTGTGGATTTATGCTTCTATTGTGTTAATTGTGGTGATGGGAATCCTAGAGTAACCGTCCTAGCATAACAGGGCGGTCAGTTACAGTGCTTGTGTGTGTATATGTGTGTGGTTGTGTGCGTGCGGCTAAAATACCCAGATTACGGTGACCCGGACTGCTACCGCCCCCCGACCGTTCTTGGGGTTCCAGTGGACAGCCGAAGGTCCTCTCAGTCCCTAGCCCTCCGCTAAAGATAAGTAGCCTCAGTCACATAGCACAAACAATTACATCATCCCCTGGTCTCCTGACTGTATTGCTGTATTACTGATTCCAGTGCCTCCCTCTCCCTCTCTCTCCCTGGACAGGTGCAGTGGGTTTCACTCAAGCGACAGGCCAACCCCTCAGGTGGTGGAGACTCTCCCCCCCCCTCACTTTTCCTTGCTGTGTGCATAACGGTTGTCGTCCTTTGGAGTGCAGTGCGTATTTGTTTTAAGCACGTGTGGTGTGTGTCTTCCGGGCCTCTCCTGCCCCCCCTCTCGGGAAGTCCTGTTCCCCGCGGTAAGCCCCCTGCCCTGCTCCACTTATCCACTACTAGATCTGGCCACTGGTCCATCTCAGTAAGGCTTCGGCCATCCCACATGCTCATATTAGGGTCATAGCCCACTGGCTAACATTGTATGTGTCTACTGTGTGTGTTTAGTGTATGTGTGTTTACTGGAAATAACTGTTTGGTTGTTGTGTGAGAGGCAACAGCCTGTACTAGAATTGCCCTGTACTCCTTTTACTACTGTTCGTATACCTGTTAATAAACTGTATTTATGGAACCCACGTCTTTGGCCTACGAGTGTTACGAACTTGTGTTTGCCTTGTTAGAGCTGATATAAAACTTCGTCTATATCTTTCCTAGGGTGACTACCTAGGTGGCGTAGTCGACAATTTAACCCATCCTAACAAATGACCTCGCCACTGTCACACAAGGAAGCTTTAGGAGACCACGATGCTTCATGCGGGCGGAGCAGAGGGTTATGCCACCGAACAAGCACAATGTGCGGCCGCTCAGGAGCTAACAGAACACAGCCACGAGGCAACCCACAGGCAAGATGCGCTGCATTAAATACCTCAATAACGCGATTTACCCCAGAGCATCTCGCATTATACTTCTCTACCAGAGACCAGCTTGCCTGTATTTTACCTGCAATAAACCAAGCAAAACAACCATGTGCTTGATGTTTGACTGTGTTAGGAAAGTTGTTGACTCGCTAGTTTGTTATAGTATCAAAGTAATCCAATTTTCAACAGGTTTCGCGCTAGCATCTTGTTAGCGATTAGCAATTCCTTCGTTGTGTTGCTCTAAGAAAGTCCTTAATGTGTTGTGATTATTAGACATATCTGACGGCACCCACAATTACATTTTCACATAACAGGGAATTGTTTGCAGCACCTTTAACCATAGAGCACAACTGAATAAATGCTAATCGCTAACGAGATGCTAGCGGCGAAACCTGTTGAATTCTGCTGACTTACAAGATACCGGCAGGCAGGTGTAGCTAAAACGGAATTGTGACAGGGCACCTGAGTGACCGCCACTGTAGGCTGCTACCTTACTGGACTGGGTGCGGGTGTTTTGGGGTGTGTGTTGCTTGTTCTATGTTTGTGTACATGTACAGTTTATATGTTCGTTATCCACGTCATTCTGTTTAAAATAACACACCATTCAATGTCTTCTCACAAATGTTCCGTTTATTTAGTTTAAAATCATATATCATATTGCCATATCTCATAGCGTTCGTCTTTCCGTTGTTAGTGTCTCATCTTGCGTCTGTTATTTGTTTACGTGAATCTGCCGCGTATAAGCTCGAGTTTTAACTTCCGGGGTAACCCGAATTATCTGTAATTGTTTTTCGGCTGCTTTATTATGTGTCAGCTATGCCGTCACCGAGCCAAGTTGCTACCATGGTGTAGTGTTTTTCCCAGCTATGTGGGACATTTGTTTGATTTAAGTATGGCTGCTATGAGCCAAAGGTGTGGGTACCTGCCGTTGACGCACCTGAAATGTATTATTGGCATGAGCCAATTACAGGTGTATGTCGAGGCTACTTAACTCGCCTTTTCTTTTGTTCGAGAGATTTGCTGTGTTAATAGGACGTTAGTCTTACGAGCTCTCTCATGGACTAGTCACTTTGGTCATTTTTTATGTTACTAGTCGACTATTGCGTATTGCTTAAATGTTGGTGGCTATAATGCCCATTTATTTGTCTTTTTGGAAAGTTTAATTTATATTTATTTATTGTTATTGTTTTTATTGCCTTTGACCTTATTCAACATCTACCTGAGTCCTCCTATGAGTATAACATCTTGCTCTAAACCTCAAGGCTATCCTGACTTTTAACAGGAATACTTCATAGTTTAGGCACAATATTGAGCTAACTTAATGTAACTTCTGAATGGGTCACTTTTTGGCTATCAGTCAGATAGTCTCAAGAGTTGTTCGAAAGCCATCAGCTACTTTTTAGTCGCTTAATATTGGCTGCCGGTCTCCTGTAAGTAAGCACATACATTTGGTAGGTTTAGCCGCTAGCATCTCGTTAGCGATTAGCAATTCCCCCGTTGTGCAACAATAATAAGCGACTAAAAAGTAGCTGATGGCTTTCGAATAACTCTTGAGACTCTCTGACTGATAGCTAAAAAGTGTCCGGGTTACGTAGTGTCCGTTTAGGCACAATATTAAACGACTAAAAAGTAGCTGATGGCTTTCGAACGACTCTTGAGACTCACTGACTGATAGCCAAAAGGCGTCCAGGTTACGGACGCGCATGATATTGTCACTCAAGAGTCGTTCGAAAGCCATTATGACGTCGCCCGGACCCCTTTCAGCACCCGGACAACTTTTGCCATGACAGTACCAGCCTCACATGGGAGTACCAGACTATGTAGGTACCTTACCCTGTGAGCAGGCGCCGGGTAAATGTGGGTGCAATTGTGTGTAAATTGTGATACCGTCTTTGCGAGGTCCACCAAGACACACTGGTGCTGTCCTTGCAACAGCAACAATATGTTGGTAATCTCACCCGATTGGACAGGCATCAACCATTCAACACAAAGGCAGATCAATTAAGTTGAACACCTAGGGGGTGCCACACAAAGGGCACACTCAGACGTGAGCGTTGCAATGCGTTGATCCAATGGATGGCGGAGGAGGAGTCTGGCGCATGGGGTTGTGTTGATAACAGACGTTACAGTGAGATTGACAGGTCAACAAACCAATCACGCCACTAGCAAGCTGTTTGCCTTGTTAGTAGTAGCATGCTAACATTAGATAGGGGGCTCTGACACCTCGCATCCTATCAGACGTATTTTTCAGTTACAGTAAATGGTTTTTTACATTGTACAGTGTCTATTTCTCGGTAACTTTGAAAAAATCTAACAAAAAAAAAGTCAAACAAACAACTTGTAGGTACAAATACGACCATCTACGGAGTTTGGGCCGCCATCTTTTTTTTTTAGCTTCCTGCTTTTCAGACGTGATTATAAACGCAATCTGATTGGCTAGCGCCTGTGCTGTGAGTTATGCATGAAAAAGTTGAACATTTTTCAACTGTTTCCGCAAGCTATGCATGAAACGCAACGGAACCCAACGGAGCCAAAATTCAGTTCGGCAAAGGATGACGTCACCCCATTCAAAGTGAATGGGGATGCGTCAACCTTGCCGGATCAACACATTCCAACGGCTACGTGTGAGTCCAGTAAAAGTGTAGTGTCCTCCACGGTGGTCAAAATAAAGATAATCCACAAATCAGTCTCGTTAAAGTGGCATTATGTAGTAATTGTACTTCAGGGTTAGGATTAGCAGTTTTACCTTAAAAAAAAACAGGTAAAAATAAACTGGGGCGCTACAATGACTTTTAATATGGAGAATCGCCTCCGTGCCATTGCCATACCAGGGTCCGTAGGCATATTACTGTAGGTTTGCCTGAAGCCGCTCGGTTTCTACTGTCTGCCAAACTAGTAAATAGCTTATATGCCGTCTTGCTTTGTCTTGTGTTGCACTTGCTTGATGTTTGACTGTATTAGGACAGTTGTTGAGTAACTAGTTTGTCATAGTGTCAAAGTAAGCACATTTCAAGAGGTTTTGTTAGTTTTAGCCGCTAGCATCTCGTTAACGATTAGCAATTCCTCCATTGTGCTACTTTAAATATATCAGTCTCATAAAATATATTATACTATCAATTTGGAACTCTGATTAATAATTACATTAATAGTATGGTTGAAGGTCATTAGAATTCTGAATAGATGAGGTTGGCAACGTCCATTCTTGTGTAACATTAAATAGACCAGCGTATATAATCAAAGTATTTATTTACACAATGATAAGAAAATAACTCACAATATGTAATCTAGCTAAATGTAACTAACTAATGAATTGAAGGAGTATGTGTATGTGTAAGAGAGAGGGAGTGTGTGTGTGTGCAAGCTTGTGAGCTCGGGGTTGCGCTGTTAGGAGCGCGCCAGAAAGAATATGTGTGTGTTCCTTTGTTTCATCACTGCAGTTCCGCGTGCATGTGTGTGCACGTAGGCGAACATACATGTGATGTGGAAAAGGACGAGCCTATGTGCAGCGCGAAGTTTGAGTATTCCCTTTGCGTGTGTGGCTAGGTGAAGGCCAATGTATATGTAATCGTGTGTGATCAAGATGCCATGTTAGAAGAGGGAAATGGTTAGTGATGCATGCAAGACCCTGTGTGTCTGATAAGTAATCCTAACGATAACCCTTAGATGGTGTGGCGAGGCCAACTACCAACTAACCATGAAAATATATAACAGTTATGTTCGGTAAACAAAACAGATGAAATACATGAACAATTGAAAGTTGGGAAGGACCTTTGAACTTTGGGGCATGGAACGTCAGACATGCATATGCCAAGTTGGTGGGATAAGAGGGGTGTTTGTAATGTGTGATAACGGGTTATTAGTGCTAGGTAATTCGATAAAATTATTGTCTTTGGGTAAACCTGTTGGTATTACTATAGGGAGATGTATTTATTGAGTCTGAAGGGAACAACTTTCCACCCCTTTTGACGACGAAGGTAATGCCAGAGTTGAGAGCGACAGATGTAAAGTTGACTCATGATTGTTGAGAGTTAATTTGTCAGTTTGCCGCTGAATTAGTTTGTGAATTACCTATTGAGTATTATTGTTTTGAGTTTTTGTTTATTTTCTTTTTCTCCATTCTGGCGTGTTTGCCTGCTACAACTGGATATTAAACATTTGCCATTTTCTACGAAACATCTGAGACACTGCCTCCACTTCTTTTAACATCGCTGCGAGGCCAGCCCGGCTACAAGCACCACAAGCCATACGTCCCGGGAAAGACTTTCAGCGCCTTCGAACGTGCAAGCAACTACGTGCAGCAGCACTCAGCGATTTGTTCGGCAGAGAACCACCACCGCTGACACATGCGTCGCTGCACTCCTACAGACCAACCGCGCACAGACTCGCTGAACCATCTGCTCATCATAGCCCAACGCCACACATCAGCCAGATAAAGAAAGAAGAATCGTCTCCATATAAGTCTCCTCTGGAGCCGCCCTGTGACGGGGCACCTGTGTGACCCGCCACTGCAGCCTGCTGCTTTAGTGGACTGGGTGCAGGTGTTTTGTGTGTGTTTTGCATGTTCGATGTTCGTGTACATGTCCAGTTTATATGTTCGTTATCCACGTCATTCTGTTTAAAATAACCACACCATTCAATGCCTTGTCTCACAAATGTTCCGTTTATTTAGGTTAAAATCATATCTCATATTGTCATACTGATTATTGCTCATTTATTTGTGGCTATGATGCCTAGATATTCGTCTTTTTGAAAAGTTTATTTATATTAATTTATTTTTGTCATTGTTTTTACTGCCTTATGGGCCTTAGTTGGGTGAAATAAAGCCCATCTTTATGACAATCTTCTACCTCCTGAGTCCTCTTTGAGATTACATCTGGCTCAAGACGCAAAGCTATCCCGACCTTTAACACGCCCCGACCATCTCTCAGTCCGCAGAAGGGATTCCTCCCCATGCCTCAGCCGTCTCCCAGTCCACACAGGGAGCCCTCCTCCGAGCCGCAGCCAGCACAAGACCTCGCCAAGTACCTCATGCGGCGAGAAATGGTGAGCTCAGGCCTGCTACAGTTCGATGAACGCTCCGAACATTTCTGGTCATGGAAAGCCACACAGGGAAGAACTGGATCTGCTGATGAAGTGGCCTGGCGCAAACTCAGCAGAACAGGCGCGGAGAATCCGCTCAGTGCACGTCCTCCATCCCGCTGTAGGCCTCCACATGGTGTAGCAACGTGTGGAGGAATGCTATGGGACACCAGAAGCCATAGAAAATGCACTGCTTAAAAAGATTGAAGATTTCCCAAAGCTAACCAACAAAGACAATGCCAAACTCAGAAAACTCTGTGATATCCTTCTGGAACTGGAGTGTGCCAAGGATGAAGGATACCTACCGGGCCTTGCCTTTTTGGATACAGTATGGTTCTCAGCTTCAAAGGACTGTTGACATTAATGTTTCTTTAGATTCAGGCTTATTCATTTCAGACTGTTTGGGGGTTTCTTTTGGTGTATGTGATGAATGGTTGGATGGTTCTTTTCACATATTTCACATGCAGTGGTGGAGAAGTACTGAAGTTTAGTACTTAAGTAAAAGTACAAGTACCCAGGAAAATAAAAGTAAAAGTACTACATCAACAATCCTACTTAAGTAAAAGTAAAAAGTACTTACTTTTAAATTTACTTTAAGTATTAAAAGTAAAAGTACTCACGCAATGGGTTGTCTCTCAATGTCTAGGCTGTGCCATTTTGATAAAGAAATAGCTACTGGTAATAAATGCCTCTACAGATCACTACTAGTAATAATTATAAGCAACAACATTTGTTAATTGGAAAGGTTGGTGTACTTATTGTGCCTACCATCTGTAATACTGTTCACACTATATCTTACAATTCTGCGGATGACAAGTTATCTACCAGGGATTATTTGCAAAGTTAATACCATTAAGCCAAACCAATAAAGACACCATGTGATATATTTAAATATTTTATTTAATTGTAAACGTGTAAAAAAGGGAAACATGGAACATGAAAAACAAATGTAATTGTAAAACTGGACAGAACAAGGCACGCTAGCTTGACATAGCTAACCTACCAGCTTTATCTTACCAATACGTTAAATATATAATGAAGATACAATCATGTTTTTTGATGCTATTGCTGTATGTCAACATGCATTTCGCTAGATAACATTATAATATCATGTCAGTAAACAAATTAAATACATATATCAATTCAATATTCAAAAGTCAGGGACATTAACTTAGCATAGCAATCACTTGCTTACCTCGATATTTAAATTTGAGGGCGAATTATTGAAGGCTAGCAACTCCTTTTTTTGAGAGAGACAGGAAACGCATTGAAACCTCCAGGAGTCATTCTTGAGGCCTTTGAACTCGAATATATCTTTTAAATAGGGCCAAGGGTGGCTCATATCTGAGGGCTCAGTTCAGGTCGACTCTGGATCCATGTTGAATAGGCAGTAGTCAGGCTGTCTGTTGAATGTTCAGGTGTAACAGGCAAAGCTACCGCTAGTGCTGCTGCTGCCAGACGCGCACTCTGATATCATTGGAGTTGATAGAGCCACCTGATTGGTTTAAACTTCCAAAACAGCAACGCAATCCATAGATTTGCGTAGGCAACATTTTGGCGAAACTGTGTTCATAAAATGTAACGAGTAACAACACATATTGTAGAAATGTAGCGGAGTAAAAGTATAGATAATAGCAAAAAAAAATGTATGGAGTAAAAGTAAAAAGTATGCATTATTATTTTTACTTAAGTAAAGTACAGATACATAAAAATGTACTTAAGTACAGTAACGAAGTAAAAATACTTCGTTACATTCCACCACTGTTTACATGACATACGTTTTGTA
This sequence comes from Clupea harengus, assembly GCF_900700415.2. Lineage (NCBI taxonomy): Eukaryota > Metazoa > Chordata > Actinopteri > Clupeiformes > Clupeidae > Clupea > Clupea harengus. The sequence continues at coordinate 18,631,055 of NC_045160.1, forward strand.
CAGCTATTACTCATGTGCCCATGTCTCAAGCATCCAAAACATAAGCCTTTAGACTTGATGAAGTCTATCTTTTCTTTGTTGGGTTTTTCTGCCTCACACAAGTCAATGAAATGGTTTCTATCACAAAACAAGCAGTGGGTTTGGATTGCTCTTTCCTTTTCAGGCTTTGATCAGTTTTCAACAATTTGAACTTTGACAAAGTCAAATTCAACTGTGTTTTGCCATTGGACTGTTCTGACACAGGAGCGACAGAGATAGCAAAGTTACTGCCTTTGGGCTTGTGAGCTGATTTTGTTGCTGTAAAGCAGGGGTTTTCAACCGGGGGTCCGTGGCCCCCTGGTGGTCCGCGACGGCATTGCAGGGGGTCCGCGACATGAGCCTATGTTGATCAGTTCACCATTGATTTATTTTTATAAATTCGCTTTGATATTTCAACACATTTCAAGATTACTCTTGAATATCGTGAATAATATCGAAGAAATTACACTGACAAGTGCTACAGGCGGAATATGTGCGCGGGGGAGGGGGTGTGGCGGCGGCGGTTAGTGACCTATGATAACTGCACATATTTAAGTGTTGTAGGCAGAATATCTGTGCGAGGGGAGGGGGCGTGGCGGCGGCGGTTACAAACACGCACGCGCGTGCAGGCACATCAGTGGGCCGCGAAATACTTTCTGGTCAGAATGGTGGTCCCTGGGACAAAACCAGTTGAAAACCCCTGCTGTAAAGGTTGCCTTCTCCTTTGGGTTTTGGGGCTCTCCAAAGACAGGATCCAATGCAGCTGCGGCCTGCTTTTGTAGAAACTCAAGAAGATCTTTGCAGACACAGCAATGCGCCACTTGTCGCGAAAGGCAATTTTGACACAAGCATTCACATATTGCTTGAGTTTTCCAGTTCATCAATGTGACCAACTTCATCCATAGTGTTGAAGCAGCTTCGCAAGAACAACGCATAGGATAGTAAAGCAGAAGCATCATCTGGTTTGAATGACCGCCCAATCACCCCTTCTTCAGATGTAGGCCTCTGATCCTATCGCTGTTTCCTCACGGACCCTATTCTCAGAAGCTCCGGACGCCACTTCCTGCTGCTAGAGTTGCTACCTACTGTGCTCTCTAGCCCCGGAACGCTGCTTATCTGCTTTTGTACTTAAGTATCCCAGTGACTGCGCTCACTACTATTAACTTTCACATTACATCGAGTCTGGGAATTATCTCCCCCCCTATTCTCTGGCACTCTTGGCTAACTGTCCTTAATTGGCTCCCACGGCCATGGCTTTCTGTTGTACCTCTGTCTGCTGCCTGGAATGTAACATGTTTAGCGATTCCCCAACACCCTTCAGTGGGCACAAAACTTGCAATAAATGTAGGCTACTGGCAAGCCTGGAAGCGAGGATATCTGTAATTAAGTCGCGTCTCCTCAGTTTAGACCATATTACCTCGTTAGCCCAAACTAGCGAAACCCAGCATGCAGATGAAACTAAATTAACTACATTAACCAACGCCACTCCACCCTCTAGCACACCCATGATAACACCGCAGCTTAAATCCCAAGACAAATGGGTAACTGTAAAGCGAGGAAGTAGTAGAAAAAATAAATCAATGTCCGTATCACACTCACATCCCATCTCAATTTCAAACCGTTTCTCCACAATTAATATCACCGATGCTGATGATAAAGTTCTCGTAATTGGTGATTCCACCCTGAGAAATATTAAACTCGCAACCCCGTCACAAACAGTGAACTGTATATCCGGAGCTAGAGCAAATGACATCGAATCCCATTTAAAACTAATCGCTAAACGGAGATTCTCTAAAGTTATTATTCACACAGGCGTAAACGATGTCCGCCTACGACAATCGGAAACCACCAAACTAAACTTCGCATCGCTACTCAATACCGCTACACAAATGGCAGACTCTGTAGTGTGTTCGGGCCCTATGCCCATAAACCGCGGTGATGAGATGTACAGCAGGCTATCCTCACTTAATAACTGGTTAGCAGAATGGTGCTCATGCAATAACGTAGATTTCATAAATAACTGGCCAACTTTTTGGAGGAAGCCTGGGCTACTGCAGAAGGATGGCATCCACCCCTCCTGGGAGGGTGCTAGACTCCTCTCTCAAAACTTAATACACCACCTAGCCCAAACCTACTACCAGTGCTGTAGTGGTAAAATTAGAGGTGGGTAAACTATGAATTTTGGGATCAGACAGACCTCGACGCGATGCAACACGACGCGATGCAACACGACGCGAAGCAACGCAACACAAAGCGTTGCGACTCTGTAAGGCTGTCCTGGCTATATTCCATTATGATATCAGTTAAAGTCATATTAAATCAATGACAGTGAATAGATGAGTTTGTAGTTTATTACATTTCAAGAAAACAGTAAAGAAAAGTATGTGTAGGCCTCACAAAAATGAAGGGGGTGGTGGGGGAGACAAAAGAAAGGACCTCTATAGGACCTAAAAAATGTATTAAGGCCTCTGGAAACAGGCCCAAGGTGATACACCTGAAGAGTTTAATATAAAAAGAAACCATGCTGCAATTACACACTTTCCCTGTTCTTTAACCATTGGAGAAACCTGCCTTGCAGGGGCGTGTTCTGGGGTTCATGGCTCTCCTGTGCTTCACCAGCCAGGACTTCACATACTGTGTTGGATTGAACAAGCATGTTTTTTTTTCACATTGAGAACTGACTTGTTGACTTCAAATAACGTATTGATTAAGCATATAGGCCTATTCAGTGAAGCAACAGCTTGGCTCCCCGCTCACGTTTCTATGCGAGAGGACGGACGTGCAGTCAGTGGAGGCAGAGCCTCACCTGTCATCATGAAAGTAAAAAACAAATAACGAAAAAAATAATATTAATATTTAAATTAAAATCGCTGAATTTGCGCTTGTCCTGTTCAAACAGACAGGAGACAGCGAGACGGTGAGGCAGCGACGAGCTGTGCCTCATCTCAGATTGCGCAATCCCTCACAAACTGGGTTGAGCGCATGCGTAGAACCTATTTAGTCTTGCTGATCTGACAAAAAACCTCGAAGGGGAGGCAAACAGTACCTCTGCCTCAATGAAGGGAGCGTGCGAGAACCCACTGGTCGGGTTTATGCTTGTTCTGCTGTTGCTCTTCTTCTACAGATATTTTACCTTGACCGCGAAAATGGAAGATTCTATAGCTAAGCTAAAACATTTCACTTAGCTATGTCTAACTGGCTTGCAAAGAATCTGTCTACAATTTTCAATGAAATAACCTTATCTGCAGCGATATGCGTGAGGATAATTACTCATGCATCTTCGATTGCTGAAATAATTTACGTTTTATTAGGCATATTTAGATGGAACAGGGAAGGCTTGCTTGTTACCTGCATGGTCGTATTTGAAAGCACGTTATTAATAGCGTTTAATACGATGTTGTTCGAACCAAGTCTTCAGTCTTACTTTGTACTTGAGGCCCTCTGCGGCCATCTGTGTGAGTGAAAGCAATTGATGGTCTCTTCAAAAATTGCCTGATATCCATGGCTAATGAATTAATTCCGAACGGGTAGTGAGGCAGGCTAATCCACAACGTGTATGTGTTTACATACTTCTTGGATCCTGATTGGTGTCGTCGCCACAGCCGCAAGGCACTAATTGGACCAGACCAGACCATAATACAGCGCAGATGAAAATGATTCAGACTACGGCGTTTATATGTTCAACAATATGAAACTTAGTCTTAGGTGATTTAAAATGACACCAAATTTATTTCGGATTATTCCAACGGCAGAATACAAGGCGCAAGGAATTTTGAGGTGCGTAAACGCCACTTAGGGGTGCGTAAACGCTATTTAGAGGTGCGTAAACGCTCTTTCCAAAATTCCAGAGGTGCGTAAACGGCGTTTACGTGCGTTTACCCTCCACTACAGCCCTGCCTACTACTGACAACCCAAAATTAGCACTGGAAGGCAGACCACACTAACTTTGGCTGCACCAGTACACTCTTTGCCCATATTAAACCATATACAAACGGTATCTATACCCAGAACGTACAAACCCAACGCAAATCACACTAAAAGAAGTATTAATCAGGAAAATCTAATAAAGATACAAACTTTATCAGCACACAATGAAACTTGTACAATCCTAAAACTGGGCCTTATTAACATTCGGTCCTTAACATCAAAAGGTGCACTTATAAATGAGCTGATAACGGACAACAACATTCAAATACTTTTCCTAACTGAAACCTGGCTAAAACCAGATGAATTCCTAGCCTTAAATGAGTCCACCCCTCCAAGTCATGTTAACTGTCACATCCCCCGCAGCACAGGGCGTGGAGGTGGAGTAGCTACAATTTCCCTCGCAAACCTATGTATTTCCCCAAGACCTAAATTTAAATTTGCAAGTCCTCGTACTTCATCTTATGCATCCAAACTCAAAAGCCACTCAGCCGGTCACTCTTGTGACACTATATAGACCACCAGGCCCCTACACTGAATTTTTATCTGAATTTTCCGACTTCCTATCCGCCCTGGTTGTAAACTCTGATAAAATCCTCATAGTGGGAGATTTTAATATCCACATGGATAATGAAAATAATAGCCTTACAATCACTAATAGACTCTATCGGGTTCTCCCAACATGTAAACACACCAACTCACCACCATAATCACACCATTGACCTTGTATTAACACATGGCCTAGAAATTGACCGCCCTCTAGTTGTACCTCAAAATACTGCTCTTTCAGATCACCACCTAATTACATTCAACATGAAATTAGATCTCCGTCCAACAACGGAATTAACCTACTTCTACAGCCGCTGTCTATCCGACAGGACTACAGCAGAATTCATATCAAAACTACCAGTCGCTCTTGCCACAGCTCCTACCACTGGCAAAGTAATTGACGTACGCACACCCCCACCCCATATCGACCTACTAACGGATGGCGTCATACATGCGCTCCACTCAACCCTTGACGCTGTTGCGCCACTAAAAAAGAGAATAAGAAAACTGAAAAGACTGGCCCCATGGTACACTGATCAGACTCGTGCACTTAAACAAACCACACAAAAACTAGAAAAAAATGGTACTCCACCAAACTTGAGGTATTCCACCTGGCATGGAAGGATAGTCTTCTAAGCTATAAACGAGTACTTTCTGAGGCAAAATCGGCTTACTATTCTTCATTGATTGACAATAATAAAAACAACCCAAAGTTCCTATTTAACACCATTTCTAGGCTAACAAAAAACCACAATACAATCGAACATTCTGTTCCCATAAGCTTTAGTGGTAATGATTTCATGACCTTTTTCAATAACAAAATTCTAACAATAAGAGAACAAATTCATAGTCTCCTCCCCCTCTATGACCTTACACCTCTTCCAAAATGCCCTATGGCTATGGCAACACCCCCTAAACCTGGTGCTCTCCTTGAATCCTTCGCACCCATTGACCTCCCTGAACTAAACTCCCTGATCCTCTCATCTAAATCATCGACGTGCTTACTAGACCCTATCCCCACAAAACTTCTTAAACATGCACTACCGTTATTAAGTGAGACATTACTTAATGTAATGAATAATTCACTAATTTCCGGATACGTCCCCAAATCATTTAAAATAGCAGTGATCAAACCATCTCTCAAAAAACCTAACCTTGATCCTGATAATCTAGCTAACTATAGACCCATATCTAACCTCCCCTTCTTGTCAAAAATACTTGAAAAAATAGTAGCTAAGCAACTTACTTCCTTTCTACACCAAAACAAAATCGAAGAAACCCTCCAATCTGGCTTTAGAGCCCACCACAGCACTGAAACGGCCTTAGTCAAAGTCCTGAATGACCTACTAATCGCATCCGATCATGGGTGCACCTCAATACTAGTTCTCCTAGACCTTAGTGCCGCCTTCGACACTATAGATCACCATATCCTATTACAGAGACTTGAACATCATGTTGGCATCAAAGGCTGTGCCTTATCCTGGTTTAGATCTTACCTCTCTGATCGCCATCAATTTGTTCATGTCCATGAGAAGTCATCCAATCACACTAGAGTAAGCTACGGTGTTCCCCAAGGCTCTGTCCTCGGACCACTGCTCTTTTCCCTTTACATGCTACCCTTAGGTGCTGTCATAAGGAACCATGGCATTAACTTCCACTGCTATGCTGATGACACCCAACTCTACCTATCCATGAAACCTGATGAAATTGTACATTTACCCAAGATATAAACTTGCCTGCAAGATGTAAAATCTTGGATGGCTAACAACTTCCTGCTCCTCAACTCTGATAAAACTGAGGTTATGCTTGTAGGCCCCGATCAACTGAGAATGACACTATCTAGCCATCTATCCACACTCGATGGCATCCCAACACCCAATACTAGCATCAAAAACCTTGGTGTAACTATCAACCAAGACCTCCTATTTGACTCAAACATAAAACAGATCTCAAAGACATCATCTTTTCATTTACGCAATATTGCCAAAATTAGAAAAGTCCTATCCCTCCAAGATGCAGAAAAACTAATCCACGCATTTATTACTTCCCGACTAGATTACTGCAATGCTCTCCTGTCCGGATGCAGCATCAACTCAATAAAGAGCCTCCAACTTATACAGAACGCTGCTGCCCGTACACTCACCAGAACAAAAAAAATATGAGCACATCTCACCTGTACTTGCCTCTCTGCATTGGCTCCCTGTCAAAAGTAGAATTGATTTCAAAGTACTCCTGCTAACATACAAAGCCCTAAATGACCTGGCTCCAAACTACCTTAAGGAACTAGTTGTCCCCTACTGCCCTCCAAGACCGCTGCGTTCCCAGAGTGCAGGCCTCCTTGTAATTCCAAGAATATCAAAAACCACAGTAGGAGGCAGAGCCTTTAGCTACCGAGCCCCCCTCCTCTGGAACAATCTCCCTGCCTCCATCCGAGATGCAGACACCCTACCTATATTCAAATCAAGACTAAAGAACTTCCTCTTTAGTGCATCCTATAGCCAAAAGTAATTGCGTCAACAAACCCATCACCTGCTGGGCCAGCCAGTCAGCAAGCATAACTAGACATAACTGAACACATAAAAAAAAAAACGTATATCACTGGGCTACAGACAGCGTATGTTGTACCCTGCAACCCTAACAAAGCTTACGACTAAAATCTCCATATGTACCAAACCAAACTAATTGCTAAATGGCAGCATAACTAAACATAACTAATGCTAAACCAAACTAAATGCTAAATGCCAGCATAGCTAAACACATCTAAAACACATGCAATACCCCCCTAATCAACATAACTGGGCTACAGACAGCGTATGTTGTACCGTGAAGGAGTGCGGAAGATCCCGGGTACAGCACACGGCGCGTATTGCGACTGTCACCAGCCAACTAAATACTAAATAAAATCCCCATACACCCAGCCAGGCAGCATCTCTCTCTCCCTCTCCTTTCTTATCACATTGCTAATGCCTATAATAACCCACTCACTCTGTTCCTTTTCTTTCTCTCCTAATCTAGACTATCTTCACCATGGGACGCTGCTGTAGTCTCTCCACCCGGTCTACCTGCAGAAACCCTCGACCAATTGCACCCACCGCCACCGCACTGCCGTACACTTACTCTACCTCATACCCTATGCTAGCATTTATATACAATATATATTATTGCCACCATCGACATGTTTCTCTGTTCCTACTCCCCTTACCCCTGTAATAGTAACCCTATCAGCACAGTGTATATCCACTAAACTGGTCTTGTCTGTATCATGTATTTACCACTGGATGTCTGTATATATATTATGTACATCTACCAAATGCAGGCTATGCACAGCACCTGTTGTTTCCCTTCCCCTTCTACCACACAACCCTCCCCCCTTCCTATCTCCACCCGGCCGACCTCAAGCAGATGGGTTCCCCCTTATGTGCCGTGGTTCTGCTTAAGGTTCCTTCCTGACTAACAGGGAGTTTTTTCTTGCCCGTGTTGCCATTGTGCTTGCACTAAGGGGGTTTCAGGCTCTGGGCTCTGTAAAGCGCCTAGAGACAATTGTATTGTTATGGCGCTATATAAATAAAATTGAATTGAATGTGAACACTGTTTTCGTTTCAACCCGCTCCACAGTCGCGCATCTACACAATCTTTAGCTCATAAAAAAGAACGAGTTGTGCTAACCTACCAAAAAAAAAGTTTGTCGCTGAATTTTTCAGTCGATTCTTGATGCGTCTATGTTTTATGCAGAATTACTTTCTCCAGAGCGTAATAGGATCTTGGTCGCAAGTGGTGGCACGGTTCGTTCTACACCAATGAGTTCTACACCCAGCACACACTGAAGAAATCAAGGCAAAGACTGTACTTCCTACGTTAGCTGAGGAAGTTCAGAGCATCAGCACCCATCAGCTGTGTGTCCTGACAGCATCATCACTTGGTATGGAAACTGTACAGCCTGTGACTGCAGTACCGCATCATCAGAGCACCTCTCCCTACAGACCTACAAGAGAAGACTACGTACCAGGGCCCAAAGTACTGTAAAAGACTCCTAACATCCTGACCATGGACTTTTCTAAACACTGAGGTCAGGCAAACGTCTCTGCTGCTACAAGACCAGAACAGAGAGACTGAGAAGGAGCTTCTTTCCTCAAGCATTCCGTATCCTGAACACACAATGACTATATAAACAGCAATTACACTTTTTTTCACACTTGCACATGGACTGTACACACACTGCACTTTATACTCCCTCTTGCTATTTTATGAAAAATATTTCTTGATCTTTCTTTCTTCACACTCGCACAGAAAAAGCTTAACACCAAACGAAATTTCACTACATGCTTTACGTAAGTATTTCTATGTATGTGACAAATAAACCTCCTTCCTTGTATCAATAAAAGGCAGTAATTGTACCTATACCAATGACCATTTGTTCGTTCATTCATTCATTCATTCATTCACAAATGAAAACAACACTGATGAACCATAAAAACAATCTTTGTACAAAACTAAATAAGAAATAACAGATTAAGGACACTCAGTCCTCAGTGTCAGGACAGTTATCTTCCAGTTCCTCAGTTTCTTTTGTGTTGGCACAATTACAGCAACGACATAAGTCTGTGCAACACAATCCTGCAGAAAAACAGGAACATCTGCCTGTCTCACAGGCACATTTGCAGCCTCAGTCAGGGGCAGGGTTTCTGGTCATCCAGGTGATGTGCAAGGTCCCATCCTCTATTTGCCAACCATATCCAGCAGGTGATGGAGCACTTATATTTTGTTTGAGACAGGACCTCATTATTGCAGCCTAGTAGTTTGCCCTTTTGCAATGCTGATGGAGGGCATCAGCAGTAGGGGGAATGCATAATTCTGGCAAGGCTGATGATGCTATACAGAAAGCCTTGTACCTAGCTTCATTTACATTATCGGCAGCTGGCTGATCATATAAGTGGCATACATACTGGCAAAGAAGTGCAAATGTTGACTGCTCCAAGTTAAAGTTAGTACCTTGTTACGTCCTCCTGCCTTAGGGGTCGCTATTTTACCTTGTTTCTATTTCTGTTACTTTGCCTACTGCTGTAATTGTGTGCAGGTGTTGCCTGTCAGCCGTGGGCGGAGCCCGATATGTTTTAAGGCCGGGATCGCCGACTAGAAGGTCTCTCCTTCACCTGCGTGCCGCCACGCTATTTGGCCTTCCTCGTTGTCCTACTTTGCCATTTAAATTCTCTGTTCTATATCGCCTTTTTGTTTATTAAAACCCCCTAGACACGAGCCCATTCTGTCTGTTCTTCATTTGTTGCATATCAGTACAGCTGGTTTGTAACATTTGGGGGCTTCGTCCTTTGTTTAAGAACCTTTAGAGTGTGTAGGAGACAATAGGCCTCGTTAGCAGCGACTTTTGGTAAGTACCTCAAAGCTTTTGACTGTGTGTGTTAACGTTGCACCTCGATCAGCAGACACCGGGCGGGCAGATTCCGTCACTTTATTATTTTAGTTTGTTGTTTTCTGGTGGTCATCCTTGGTCGTGTGCGTCTTCGAGGGGAGGCAGTTGGCTACGCAACTGGTCTGCTAAGCCCCTACGAGCTGACGGATCAATACCGGGCAGGGAACCCACTGAAGATCAGCGAGAGGGATCAGTGATCTTTTTTGTTTTTTGGTAGGGGTTGTGGTGCAGCGCGAACCACACAGTCATTGACAGGTACAATTTAGTGTGTCACTTTAGAATTAGTTCGCAGTGCGATCGCAGTGCTACAGGTAGGTCGAGGGAAAAAAGGTTAGGCTTTAGTGAGCTGCTAGGGTTTCCGGGTTTTAGTGCCCATTTCGTGCGTCTAACCTTAGACCTCCCTGTTAAGTTAGGGGCATGTTTTGGCACGGTTGAGAGCTAGTGGTCATTTTTGTAGGGAATTTAGTGGCCACTTTGTGAAGTCGTCCTGTTGCAGCCAGTTCGACTGTATGTTTTGTTTGTTGTGACCATGTCGCAAGAGTTTACCGACGACCCGTCGGAGGAGGCATTCCATGGCCTCACAAAAGATCAATTGCTGGAGGTAGCGGATATACTTGAGATCGAGGTATCTGCTACTGAGAAGCGCTTGAAGCACACCATAAAATCTGGGTTGCTACCTCACCTAATAGAGAAGGGAACCTTGCCACGGATGGACATGAGAGAGGCGGTGCGCCTAAAAGAGCTCTCTGTCCGTGAGAAGGAGTTAGACAATGAGAGGGAAGCCATCTGGTTGAAAGTTGCCGAAAATCAGTTACAGCTCAGGGAGTTAGAGTTCAAGGCTAGAACCGATAACCTTGATCTGGCAACTACTGGCTCCTTTGATGCGAGCAGGCATATTAGGCTGGTTCCACCATTTGTCGAAAAAGACGTGGAGCGGTATTTTCCGCACTTTGAGAAAGTGCCGTTGTCCTTAAAGTGGCCTAAGGATGTCTGGCCGCTGCTGGTCCAGTCCGTGTTTGTTGGCCGCGCTCAAGAAATGTATGCCTCACTGTCCGTCGAGCAGAGTGCTGACTACGACTTCGTGAAGGCATCTATTTTGCGGGCATACGAACTGGTCCCAGAGGCATATAGACAGCGCTTTAGGCGTTTTAGGAAGGGCGATCGCCAGACCTATCTGGAGTTTGCCCGTGAAAAGGAGACGCTATTTGATCGCTGGTGCTCTGCTAGGGTGGTAGACAGCCAGGCGAAGTTACGGGAATTAATCCTATTAGAGGAGTTTAAAAACTGTCTTCCTTCGCCGGTAGCTACCTACCTTAACGAGCGCCAGACTAACACTGTGCGGGAAGCGGCGGTCTTGCCTGATGAGTATGCTCTGACCCATCGCATGTCCTTCAGGGATAGGCAATCAGAGCACTCTCAGTCGGGTCGTATCGACAGGCCCCAGACTTCTGGGGATACCAACGCGGTTTGTTTCTACTGCAAGAAACCTGGTCATTTAGTGGCAGAGTGTCCGGTGTTGCGCAAGAAGGAAACCAAAACTGTCGGGCTAATTAGAAGTGTGTCGCATCCATCGTCGTCTGTAGTGCAGTCTGCTACCCACTCTAAAACGGGTTATGAACCTTTTCTGAGCGACGGCTTTGTAACGCTACCCGGTGGTAAACATTTCGCCCCATTGCGCATTCTACGCGATACTGGCGCTGCACTGTCGTTTCTTTTAGAGGGGATTTTACCGTTGTCTGACGAGTCAAAGACTGGCACCAGGGTACTCGTTCGAGGCTTTGAGATGGGCTCAACTGTGGTCCCACTTCATCGCATTGAGTTGAACTCCAAAGTGGCCACTGGCACTGTCCATGTTGGTGTCCGGAAATCTTTTCCGCTTCCCGGTGTGACATTTATACTCGGTAACGATATCGGTGGTGGTAACGTGTTTCCCCAGGCTGGTGAGCCTGTGGTTCTTGAGGGTGCGCTACGACATCCCGTTGTGTTCCCCGCCTGTAAGGTTGAGGGTGAGGAGTGCACTACTCGTCCTACTAGGCCTGGCAAGCAAGTTGAGAGTCACCCGGGTGTCCGTGAGAAACGGATGCCGAGTGAAGGTCCTGCAGTGACGGTCCCGTCAGTTGCCGTTACTGACATGATTTGTTCATGTGTGCGCTCCACGAGTAGGTATTGGTATCTGCTGGCAATGTGGGCTGCTACTCTGGTAGTTACACTCGCATTGTTGAGTTCTGCTCCTGTGTTGGCTGCGCCTGGCTTTCCGAGGCCGTTCTTTCTGGCCGTTGACGCTGTCCTTCTGCAGAATGGTGCTGAAAACGTCCATCACCCTGTCTGCTACTTCTCAAAGAAGTTTAACCAACAGCAACGGCGGTATTCCACCATCGAGAAGGAAACGCTGGCCCTTGTTCTAGCGGTCCAGCACTTTGAGGTGTATTTAGGAGCGTCTGACCGAATTCTCGTGTTCAGCGATCACGACCCGCTGAAGTTCCTCCACCGTACGAGAAACTCAAACCAGCGTCTAATGCGGTGGAGCTTGATATTACAGCCATTTAACATCCTGATCAAGCATATTCGCGGCACCGATAATGTCATCACTGATGCTTTATCCAGGGTGCCTTAGCTCTAATCTACCTGTCTACGATTAGGAATAATCGTATGTCACGGTTCTGTTTGTTTTCGTCATGAATGTGTCTGTGTATGCCTGGAAGTGTTCGTGTTGATTGTGTTCGTTACCAATTGTTGTGAGCCTGTGTGCGTGCTTGCGTTGCGAGTGGTGAGTATGAAAGTTGTACTTGTGTGTTCGAATCACAATTATTACAGCATGGCTGTATTACTTTTGTTTATTGAATTGTGCTGCCGCACGCATCCCTGCCAGTGGGTGTGGTGCAAAGCAATCACTGTACATAGTTATTTATGGAGACTATGGTCACCATCTTGTTGGAGAGGTGTTACGTCCTCCTGCCTTAGGGGTCGCTATTTTACCTTGTTTCTATTTCTGTTACTTTGCCTACTGCTGTAATTGTGTGCAGGTGTTGCCTGTCAGCCGTGGGCGGAGCCCGATATGTTTTAAGGCCGGGATCGCCGACCAGAAGGTCTCTCCTTCACCTGCGTGCCGCCACGCTATTTGGCCTTCCTCGTCGTCCTACTTTGCCATTTAAATTCTCTATTCTATATCGCCTTTTTGTTTATTAAAACCCCCTAGACACGAGCCCATTCTGTCTGTTCTTCATTTGTTGCATATCAGTACAGCTGGTTTGAAACTTTTAAAAGCCTTTAGGTACTCATCTTTCTCACATGCAACAGAAAATGTCTTTCTTTTTCCTTTGCCATAAAAGGCACTTGTGGAGTCACACCCAGAGAATGTGTGAATTCCGATCAAGGCTGAACACACACTTGTTCCGAGAGCTGATGAAACCTTGGTAATGTCAATGATACGTGTTCTGTTGCCAGTCCCTGTGAAAACATATAAACTGCATGGCAAATCTGTCTGCACACTTACAGCAATGACTGCCACATCAGTGTCAGAGCTCTTGATAATGACAGCTTTATGCTCCCGTGCAGCATGTTGTGCATGTAAAAACACCCTTGTGTCACATTCTTCATGATCACACTGCAGGTCTTCAACAACACAAACAGACTACACCCTCCTTAACAGTCACACAGTGACATTGATTTGTATGTGCAAGCAGAGGTTTTTGCCCACTATTGTAAGGGCTGCATTTTTCCATACAACATACAGGAATTCGGCAAGTGCTTCCTTATTTGTTCCTTCTGAGAGAAACTTTTTCCATTGGGTTGGGGTCCTCTGATCCGGGCCAAAGATTTGCATGCGTTGTGACCCTGCATCAGCTCTATACATGGCCGTTCTAGGTTTTTGATACTGATGGGGGAAATCACGAGTCAGCCTCTTCTTCAACATATCCTGTCTGCAACACAACAAAACAGTGACAATTAAGAGTCACAGGAGTATCATGAAAAGCAGAGAGTGGTGGAGGTGGTACAAGACATTACAGGCTAGAACCTATCTGCCATACAGCACATTTAACACCAAAGATGCCCAAGAAAGGCACACAACATCACAAACCTCACCACACGCACACCTTCTCCTTGTTGCCAACTGGTACATGTCTGTGCAAACAGCAAGACTTAAAGTGGCATTATGCAGTCATTGTACATCGGGATTAGGGTTAGGATAAGCAATTTTACCTTAAAATAACAGCTTTAAAAAAATGGGGGCGCTACAATGACTTTTAATATGGAGAATCGCCTCCGTGCCATTGCCATACCAGGGTCCGTAGGAATATTACTGCTAAATGTAGGATTGCCTGAAGCCGCCCGTTTTCTACTGTCTGCCGAACTAGTAAGTAGCTTATTTGCCGTCTTGCTTTGTCTTGTGTGTTGCACTTGCTTGATGTTTGACTGTGTTAGGACAGTTGTTGACTAACTAGTTTGTCATAATGTCAAAGTCAGCACATTTCAAGAGGTTTCGTTAGTTTTAGCCGCTAGCATATCGTTAGCGATTAGCAATTGTTCCGTTATGCTACTTTAAAAACTGTTTCTCAGGCCTGTCACACACATGTTGTGTAAAGCTGGACTTGCACATGACAAATAATAAGACACCGTCCAACTGCGACCCCCCCCACGTAACAGAATCAAACCTTTTTATATGGCAAATCTCTAAGTTATTGGGCTGCTTAAACCCAAAAACGTTTTACTTTTCGGCGCAATCCGATAAAAATGTTGACTGATGGCCTGAGCGTCGCCCACAACATCATACTGTATTTGGTCTGTACAAGAAAGAGTATGGGAACACGCAACAAAGAGTATGGGAACACGAGACAGAATTAATGCCTTTAACTCCTCCTCACATTGAGAATGAAGGTGATTCAAAAACCTGTTCATGTTGGCAAGAGTTTCAGAATTTTCCAACCGGGGTCGCAATACCGCATCATCTGGACCAATCATATCCTCATCTACTGCCACTACATTTGGACTGACGGGCCCACAATCAACAGTAGCCACCGCAGCATGCCCACCATCAAACACGGTGGTATTAAGCACCTCAGCTACCTTACCGTCATCTCTCCGTGTCTCAATCAAATCAGCACGGGGGAGCTCCGACGGCAAATCAAGCTCAACTGGACAGCTCCGGCTCTCTGCTTGATCTGCCTCCCATGCGCGACCCACAACCCGAGCCACGGTACAAGCAGCAACGTCAGGACATTCACCTGCACAGTCAGACCCCTCAGAGAGAACAGGCTCAGCATCCACAACAGGAAGAGGTGGCACAGCGGCCCAAACAACCGGACCACCAACACCACCCTGCACACACCTGACCATAGGCGACAGGCCAGCCCCAGGACCACTTGGTGGAGGCGACGGCCGACGCGGTAACCCTGTAAGTCCTCCCTCAGCCACACGCTGAAGCTTCTTTCTCGCTAGGTCAACTTTTGCTAGTTCAATTGTAATTTCCCTTTCGACCTCACGTTCATGAGCTTTTAACTTTGCCAATTCTAATTTCCGATCTCGTTCCCTCTCCCTTTCCCGTGCTTTAAATGTATCTCGCTCAAATTGCAATTCTAATAAAGCCTTCTGCTCCTAAGAAGTCAAACAAACTTCCCTTGGTGTCAAAGTCTCCTTGGGAACGACCGATTCAGGGTCTGTTTAACGAAATTACATTCATCTCGCTCAGTTTTTCAGAAACACGTTGGAACAATTCTGTTTTTTTTTTTCACTGATCTTGGAAGGTCAGAATCAATCTTATAATGTTCAGCTACTTTACGAAGTTGTTCCTTTGTTAAGATACTCAACCCTTGTTCTGATGGAAAAGTCAAGAAAGCACTGACATTATCCATCTGACTAGCCCGTCAATAACTTAAAATGTGACTCAGTGTCAGAAACCACAGTGGAGAAATCTTCCCCTGACAAATACCACCCAGGGAGCTGCCTGCCTGCGGTTTGACTGCTAACCAGTCCCCCCACGTTCGCCACACCAATTTAAACTATCTGTTTTTTTTTTTTTTTAAACACACATTTTTAGGCGTCTCACCTATAACCGGGTTTGCACGTAGCTCCTACCTTGCCCTATTTAGATTCTCCATCAGGCCCCAAACACCAACCCACACCAGAACCAAAATACCGATAAAGTAGCCCTGCAACTCAATGCAGGACTCCCGTGAACCTCCCTCTCAATGTCGTATTTTCAAATACCGGACTCAAAACTACACAACCTTAGAACTCCCAATTAACCTTAAGTCAAAAACCCAAATGCGACTGAACTCACTGAACTGGGAAGCCATATCCCAATCAGTGTTACAGTTACCAACAAAATGACTCAAAAATCGTGCGCTAACGGAAAATATTACCGACTTTAGCCACGATCACGAATTCAAACTCGGCGAGCCCCCACATGTCACATACCCGGCTCTCTGCATGTAACATGATCCACACGCAAGGTTGTATAATAAAAAGATATTTATTAAAGTATAATAGAAAAGTCAGTGTTATTGTCTGAAATTAAAGTGTGGTGCAAGCGGGTGTCTAAGTAGTGTACACATGTCCAACAAACAAACATAAACGACACGTCGAGGAAAGGGAGCCTCTTGCACACTGGACCAAGGCCTTCTCACAGAGCATTCACACCTTTGCGTTGGAATGCGTTGATCCATCAGGGTTGACGGATCCCCATTCACTTTGAATGGGGTGACGTCATCCAAATGTTCAACTTTTCGTGAGGCAATGCATGTGTCAGCCAATCAAATTGCCTTTCATGCATAACTGACAGCACAGGCGCTAGCCAATCAGATCCCGTTTATGCTCACGTCTAAAACGCGGGAAGCTCAAAAAAAAAGATGGCGGACCAAACTCCGTAGATGGTCGTATTTGTACCTAAAAGTTGTTTGTTTGACTTTTTTTTGCTTAGATTTTTTAAAAGTTACAGAGAAATAGACAATGTAAAAACCCCTTTATTTTAACTGAAAAATACGTCTGAGGGAATTTGCGAGGTGTCTGAGCCACCTATCTAATGTTAGCATGCTACTACTCACAAGGTAAACAGCTTGCTAGTGGCGTGATTGGTTTGTTGACCTGTCAATCTCACTATAACGTCTCTGGTAACAACACAACCCCAGGACCCCAGACTCCTCCTCCGCCATCCGTTGGATCAACGCATTCCAACGCGTACGTGTGTAGGCACTGTTAGGCTTTTGGAGCCTTTTAATAATAATAATAATAATCATTCAATCTTATATAGCGCTTCTCTAAATACCTGAAGTCGCTTTACAGAGTCCAGTAGTCATTCATACAGTCATACCGGTGGTGGTAAGCTACATTAGTAGCCACAGCTGCCCTGGGGCAGACTGACTTCATTTGCTTCATGCTGCTAGCTAGCTATTCTAAGTGTATCGGAGGTTTTCAAAAACGAAGTGAAGTGCTTTGGCAATTATTGTATCTATATTGAGTGTAGGCGATGGGGGGGCGGGCCAAGGCCATGTAAGAGAGACTCCCATATCATAGTGACGAGAGACTGATAAGGAAGCTCATTCGCAGTCACTCAAGCATGATGTTTCTGACGTACTAGAACCATAACAAATCACGGGAGATCTTTTTTTCCTGAGTTTCTGGGTCGGTAGACATGCCAGATACCCAAATTAACGTGTAGAAGCACTAATTAGTAGAATTTTCATAATATGCCCCCTTTAAAGACTACGTTTTTCACATCCTGCATTTGGGTCCTACTACCTACTACTGCTCAGTTAGCCACTGGACCGGAAAACCAGCAGCCAGGGTTCGATTCCCAAAGCCGGCTCTGACAGAAAGACACAGCCACAATGGACCCAGCAGGTGTGTCTACTCTTAGCATCTCCCTTTTCGTGTTTGAGAAGATTTTGGCTGCCCTGGACAGCTTTGTAGCCACCATGGAGCGTTACAGTGAGGAGATCAACTGTAACCAGGAGATTCTGGCCCACCGTGACCAGTGGCTGCAGCAGCAAGACCAGATGCTACAGAACCTGATTTCCCTGCCCCTGGAACACAACCGGCATCCCCTCCGCTACCCAGTCTCATCCTGGTCAGAGTGTGGAGCCCGAGCCGAAGCAGGGCAAATCGAGTGAACCAGGCTGCCCGGATGCCGCTAGCCTGAGTGAACCAGGCAGTCCGGATGCAGCCAGCCCCAAAGCCGCCAGCCCCAGTGCACCAGGCAGCCCGGAGCAGTATTTCAGCAAAACAAAACTTTTTCATTCTTTTTTTGACATTCTTTTGGTTATGTTAGCATTCATCTCCAAAGTCACAATAAATAACACTATGTAGAACTACCGTAATTTCCGGACTATAAGCCGCTACTTTTTTCCCATGCTTTGAACCTCGCGGCTTAAACAATGACGCGGCTTATTTATGGATTATGATACCTGTGATTGTTTACAGTGGCTTTGTGGAGCTAGGATGCTAGCAATATGGATGCAGCCGCATGGATGCTTATGGACGCGATTTCTCAATATCTCTCAATAACTTAACTAATGTCAAAATAACCACAGTCTACCGGCGTAGACAGAACACAACTCAAAACACTTTAGAAAATAAAAGTTTACTACAATACAAATCCAGTCTTTTCAAGTTCTTTAGCTCACTGGTTTCAAACTAGCGTCTTTCTTCTATCTCTCTGTCTTCAATCTAACGTTCTAGCTTCTGATTGACTCTTGCAACTGTGCTCTCTTAAAGCAACAGTGCAAAACTAATAATATGCATCACTATTGTATTACTTTTGATATTCATTTTAGCCTGTGTAAAGTTCATTTGTTTCAATGTACCGGTAGGCACCTACGTCTTATAGACATGTGCGGCTTATTTATGTTCAAAATAATTATTTTTGAAAAATTCAGTGGGTGAGGCTTATATTCAGGTGCGCTCAATAGTCCGGAAATTACGGTATGCAAAACTATATAGAATCTTGTAATATTATGCTACCTTGTCACTTGACATGATTCTTTGGCTTCTGGCGTTATCTTTGCTGGATCCATATCCTTCAACAAATACACGCGTACCACTGTCCATTAGGGGACTCTCAAAACACAATTTGTATTTACGACAGTGGTGTAAAAGTGGACTACACTCTGCAACCTCAGTTCAGTAGCAAAAAATCCCAATCTTTGCATAATGGGGCTTTAAGAGGATGAATCCATGTTTCTGCAATTGATTATGGTCTTGCACACAGGCTTGAGCATGCGTGAGATGATTATGATGAATCTGATTAGAGTGCAGGTGATCATTATTAGAAATAACATCAACAAGAAATACTATGCAAGTTAAAATGAAAAGGCAAGGACAGTTGTTGGCTAAAGGTTACTCATACATTTTATTCACAAGGGATTCATTAATTAATTTCATACCAACTTATTTATTTAACAAAGCAGACAATGTAATGCAACACATATCTTTTACGTTTTACGTTGCAGTCAATGCATGCGTCCAGACAAGGACACAACATTTTTGGCTCTAAAATGTTTTGATTAATCTGAAAACTGTATTAAGGTATAGCTAAGAATGGTTTAGACAAGATTTGGGGAACCGTGCCCCTGGCTTTTGTGTGTGGCCCCCTGCAGAATTTAATGTTCTCATTTTGTGTATTAATCATTACCATCATGAGGTTACACATTAACAAGCAATCCTCAAAAAAGCACCTCTGGTTGTAGTGTTCTGGCTCATTTGCTTATGTTGTCTGAACTGAACTGTAAATGCATGGTTACATTCATAATTTGTATTTAATTCTGCATAGAGAATAACAGGGTATATCAACAGTGAGCACTGGGTAGGTTGGGATTGTAAAGTCAACCAGGACTTTTATTGTTTACCAGCTGTAGTAATATCCATTCTTTTCTCCTTCTGGATTTTCTGAAAATTCACAGAAGTTGTTCAGTAGGGATATATGATCATTTAGTTATAGTAGCTTGAAAGTATTTCAGAGTGCTTTTTTGCCTCTTTTGTTATTTTGTTCTTTGAGGTGTAATTTGTAGCTAACTGTGATTAAAGTATCTATTAATGACACAAATTGTAGTAAATATTAATATATCTTTAATCAAGGTTTTAACGAAAAATCTTTTTTAATACGACTTAGATGTCACTTTACCCATCACATGTTTCTTTGAATTCTGTTGAGGTTTAGCTACAATCACATAACACTTGGGAAAGAAAATACATGAAAGCAATCCAAAACTAGAGGCTAAAATGGCAAATATCTCCACAGCCACAGTAAATTTTCCCGGAGAGCTGACATAAGCTGGTATGAAGGTGATCCAGACAGCACAGAATATCAGCATACTGAATGTGATCAATTTGGCTTCATTGAAGTTATCAGGTAGTTTGCGAGCCAGAAAAGCAAGCATGAAGCACAATACAGCAAGGATTCCAATGTAACCCAATACGGCCCAGAAACCTACTGCTGATCCAACCTCACACTCTAGAATAATCTTTTCCTGATAAAGGTTCATATTCTTATATGGGAATGGAGGCGATATAGTTAACCAAAGGACACATATAAGGACTTGTATGAGGGTGAAGCCAAGAACGCTGAGTCTCTGTTGCAGAGGCCCAAACCACTTCATGACATTAGTGCCTGGAAGAGTGGCTCTGAAGGCCATTAACACCACTATTGTTTTCCCTAGAACACAGGAGATGCAGAGAACAAAGGTGATCCCAAACGCTGTGTGACGCAACATACAGGACCAGTGAGAGGGCCGACCAATGAAAGTAAGAGAACAAAGGAAACATAACTTTAATGAGAAGAGCAGCAGGAAACTTAGCTCTGAGTTGTTCGCTCTAACTATTGCAGTTTTACGAAAAACAAAGAAGACGACTGTTGTAAGCACCGATAAGAAGAAACCAAAACAAGAAAATATGACCAGCACCACCCCCATTGTTTCTCCATAGGACAAGAACTCTATTAATTTTAAAACACATTCATCCTTCCTGCTGTTAGACCAATATACTGATGGACACTTCGTACAGTCTGAAGAATCTGTGAAGAGAAATATCTGAAATGTAAAATTGTATTTTTAACATTTGAAATAATTCAAGTTTTTTAATAAAAGAATTAGAATAAAATCTGAATTAAAAACAAAAGTCTGGGTTGATGAAGTAAATGTCAGTCTCGGCTACCTGTTTCATTAGCAATTTCCCCATCAGCACACAGTAAGCAGTCAAAACAGCATATTTGTCTTGTTTTGTTCACAACCTTACGACTGCCAGGCGGGCATATTTCTGTGCATAGAGATCTTGGCACCTAAAGTAAAACAGGCATGTATCACCTACTGATTATTCATGAAATAGATTAAATAGTTATGTCAGCCAAAATATTGAATGATCAGGTTTGACAAAATAAAGGAGAAACATTTTACTAGTACTTTTGTAAAAAAAGTATTTGATTGCAAAGTTGCTAGTCTCACTAACATTTTCCTTTATCATTGTGATACCTCAGAGTGGTCTCCTCCCCATATGACTGTGATGTTTTCTTTCATTTGGAATCTTTTTCCACTCGGTAAAGATGCATCATATTGACCAATATTAGTAATATTGACAGAACCATCTTTGTTGAATTGCCAGTTTACTAAATCATACAGTGCTACTGAGTCACCGTTCTCATCAAAAAACATCCTTCCCCCAGACAGTATGGAAAAGTTCACTTTCCTCAAGCTATGCACCACCTGAAAGAAGTCAAGTTCAGCTGTTAACATTCTGGCACATGCATGGGGATTAAATCCAGAAATACCCTATCATTGTTCCAAATGTGTTTTGAATCATACAAATTGACATTAAATTGTGTGTTGATTGTATTGTTTGTCTGAACGTAAACATGCATCTACCACAGGGAATTGCAGGGAACTTAGGAAAACATTTCCAGGCAATTACAGAGGGATGTGTTTTGTTGCTCAGATCCCTTCTAAAGCCACATTCTATTCCATATAACCATCCTCTTATGCATTACTGTCAGTTACAACATTTCTGAAGGGAACATAGAATTATTGTTTCACACTTATATTACTCTCTTATTTTGTATTGCTCTCTTCTTTCCTTAATAAAGTTTGGCAACATAAAAAAACAGTCATTTCAAACTCATATTACTATAATGTGTTTCCATTTACAGTAACTGACACGTTAATGATGTATTTCTTTGTTTCTTTAAGTAGTGAGTAGGGCACCTAAAAGTAACCCGGAATTATTTACATTGTTTTGAGGGCTATGAGAGGCATGGTTTTAATGAAGGTAAGGTTTAAACTAGGATTTTACCTGCAACGGTTGAATATCAGTCTTGTTGTGACAGCCTTGCCCTGTGACTGTATTTGTTCCATTGTTGCACTGCAAGAGATTGTGAAGGGCATGTGCCACTGCATAAACTGCGTTATATACATTATTAACCGACCTAGATTCTGACATGTCTGTGTAATCATTGGTTATTGACCGTAGATCCTCTGACCCATCGCACAGCCTTTTGTACTGAGACTGATTTGATGTTGAGAGGCTGCACTGAAAAGTTGTCTCCCAGTAATCCCTGATGAAAGCACTGTCTGGTGCATCTGAAGGCTGCAGACTCAGTAAGAACTCAGTAAGACCAGGTATTTTGACCTCTGGAATGGCAAACCCCATGGTGCCTTGTAAAATTCCCATGCTCTTAATAGAAGCCAGATCGGGTGTTGTCACCCAGGCTTCAGAGCCAATCCAGTGTTTTCCAGTAATATTGAAATACTCGATTCTTGATATAAAGCTTCTGAAATAAGATGATGACATGAAAGACAGAATGACCTTCGATGTAGAATTATTTATAATGCCGGCAATATTGGCCATTTTCTCTTCTGAGAACTTTTTTAGGTAAATTTGTTCATATTCTACACAGATTCCTTCCTTCTTGGCTTGATCAATGAATGCATTTTTCCCTTGTGATCCGTATGATCCAAAACTGTAAACAAGTCCAATCCAGTTCCATCCAAATTGCTTCATGAGCTGAATAAGTGCAATGACCTGGAAGTGATCACTTGGAACAGTTCTGAAAAAAGTGGGATAGATATGTCTGTTGCTTAAACATGCACAGGTGGAAAGATGGCTGATCTGTTGAAATGAGACGACATAGAAACAAATCATGTTACTGACTAATATATTAGTACAGTTTTAAATCATGTTCTTTGACATATTGACATAATAACAATGCAAATAGGTGGGCAACTTATAGGCTGGCAATAAATTATTGGTTGAACAGTACAGGACAGAACATTATGAATAACCTGCTCAAGTCAAAAATCAGAATCTATTTAATTAATTTTTTATATGAACATTGTATGTGTTATTAACCTGTGGTATTCCAAAAGGGCTTAGTATTTTGTTTATTTGCTTTGTGGGTCCTGAGGAAGAGTGCCCTATAAACGCATTGACTTTGACACATTCCTGTTTCTTTTCTATCCCATTTATAGCCTCCAGAGTAGCCCTCATAAGGTTTTCAGTTCCACAGGTGTTGAGAATGTTGTAGCCCAGAGTGACTCCAGGAAGAAGGTCTGTGTCGTTATTGATCTTCTCCAAAGTGAATATTAATGTACGAGCAAACTTGAGTTCCCTGAAATTCTTCCTGCAGAAAAAGAAGTAAAATAAAGACACTGAAACATCTTCATATAGAGATAAATGGGAATAGTTTATATCTTTCCCGGTAATTTTTACTCACCTCCTACAGACTGCCATAGTTGGTGGTGTTCTAAAATCCCGTTCAGAATTAAGCGCTGAGTTATCAAGAGAGAATAGACCTCCAATGATAAAGTCCCCATCATTTGATAGTTCTGTATAGCCAGTACTCCCTATCATTTTACATGTAGGAGTGTAGGCTGTGATGTTTTTCAGAATAGCAAATATGATAAATATTACTATATTCATTGCTGGAACAGTCTGCATATGCCCAATATGCGTTCTTTAAGAAGTTGATCCCTGGGTTATAAAGACTTCTCTGTCCAATCTAGGACAAGGAAGAATCCCAAGGGCTCAGTGACATCATCAGTCATCATCAGTGGTATCACTAATTTGGATGATGATATTTTGACAAATGAAAAGACAAACTACCCATCCTCAGAATCAGAATCAGGTTTTATTGGCCAAGTAAGTTTGCACAAACAAGGAATTTGACTTGGTAAAGTGACTCTCAGTGTGCTTACACAAAA
This sequence comes from Clupea harengus, assembly GCF_900700415.2. Taxonomy (NCBI): domain Eukaryota; kingdom Metazoa; phylum Chordata; class Actinopteri; order Clupeiformes; family Clupeidae; genus Clupea; species Clupea harengus. The sequence goes on from NC_045160.1 coordinate 18,655,148, forward strand.
TATACAACACAATACAATACAATACAATACAAACAAACAAACAGTGCAACAGTGCAATGGACTAAGGAGTTTAAAAAAGTATGTACAAGGCGGAATGGCTATATACAGTAGCTGTGAAATGTTGCGCAACAGTAGTGCAAAGAAGAAGTGGAGAGTGTGAGAAGTGCAGGGATAAATATATAAATATAAATATATATGCTACAGTGGGTTAGTTGTTCAGTATTGAGACGGCGAGGGGGAAGAAACTGTTTTTGTGTCTGGAGGTTTTGGCGAACAGTGATCTGTAGCGTCTACCAGAGGGGAGGAGTTTGAATAATTTGTGTCCGGGGTGTGAGGGGTCTGCAGTGATTTTTCCTGCCCGTTTCCTGACTCTGGAGGTGTACAGGTCCTGGATGGTGGGCAGGTTGGCACCAATGATCTTTTCTGCAGACCTGACTGACCGTTGGAGTCTGTTCTTGTCCAGTTTGGTGGCCGATCCAAACCAGACAGTGATTGAAGTGCACAGAACAGACTCTATGACTGCGGTGTAGAACATGCTCAGCAGAAGGGATAATGTATAGTACGCCGGTCAGTTTAAAAAAATAAACCCTGACTGGACTAACAGGACCCCGATGCGGAACTACACGGTTACTTTACTTGCCAAAGCGATAAACATTCCTCCAAAATTATGTAGCTGTTTCGTGACTTCCGCTAAGAAAAAATTGTTCTTCACACAGATAGAACTTAAAAGTTTCAGGTGTTGTGTAGCAACCCATTACTTGCTGACTTCAAGTTGGCACATGACACGTGTTGCTCTTCATAGGGAGTTCCTCCTGGGAGCAGAAAGCAACAGTTCTAATAACTAGTCAAGTACTGAATTAAATTAAAATAATCTAGGCAAAAAAAAAAAACTTGCAAATGACTCTCTTTAGTCAGTTGTCTGTAAAACCACTAGAGGGGGCTTGCACTGCATTAATGATTCCTAAGTGCAGGCTGGCAACATCAGTACGTCCTATGGTCCTGCCTAGAGGAGATACCATGGGAAGGCCTAATTTTTCCAGGAAACTACTAGTCTGGCATAACCACACCCAAATTCGTGTAACATATATCAACAGAGCAGAGAGGCCTGAGACCATTTCACATTGTCACATGTCACATTGACTTCAAAGGGGCACCAATGGGTCAGCATCCGCTGGCGTGCTGCTTCATGAATGCCGGTGTCAGGGTCCATTTGAGTCAATTGAGTCTTTGGAAGTGAAGGCCTTTTCGCTAAAAAGCTTGATTGCTGACTCTGGTTCGAACAAAGCGTGTGAGTGACCTCCAGGTATTTTCAATAAATCCCACATGTAGTGTCATCCCTCCACTCAAAGCACATTGTGTCTATGTATGCCATATGAAATGTGCTATATAAATAAACTTGACTTGACTTGACTTGACTTGATAACAGTAATGCTCTGCATTATTATTGCCCTGTTTAATAAACCCTCTCTTCTGTACTGTGAGCAGAGGCCACAATTTTTATCTTTTGTCATTTTTTATAGTTTTTATTATTCTAGTGGCTATCAATACAATACTGCAGTCATATGTAACATAAATGTAACAGCGGCCCATATCATATGGATTACATGCATCACATACTGTTCAGAAACAGAACACAAAATGTTGAGATATTACTGGAACTTGAATGGGTTTTTATACTATCAGGTATAATCTGAATTTTGCAGGTATATTTTGCAACACGATGCTTCACTCTTTGTTTAAGTGTCATGATTTAAGATTTACTCCTGCACATTCACAGTCAATGTCTTATTTGGATACATGGATACAGGATATGGTTGGATTGGATTTATTTTTTAAATCTCTATATATTTTATTCTTTAAAAGTGCAGTGTATAGTTTTGGTTCTCCAGAGAGAACCAGAGAGACAATGTTGCACAGTGTTCATGTGCATATAGCATCCAATTTGTTTGTCTATGACGGACACTTTATTGCATGTGTTGAGATTTCCTGGCTGAGTAAATAATCATGAAACACCTGAAATAAACAATCAAGATGCCTGGTTTCAAGGGCACATTGGTTAATTTTATCTGCAGAATTAGATGACCCTAGCATGATTGGTTTAGAAAAAAAGATTTACCACCATGAATATCTGAATATCAAAACTAAGCTAGTTGCTCACTTTGGTCCCACCTGTCTTTGACAATGTGATTGATAATACTGAGCCCTGGGTAATGTGAAATCATTTATTGGCCCTGCCTCAGTTTTCTGACAACAGTTTTTTTTTTTTTACATTGAACAAATACAGTTAAAAAAAAAAACGTTCCATATTATACATTATTTCTTCATGATCACGTCGCTTTCAGAATAAACAAATTTAAAACAAAACATTTTCCCATCAAAACATCAATATCAACTTCCACTGTGCTTGTCATCAATTCAGCATGGTAGTTTTTAATAATAATACCAATGTCTAGACAATTTTAATAATAACGGCATACTTTCTTGATGCTCTAACAATTTGCAGAACTGCAGTCACTGGAGTCATGAGCATATATACAAATAATTTTAGATAAAAACAGTTAGCAACAGTAAAGAGAATGTGAGTGGTGAGACCAGCCAGCAGTACGCACAAGGCTACTGTTCCTACATACCTTAACCAAGCCCAGTTAGCTACAGCTAAACTTAAATCACATTCTAGAGTAACCTTGCCTACACAGCCATTTGTATTTGTGAGGAGGAATGAATGGGTCATTATCAACAGCATTATATTAATGGGACAGTGTATATAGGTAAGAACACTGAGTCTCTGACAAGGGTGTTGCCATTTCATAATATTTCTGTTTTGAAGCGTGGTGGTGAAGGCCATAAACACCACTACTTTTTTTCCTGGAACATATGTGATACTGAGAATGAAGGTGCTCCCAACTGTTTTTTTAAGCAATGTATATGAACATGGTTGTTGGGTTATGTAGACAGTGTGCAAAAACCACAACCTTAATGTGTGAAGTGTGGAGAAAGCAGTTCTTGAGATAAGAGGGCCTTTGCAAAGATAAACAGCAGAGGTCAAAGCTACCAACACAGAAAGCCCCGGTAGCAACAGGGATTTTGACAGTGATCCCACTGTCCATCTGAGAGATACAGTCTTAGTGGCATCATCTGTACAGCTTTTCTGAAGTATGTTGACTTTGGCATCTAAATAAAGACAACAGGGAACATACAAGAATTAAAGACATATTTTGATATATGAAAGTTTTGATAACCACTAAATGATACACTTATGGTTTAACATATATGTAATATAAATATTATACATCCATCTACAGTGTCAAGAAAAGCCTGAATTTACATTTATCATATGTACTATTCCAATTTAACTCTAATTTCCTTACAAGGCTTCCCCTTACCATGCAGGCATCTCAATTCCATCTTAGCATTTAAAACACTGTGTTCTTTCATCTGTGGTCTTTCATCTGAGCCCTTCCATCTTCTCCAACAACTATTCAAAATGAACACTGATTGTATTGTTTTCAGTAACACAGCCTCAACAACCTGAAAAAGACAACATTCAGTCTTTTCACATTCACATAAATCATCAACATTTGCATGAAATAATTTACGGAATGTTCTTTCAGGCACAGTATGTCTTAAACCTTTCATTCAAAATCTGGTAAAACACAGACAGTCACTCTTGTGTCAGTAAGTAGTATCACAGTTCCTGTGGGACATGTTTGTGCACAAAGCTCCCTGCAGCATTTGACAGAGGCTTGGAACAGAGGCGAAATGCACAGAGTGCAGATCAGGCATGTAGGCACAGACACGGGCACTATAGATGGGCCCTATGCAGAGGCTCCAGAGATGTAAGCATTTCAGGCACAACAAAATCTCATGGCTAATTGTAAAATGTTTTTTCTGTTTAGATTTTAACACAGTTTCCGTTTGTTTTTTGGAATGTCCTCTGGTAAAATGTTCATAATCTCATAATCTCATGGTACATTCTAAATTGTTAAGTGATAATTTGTGCTTCATCTTGCTTTGTATTTATCATATCACAGCCAACAACTCCCATCCAGTGATTTGTGACCTGTACTAGAACAATGACATGAAAGTAGCCATTACTCAGAGCAGGAACTATTAGACTTTAGATCCTTTAGATCTTAATTGCAAATGGAGACAAATGGTCTGCATACAGAGGTACTGGAAACAAACACATAGTTTATACGTAAGATAACATTTCACCAGAATAGCAACAGTAGTATTGTCCTGAAAAATAATACCCTTAAAATACTATGTTCTATCACTTCACCTGCTGCATGCTAAGGGTAACCAGGTCAATGTGATGAATGCATATGACAGAGAGGTGTCTGATGACACAAAGTCTCTGCACTCTGCTACAGCCCGGCTGGCTCCCTTTTCCCTTGCTCACACTCTCCAGTGCAGACCTCTGGAGGCTCAGGGTTCCACAGACACTGTTGTTTAGAGAGGTTACACTGTGAAAGGTTGAATCTCTGTTGATATTTGCTGAGACGGGCATCATATCACACAAAGACTTGTACATCTCTTCAGCCCTGAAATCAACAATTAGACAAGGCATTAATGCATCAGTGAAAAGCTCTGTTTTGTATCAGTGTTGAGCACTGACTCATAACAGAGTACTGAACCTAAACCTATTGCAAATAAATGAATGGGAAACAAGTAACCTCATAGACAACATAAGGAAGAGAAATATGTGAAACATCTGTATGTTACTCACCTTTCAGCTGTCCTCGTATACCCAAAGCAATGACCCAAAGCAATATCACTGCAACAGTGCAGCTCAAAAACCCCTTTGCAATGAACTAAACATGTCTCAAGGCAAATTAATGTACAGTATGGATTAAGAGCCCTTGTAAGAAGAGCAAAGAGTACTAGTGTGTCTACCCTCATCTCCTAGGCTTGTCTTAAGAAGATCCACTGTCCTGGAAGGTATCTTACTTTTATACCCTAGCGGGCTGTGGAAGGAGAGGGCCCTTTGATCTGCCGAAGGATGACCAATTCTCAAAGGTATGCCTGACTTGTGCGCAAAGCCTTCAGCACATCATCAACAACAAACATGACACACAAATCGCAGTTCAGGTGTGCATATTGACAAGTTATTTGCACTCAGACCAGGGGCGTTGCTAGGAGTTGATAACATTCAGGGCTTAGCCCAGACCTGTCCAGGGGCATCCTCCCCCGGGAAATTCTGGCAGCTAAATGCACCATTTTCTTGTAGTTTAAAGACAGCCCATGGCATGTAGAGCCCATCGCCTGTCTGACTCTCATGAATGTTACCCCATCCATTATATCACACTGGTTGTATACTTGAAAACACTTTTATGATGGGTCACACTGACTGACACTTGACATAGGTTACCCATAAACTCGCGTTGATATCAGAGAAAACATGTACAGGTTTTTATAGACAGAAATTATATTTTATGTCAGCCTTTATTTGGTACCCAAGGTTTGGATAGGCCTATAAAGAGTTCTGTCTGGAGACCGATTTTAAACGTTTACCTTGCTCTTGCCTGAATGGTCAGTTCACCTCTATTTCATGAATAACCATTGAGCAAACATGTCTATGTCAGCAGTATTTAAGAATAATTTAGTCATATTTCTACGTAACATTCACAGTTTCATATATTCCAATAACACACCCCACTTCGTTTTTGCTTTGGAGGGAAATGGACTTGTAAATGGACAGTACTTCTAATGTACATGTGTGAATGGTGGTTTTATTATGTATTACCTCAAAGTATCTAAGATATGACAAACGTATAGGTCTGTAAAGATAAGGTACTACTGGCTATCATGTCATCCAGTTTTGGGCACCTTTTCATCATTAAGAGGCCGTGAATTTAGCATTCTCTGATGGAGAGCACAATGTTAAATGTCCCCTATTATATACACTACTGTGCAAAAGTCTGCAATCACCCAGAAAATGTCACATTTAAAGCACAAATGTACATGAAACACTTAAATATTCTTGAACCAGCATCATCAACAGTGGTTATGAATATGTGGCCTATTTGCTGAGAAGGTCGAAAGGGCAAAGCACTCAATACATTTTAGGTTTAAGCTAGTGAGTAAAATTCTCACATATAAAACAGTAGAGCCAGCACCTGCCAAAGGTGTGCTATAGTTAGATTATGAGTTACATCACACAGCTTTTATGATTACCACAGCTAGATGACAATTAATTTTCCTATGTAAGAGAAGCCAACAGCTTGTGCAAAGTCTTCCTTCAGTGCTACGTGCACATCTCAGCATCAGACAGCCAAAGCTTTCCAAAAGGTATTGAGGACAGTATGCAAGTGAGAAACCTTGATAATATTCACCAAATGTAGTCCTGTTTCATAGGTAAAGCACCATTGTGAGTTGCTTGCTCACTTCATTTCTTTAGAAAAAAAAGGAAATATAAAAGGCTGTGAGAGCCATGTTAGTCCTGACATGGTCATAAATGATTATGCTTAACTTACTGTTGGGCTGCTGCACATTTCCACTGTGCGCTTTCTTGACACCTGGTGGAGGAATCATGGAATTAAAGATGGTTGATGTAGGGTTAAAACTGAGCTGAGGTTAGATGGTTGACAGAAGTGTAAAATTCAAGACAGAATGCCTAAGTAGCAAAAGCCTTCTTTGGGTCAGGGTGAAGTAAAAAGGACTGTGGAATGTCCGGTGCTTTGAAAAAGTAGAAAGATACTTACACATATTTTCCCAATTAGTATTTTCATTGCGAACATTTATGCTTTTGTATATTACCAAAGGCAAAATAAGTTATTTGTCTGCTAACATGAAATATAAATAGTAATATACCAACATTGTAGGTGGTAGTTAGTTAACTAAGTTAGTTATAAATTATGAAAGTTAGTTACAACATTTTTAAAGTTAGTTTAAATTGTGAATTTTACATCTGAGTCTAAAAGAAGATGGGGATAGCGGATAGAATTAGACATGTTTGTTTCATGACACATCATGGCAAACAATAACTAAATCAGTACAGAAATACCCTTAAGAAAAAGGCATGTGGTCCACTGATCTGGTGGTTGGCTGGCCTTTTGCTCATTGGTTTCCGTGTGGGCCGCTGGTGAGTTACAGGCCCACTGCTTTTTTTTCTTTATTCATTTATACGTCTTCAGTCATTTTCATGGACTTTTCAAAGATGTTACCAGTGCCTTGTAGTAGGGTATGACTATTTTCAACAGACTATGACAAGGATATTATTTAGAAATTTCAGGAATGGCAAAACATTTATTTTATTTTCTCAATAACCACGCCCAGTTACACTGAAGATGATAGTGGTGGACAAGAAGTGGCATACCACCAGTGGGGTGCCAACCAAAATCCACTGGTAGACCGATATATACTTGATAGCTGGGTATCTATATTGCAAATTGTCTTAGTTGTTACATAAATAAATGTAAGAAAAACATTTGGAGATCATCCTGGGCCCAGGCAAGATGCATTCCGGGCCTATTAACAAAGCAGTGCAACATTTTTATTTTTTTCATTATTCTTTAAAATGTAAAAAAAAAATAACACATTTAATGTTCTTTCCTGGCATTAATTAAACCCCTACAAACTCATGTTTGTTCATCAAAATTACATATTTCGAAGTTTCCCCTGATGGCCTAAAAATGGCTTGTTATTGGATGGATGTTATTCTACATCTTTACCTCATTCTGTATTCACTGATGAATATGCAAATTAGCCACACCTGGCTTCTCCTCTGACAGTTCTCGCTTTGACGTAGCCTTATGCTAATGATATGTAAAGCCAGCAAGTTGACGGTATTGGTTCCTTAGGTATGTGACGTATGAAACCCAGGCTGTCTGGTTCCGTGTTTGGTGTAACAGTTCCAAGGTTGAAATAGTCAGCCCTGGCGTTGATTGCATGGCATACATTTTGCTTGTGATGTCATGTATCATATAAAAAACACCACTTGAACAAGTTCGTCATGGTTAAAAACTTGATTTTCACTGGACCAGGTCTTTTAAAATTAATTTGTGGTTAGTTAAATGACCATATTTTATACCATTTAAGTACATGCTGGTGGGTGATAACTAAAATCTGGGTTGGGGGTGGGGTTTACCATTTTTTTTAGGTCAGAGCAACAGCCCCTGAAAATGTCTGTACATGTCCCTGCCTAAAGGGGTCTATTTGCCTTGAGTAGGTTAATGTAACATATGAATAGCGAATAAATATTTGGAAAATATTTAATACACTAATGGTACATGTAGCCTCCATCATGGTCAACCCTTTTGGTTACTTCTGCGAAGGGAGAGGAAGTAGACCTGTGTAGTGACACATCAGTCTGCTTAGAGTGTGGAATATGGAATAATTTAGCTCACTAGCTGACAGTTAGCCAGAACTGTATTTAGCTCCTTTAAGGTGTCCACAGCAGCAGCAATGCTGTGAGAACCCCCTTGTAACCTATGATTTCATGCAGGAGACTACAATGACTTGTCTAGAAACTCCCCACATACCATTAGCTTGCTAGGATCTTCGTAATGGCTACAGTGCAGCAACAGCATGGAATGGAACTACCTGTCTATTAACACTATTCAAAACAAAAGGGCAGGCGATAGGAGGGGGACAAGAAAAACAAAACAGTGGTTTTTTACATTGATGGAAGGTCTGTGTAACAATTACCAGTTACATTTTCTAATAACAAGCGAACACTTGTAAAAACCGAAAATTGGGTTCAAATATTCAAAGTTTTTTCAGCATTGGCAAATACAAATTTGGGATAATTAACAGGTTTTCCCATTTTTCTGTTTCAATTTGAAGATCAGAAAATGATTTATTCAAAATCAGTTATTCAAAATTGTAGTGGTATTGTATCCTGAGTTCTGCCAAGGTGAATGTGAAGTGTTGCCTGATTTTCTAGTTGTCGTGGGGGTGTAGCCTATGAGAAGTAGGGTTGGCTTGGCATAAATTAGGCTATTTACCAAACTCTGGAAGAACATTAATAATCTTCGTATATTTGTGGGTGTCAAGTGGAACTATGCACTTGATTGCAGCCAATGGTTACCCTTATGTCATATCTAGACAAACAACTAATGTAGGCCTACAGTGAATTCATGTATCCAATGCTGATCCGGCACTCATCGGCCAACACAGTCATCATGTCATTGGCAGATCATTTTGAGAGTATAATAAAAAAGAGGATTTATTTAGACTATCTACAGAACTAGCCTATGACAACTAGCCTATCAGGCAGCACTCCCTTGTTATCTATACGGATGAGATACGATATCACTACAATGTAGAATAGTCCAACACTAATTTTTCTAAATTATCATTATCATTATCATTATCCTAAATTATATTTGTCAATGCTGAAAAAAAAATCAAAACTTATTTTGACTCAATTTTCTGTTATTTCACATGTTAATTTGGGATTAGAAAATGTAACTGATAGACGTTACACAGACCATTATGTAAACATACAGTACACACTTGAATGCTGTAACAGCATTGCAAATTACATAGATTTTGAAAAACTGTCAAATGATGTACAAATGATAACATAACATTTGGGAATGATTATACAAACTGAAAATAGAAGCTAAAAGGGCAAATACAGTGCCCTCCGCAATTATTGGCACCCCTAGTGAATATGAGCAAAACAGGCTATAAAAAAATATGTCTTTGCTGTTTATCCTCTTGGTCTTTCACTCAAAATATTCACAAAAATCTTACCTTTTCATTGAAGTAAAATTATTGAAAGAAAAAAAAACTGTTGACATTAAATAAATATTTTCCCCCAAAACATGTGTGCCACAATTATTGGCACCCCTAGAAAAATCTTATAATTAAAATCTAACTGAAGTATATTTCTAGTCATGTTTTACATTTTTAAGTTCACCTGTTTGATAAGGAACTCTTAAGAGGTCAACCATGACTTCCTGTTCCACTGGTGTACAAATATGAGGTGACACAGGCCAAATTCCATTAGTCATTCATCACTATGGGAAAGACCCAAGAACACAGTGACGATGTGCGATAGAAAGTTGTGGAGCTGCACAAATCAAGAGATGGACCCAAGAAAATCTCTAAAGAGTTGAAAATACCCATTTCCACTATCAGGGAAATAATTAAGAAGTTTAAAGCGACAGGAGATGTTAAGAATCAGCCTGGAAGCGGACGTGTGTGTACATTGACCCCACGCACCGTGAGGAGGATGGTTCGACTGGAAAAAGAATCTCCAAGGATCACAGCTGGAGAATTGTAGAGGTGAGTTGAGTCTTGGGGTCAGAAAGTCTCCAAAACTATCATCAGACGCCACCTACATCACCACAAGTTGTTTTGGAGGGTTGCCAGAAAAAAGCCTCTGCTGTCAATCAACTACAAACTAAAGCGCCTACAGTTTGCCAAATGTAAGTCAGACTTTCAATGGGGCCGAGTTATATGGTCAGATGAGACCAAAATAAAGCTTTTTGGCAACAAACATCAAAGGTGGTTTTGGCGTAGACAGAAACATAGCCATACAGAAAAGACCCCCATACCCAATGTGAAGTATGGTGGCGGATCTTTAATGTTGTGGGGCTGTTTTTCTTCCAAAGGCCCTGGACATCTTGTTAGGATACATGGTATCATGGACTCCATCAAATACCAGCAGATATTATATGAAAACCTAACAGCCCCCTCCAGTAAGCTTAAAATGGGCTGTGGTTAGACCTTCCAGCAGGTCAATGATCCAAAGCACACCTCAAAATCAACACAAAAATGGTTCACCGACCGCAGAATAAAGGTTTTGCCATGGCCATCACAGTCCCCCGACTTAAACCCCATAGAAAATCTGTGGGATGAGCTGAAGCCGAGTCTACAAACGTTGACCTCAGAATCTGAAGGATCTGGAGAGATACTGCATGTAGGAATGGTCTCAGATCCTGTGCCATGTGTTCACCAACCTCATCACGCATTATAGGAGAAGACTCAGAGCTGTTATGTTGGCAAAGGGAGGCTGCACAATACATTAAATTAAGGGGTGCCAATAATTGTGGCACACATGTTTTGGGGGAAAATATGTATTTAATGTCAACAGTTTTTTTTCTTTCAATAGTTTTACTTCAATGAAAAGGTAGGATTTTTGTGAATATTTTGAGTGAAAGACCAAGAGGATAAACAGCAAAGACATATTTTTTTATAGCCTGTTTTGCTCATATTCACTAGGGGTGCCAATAATTGCGGAGGGCACTGTATCTCTACAGCCACAGTCATTTTACTAGGAGAGCTGATATAAGCTGGGATACAAGTGTTCCAGACAGCACAGAATATTAGCATACTGAATGTGATCAATTTGCCTTTGTTGAAGTTATGAGGTAGATTGTGAGCTGTAGAGGCCATTAAAAAAAACAAGACAGCCCAGAAACCTATAGCTGAACCCCAATTACACTCTAATTTTGTATTGGTACAGACTCATATTCATACATGGGAATGAAGGGGATATAGTTAACCAAAGCACACATATAAGGACTTGTACGAGTGTAAAACGAAGAACACTGAGTCTCTGTTGCAGAGGCCCAAACCACTTCATGACATTACTGGCTGGAAGATTGGCTCTGAAGGCCATTAACACCACTAATGTTTTCCCCAGAACACAGGAGATGCAGAGAACAAAGGTGATCCCAAACGCTGTGTGACGCAACATACAGGACCACTGAGAGGGCCGACCAATGAAAGTAAGAGAACAAAGGAAACATAGAGTCAGTGATAAGAGCAGCAGGGAACTCAGCTCTGAGTTGTTGAAGTATATCTCTACTGCAATTAACATGGTCAAAGAGGCACCCAACAAAGAAAACAATGTTACAATTATTCACATGACTTCTGTGTAGGATAGTCAGTATTCTGTAAGAAACACCAATCACCTTTCCATTTGGACCAGTGTGTTGGAGGACACTTCAGATAATCAGTTGCATCTGCATTTGAATAAAAGCAACAGCACCTATACAGACTTGTTTGTTCCCTTCACTGTCTATAAGGGAATCATCTGTGAGCCATGCTTCACTGCCAACCCACTGCAGTCCAGAGATGTTCTGCCGGTGCAGTTTTGCCACTAAAACTTTGATCTCCCTGTGAGACATGAAGGTAACGATCACTTTTGATGTGGAGTTTCTTATGACGGCCCATGTCCTGCTCTGGTAGTAGTCACTGGGAATGATTCTGAATAAGAGGGGGAACTCTTTCCTGTTACTCAGACGAGGACATTTGGCAAAATGACTGATCTGTATACAACAAGATGACTAGATAAAAGGTTAAGTTAAAACAGTTAAAAGCGGCCTAGGCTTACATCTGACCATGTCAGTTGTCTGCATATTGTTATTTTATGCTTTCATATATTTGGGACAGTTAAATATATTTACTTAGAAAATCTGATAAAGTTGTTCAGGTAATTACAAATCAAAAATACAATAACATGCATAATGAAGTTTTACATTATTTATAAGAATATTAAATTGAAAGGTATTACCGCTGGAATATGAAACCATCCTATTATCTGTGCAAAACCCATAGTTGGAGCTGATGCTGAGTGACTTATTATAGCTTGAGCTGTGACTGTTTTTGAGCAATTCTTTCTGTCAGTGACCTTTTCTACACCATTTGCTAGTGCAATTGCAGATATATTGCAGAATACTTGGATATTTATGTATCTATTCAATAGCAAATGTGTATTTTCTGTAATTTTGACTGTGAAGAGAAAATGAATTGATGAATTATTCAGTGTTAATTTCAGAACAACCAAACTTTTTAGTCATTTTCAAAAAGTACATCAATAGGTTTACAATACAAGTAATAGACTGGCACATTAGTTAAAACATTTATATATGTATTTATGTATAGGATTTAAATAATGCATGCTGATGAACTGAGTATATTAGAGTAAAAGGCATTGGAAGTTAGAAGAGCACTCACAGTTTGCATTTGGGTTCATACGGCAAGCTTCTCCCTACCATAAACTTTGTGAAATGTAAAGATTCTGCCAATTATCCTGTTTCCATATTCTGCTAGCTCAGGTTCTAATGCGTTTCCCTGTAGCCTGCAGACAGGCTCGCTCGGCCCGTATGAGTGGGGCGATCAAGATGAACACTGTGAGCAACAGGTCTATCACCAGCCTCTTTATACCTCTTTGATCTGGGTAACTCTATATCTGTATGGTAGAGGTATCAGTTCAGCAAAACGGAAGGACTTTGAGGGGCCTCATGAGATTACAGTAGTAACCTCCTACAGGGTATCATTATCATTCAAGCATCTTTTACAAAATGTATACAAAGATGATAAATTATATTGCACTGTGTAATTCATGTTTATTAATATATGTCTGGTATTTGTTAAGTTATTCTTAGGTGAACAAACATTCTGTTGAAATACCTTTCAAGTGCTTATTCAGTGGAACTTTCTTTCTACAGTGTTTTCCTTGGCATTTTCCTCATCATGTGTCTTTTGGTATTTTGTTCTGGTTTAAGTAGTATAATATAACACTTTGGAATAAAAATACAGAAAAGCAATCCAAAACTAGAAGCTAAAATGGCAAATATCTCTACAGCCACAGTAAATTTTCCGGGAGAGCTGACATAGGCTGGTATGAAGGTGATCCAGACTGCACAGAATATCAGCATACTAAATGTGATGAATTTGGCTTCATTGAAGTTATCAGGTAGCTTTCGAGCCAGAAAAGCCAGTATGAAACACAAGACAGCAAGGACTCCAATGTAGCCTAATATGGCCCAGAATCCTACAGCTGAACCAACATCACATTCTAGAATGATCTTATCTTTATAGTGATGCATATTCTTGTATGGAAAAGGAGGCGATATAGTTAACCAAAGGACACATATAAGGACTTGTATGAGGGTGAAGCCAAGAACACTGAGTCTCTGTTGCAGAGGCCCAAACCACTTCATGACATTAGTGCCTGGAAGATTGGCTCTGAAGGCCATTAACACCACTATTGTTTTCCCCAGAACACAGGAGATGCAGAGAACAAAGGTGATCCCAAACGCTGTGTGACGCAACATACAGGACCACTCAGAGGGCCGACCAATGAAAGTAAGAGAGCAAAGGAAACATAACTTTAATGAAAATAGTAAAAGAAAACTTAGTTCTGAATTGTTGGCTTTTACAATGGGCGTTTCTTTGTGTTTTAAAAAAACTACAGCTGTGCAAAAAGTCATTGACACACCTAGTAATGAGAAAGTCAGTAGAACTCTTCCCATGATCTCCTCAAATGAGAGGTATTCCGTGGACTTTAAGACACACACATCTCTTTGTGTATTTGGCCAGAGATCCAGTGGACATCTGAAGCAGCTGACTAAATCTGTGAACAATATGCATTGCAATTATTGGCTTTGTATAGTCTGAGACGTGAAGCTTTTAAATAAATATCTTTGAAAGGTGTCAGCATTTTCAGAACATGTTCTTTTACCGAATGTAATTACATTATAAACTGATAAATTGTGGTTGTCAATATCTGTAAGAGGTGCAGTGCTCATAAAGAGATGACATGACGGCTTAATCAGCAACAGATTCTGGCATTATTTCTATGCAGAGATATGTCTTGAGCTCTGTTTTGTATGAAACATTATTTGTGATTACTGCACTGTACTCCAATACCTGTTTCATTGCTGATCTCTCCCTCTCCACATGGTATACAGTCGTAGCAGCAGATAGGCTTGCCTTTCTGCACAGCCTTCCTGGTGCCTGGGGGACAGCTCTCACTGCACACAGACACAGGCACCTGTATCACAAATAACACTGTCTGTTATAGTTTGCATTTAAAACCCACTGTGTTTATACAGTGTGGCATGTTTACTTAAATCTCACCTCATGTTGCTTTTGAGTCCAGACTATGCTACTGTTTGTTACAGACAGCTGGAGAGGGTCTTGTAAAGAGGCGTCATAGAAGCCCACTTTAATGAACGTTATTTCACCATCTGGATCCTGCTGCCAGTTGAGCAGGTCATACCTAGCTGCAGGGTCTCCACTTGCATCAAAGTATACGTCCTCTCCACTTTCGATGGAGAAATGCACATTCCTCATGTTTTCAAGAACCTTAAACAATATTTTGTGTAATTATGTGAAGGAATAGTTTAAAATTCTCATTGCTCATTACTGTATCTTAAAAAAATGGTTTACCTGCCAAGGTCTGACTTCATCAGTGGATTTCATACAGTTTTTGCCACTGGCTTTCTCAGTGTCTGTGTCTGGGCAGGCCCTCATGCCATCCAAAACATGGGCAACAGCATACACTGCCTTGTAAACATTGTTTGCAATTTGCAAATCAGATACATCTGTGTATTGATTGTGTACATCACTCAGGCGTTCATTCCCACTGCACTGTTCTTTGTCCATTTGGCTGTTTCTTCCAAGTTTACAGCCAAATATGGTCTCCATCAATTCCTTATAAATAGGTATTTCTGTTGACTGGTCAACGTTAACAAGAAAATCTTGCAAGCCCTTTATTTTAGCTTTTGGAATTGCAAAACCCATCGAACCTTGTAGAATATTGTGCCATGGACCATTTGCAATATTCTTGTCAGAAATCCAGGATTCACTACCAATCCACTGCAGGCCAGTAATGTTTTTGAGGGCGAGTTCCTTCAATAAGACCTCCATATCAGAGTAGGAGACAAATGCAACAATGACTTTTGATGTGGACTGTTTAATAGTATCAACTATTCTCAAAATGTCCTTCCTCGGGTTGGTTCTGAAGAAGGGCTCTGAGAACTCAATACAGACTCCTTCCTCCAAGGCAGCTTTGATAAAAGTGACCATCCCGTTGTTCCCATAGTCATTATCACTGCATAAAGCTCCTACCCACGTCCAACCAAAGTGTTTGACTAACTGGGCCAGCGCTCTGCTCTGGTAGTAGTCACTGGGAATGGTTCTAAAGAAGGATGGATATTTAATTTTGTCGCTGAGACATGCACAAGTAGCAAAGTGACTGATCTATAAGAGAAAACAGGAATGACTGTTTAGTATTTCCCATCCTTAAAAGTTTATTATTTTCTGTAACATTACGATTTGCTGTAACATTGTCTTTTGTACACACATAATTTAGTATATCAATCAATATTCAGTAGGTGTTGTGAGCACTTTAGGTGCATACTACAACAATATTATTTCAAACTCAGATTCACATGAGTCAAGTTAGCTGAAATGTTGATTGTACATCGTCCTACCACAGGCACATATAAAGGTCCAACTGCCGTAGAAATAGCAATTGTAGGAGTCGATGATGTCTCTGCTATGATGGCTTGGACAGTATCTGGACGAGAACATGAAGTATTGGTTGTTGTATAGTCTTGGCCATTGATCAAAGATAAAGCAGCCCTTACTGCCATTTCCACAGAACCACATGAATCATAGATCCTGTATCCGAGTCGCACGCCGGGAAGAATAATGGTGCTGTTGTTAATTTCTTCAATGGCAAATATCATAGTTTGTGCATTCTGAAACTCTCTGAGGCTTAAACTGTGAAAAATAAAGCCAGTTAGAACCATTGCATATACCATATGATGCTATCTGAAAAGATAATCAACAAATCAGATAATGTATGTGATTATACAGTATTTGATCAAATGGAGTCAGTTGATTATCTCAAATGTTCTGTTTCTATAAATGAGATGAAAGACCAAGACTGCAAACAGGCACATTCAGCAAGAGCATATTTTTTTTTACCATTTTAGCGTGCAGTGTGAAATTCTAAGCTTTTCAATCCTTCTGATTGGCTGCTCACCTTTTGCACCGTGGATGTTCTGGCCCTGTGGTAAATGTGGGCCTCCTTTCTATCCAGCTGTTGTGGAAAGAGAAAATCCCTCCAATGATCACGTCCCCACCCATGCTGAGCTGTGGAGGGTCATGCTCTCTCCAAAGTCTGCAGAGGGGACTGGCAGTGGGTGCCAGTGTTATAAGAAACCATGTGCACAGGAGCACCATCTTAACTCCTTATCAGGTCATCCACCAAATTATCTGACTTTATATCACATGGGGGTGGCACCTCTCTGGCACACAATCAAGAGGACTGCTAGAGGGGAGTATTATTGTGACCAGGTGGATGAGGAATTGATCAATAACTTTTCCAGGAGGACTTCAGAGTGAATGTTTCAAAATATGCATTTTCAGTATCATTCTTATACATCTTCATACATTATTATTATTATTATTATTAGTGGTAGTAGTAGTAGTAGTAGTAGTGGGATTGAAGAAGCACATCTGCTATTCTATAGCACACAGTTTGAGGTTCTAAAACCAGACTGACCACAACCTGTTACATGTCAGAACCCGAAACCCGAAACCAGTGTAATCCATTAAATGTTACATGTCAACATGAATCCATCACACCCCCTTCCATCGCAACCCCGTAAAGCTAGCTCTTCTGAACATCAGATCTCTTCTAAACAGATTTTTTTTAATTAATGATCTTATTTGCACATATAAACTTGATTTTACTTTTAACTGAAACATGGTTGGATCAAGCGAGCAGTGTTGTTGTGGGAGGGGGTAGGCAACATTATGTGTGATTGCATTCAATCTCCTGTAGTCAACACAAAACCTCCAGGAGCCATCCTTCTTCTTCACTAAGACCACCGGGGACGCCAACGGACTGGAGCTCTCTCGGACAACTCCTCCATCCAGCATGTCACGCAGCAATGTCCCCAATTCCACGTAGAGGTTAGGCGGCACGGGTCGATATCGTTGGCGAATTGGTGCAGCACCCCCTGTGAGAATGGTTTGGTACACGGCATTTGTGCACCCGTAGTCTCACGTCTACCTCCACCACTGCATCATTCTCCTGCCTGAGGATCAGCTGGTTTGGCATTTGGACATCATCCTGTCCCAGACGAAGGACATGGGCAAGGGGCCGTCGGGGAGGTAGCGCCACAGGCAGTCCCCCCAGGATTTCGCGGGCCTTTTTTGTGATAGTTGCGGCCTAAAATTCCTGATTTTGCGGGGGCTTCTCAAAAAAGTTCCGATGAAAGTTGCTGTGTTTTTTAGGTGTTTGTTGCGATGAAATTGCGGGAGTAAGTGAAAGTTGCGATAAAAAAGTTGCAAATTTCCCTCTTTGTAATTATAATTGAGTTATTGGTTGAAAAATAAGTAATTAATAAACAAACATTCATTAAAGAACAAAACTATTGATAAATGGTCCCCTAAATAACCTTACCAACATGCCAAACTAAAGATTACCAGGACTACAAAAATGTAGCAAAATAGGCTGTTCTGCCCTCTGCTTATTTAGGTCAGCAAATGTATATTGCTTGTATTGTTGTTATAGAAACGAACACAGTATAGTATTGGACTTTTACTTTGACATCATTAAAATGTTCGTCTCGTGAGAATGGCAACAGCTGTTAGTCAGTTGTCTAGAAACATACCGGTATGCTAGTTACGGTATGCTCATAGTAAACCTTGTGTTATGCTTTCCCTCACACCCGCGAAAACAATGACTACGTGTTTTTACTGTTTCATACTGTGATAAACATGTTTAAGTGACCTACATTTAATTACCATGAACTGTGTTAGTGTTAATTATTAGTAATATAGCGATATGACCGTTATTCATTCATAATTCCGTTGATGGCTAACGTTAGCAATTGTTAGCCAGCTGTGCTGTAATCTGTTGTTGCTCTGATTCTTGATGTAACGAGTATAATAGTAACTTGCTGTGTTTAGTATACCTTCTAAATATTTTCTGTATCACAGTTTCACTCATAAGTTTCACCTGACAATCAATAAAGGAGCAAGGCGCTGGCTACCTGGCTTGTGTAATCGAGGCTGTCTGTTTACCTACGTTAACGCACTGGTGGTGTAAAACACGTAGCGGGAACAGTACATAGGCTTTACTTATCCACAACGAAGTGCACCTGTTGGTATTACAAAAGGACCACCAGTAAGACTGAATAAAATGTTATGAATGTCTCAGCCTACACATATAACGGAAAAAAACAGCCTGTGTCACTGATCTGTCTGTCTGACGTCCTTCCTGCGTTTCTGCCGTTCTCATTCTATGCTGATCAATCTGTTTTGCTATCCTTGTTGATTTATTTTATCCGTATAGGTGTTTATGTTGTTCAATTTCATATATTAATTCAAAGTCTTCCAATTTCAAGTTATCCATTCTTCAACACTTGCTGCTACCTTACCAGCATAAAGTAACGTTAAATCTCCATGGCAACAGCTCTAGAGGGTTTGGGAAATAATCGGATTCATTGCTTCATTATTTACAGCAAAATATATAATTTTCATTACATTTCATAGATGTATTACCAGACTCTATGTAAAAAGGGCCATGCACACCTTGCAGAAAATAATAAAAATTGAAGCCAGATCTATTTCTGAATTATCGGAGGATATGGGCTGCATTCCGTGTCCACTTCTGGTGTAGCCATTCTCATTGTTTACAACGGATTAGAACTCTGCTAGAGTCTGCACCTTGTCCGCAGGGCAGAATTTCCGCCCTTGGTGTAGAAGGGAGAAAGTTGTGGGAGACGACAATGATTTGTCAAATTTGCGGGAAAGTTGCGGTGATGTGTTAAAATTGCAACGTCGCGCTGAATTTGCGGGGAATCGCTGAATTCGCGTGAATTGGTGCGATCACAACATCGCGAAATCCTGGAGGGTCTGCACAGGGTAGGTGTGAGGGTTACATACGCGGAGGAGGACACCACTCTTGCCCACCATGGTAGCAGTCTTCAAATAAGACATCTTCTTGACTGGCTTTGGGCGCCTCAGGGACGTGGGCCCACACCGCTACTCTGTTTGTGGGGCCAGCCAGACGGGGTCACTTGTACGCAGCCGGGCCACTCCAAGGCTTGGTCCCCGGTGCTCTTCTGCTTCAAGCCTCCTGCAGGTGGCAAAGGCCCGATCCCAGGCCACCACTGCTGACTTGGGGAAGGTAGACTTGAACATAGTGAATTTGTGCCCCCCCTGTTGACGGAGGCCATCCCAACAATGCTGAATCACATTCATGCCTAAAACCCCATAGGCCGGAGGCAAGTACTTACAGTGGGGAAATGACCTCCTTACACGCCTCCTTGAAGGTTAGGTCTGGATCCCTGTGCGGAGTTCCGTCTGCACAGGTCCTGGCAGTAGTCCCAGCACCAACGGGCTCCACAGCATCTCCACATCAGACCCTTCCTCTCTGCTACGCCATCTGAAATGGGACTCACGGTGACGCAAAATTAAATGCCCCACCCCTACTCCCACTAGTTGCTGACATTTGGAAAACTTTGCTCTAACTTCCCCATACAGTTTCTCAAGGGCAGTAAATATTTTACTGTCAGTGTTCCTCTCTGTGGCTGGGAGTAATAGTATCTCTCTCCTAGCATCCCCCTGGAGTGCACTCATTACAAAGTCAACCCTTTGTTCTGCTGACAGTGTCTGTGCCTGCAAATACACCTCTATTTGGTTGCGCCATTCTATGAAGGGCTGCTGGCTGCCCTTATCCCCATACTTAGGTACCCAGGGCCTACCCAGGAACCAAGGCACCATCATGCTATTTACCACACCTGGTGCTGCCACACCTTCTTCGTCAGCCATGGTGTTGTGTCTGAAGAGGGGTCCTGCCGACTACGCCAGTTGTACTGAAAGGTTATCCTAAATGCACTACTTGATACCTTCAGCCTAACTCCCCGTTTACATGCCAGCGACGCGACGGAAGCTAAATTCTATATCCCATTGATTTATGTTGAAGGCAGGCGATTTGGACATAGACGAGCGAATTGGGCGAAGCAAGCTGAAAAAAGATGGGCAAAGTTTAATCCTATGCAAATGAGGAGCGAATTTCGCCAGTAGCGGCCAATCAAATAGTTTGGTGTTGTCTCTGATGGTTTGAAAATGTGAGCAGAGGACAACAATCAGCAGTTCCCAATCTCTATAAAATACCTGCTAAGCCTCTCATTTACCAGAGGACAATAATCAGCAGTAACAAGGTCTACATAGATGCACATACCTGACAAGACCAGACTCAAAGAAATGCTAGACAGAACTATTAACATATATAGGAGGTGGCCAGCACCATTTAAAAAAAGGGGTAGACTCAAAAATCAAGCAATCAACAATGTAATAAAATCACATTTTACCGGTATGTAAAAAAAACAGCCCAGGCCATTCCCAGTGTCCCTTCTGCCAGTTTTGGCAATTAGCGGTGTAATTCAGCTAGGAACCTAAATAAATGTTCTTGGTTTCCGGCGGCGCTTCTTTGTGTCGGACCGACCAGCTAGCAGAGGACAAACTCCCAACTGGTTGGTAATCCATTTCCTTGTTCAATGAGACACTGTTGGTGCACCAACTTAGTTCATTTAAATAAATGGTTCCAACTTTATGGAAGTTTGTGCAATCATTTGTGTGTTTGTGTTTTGTGTTCAATAGCGGTCGCTAATACAGGGCAGGAGTGTGCTGTCCCTGTGCGGTCGCACCATTTTAAGATTATAGTCTAGGACTAGGTTCTTTTTCAACCTTTATCTGAAAACTGCTATCGGGCTCTATTACGGAATACATTATGGATACTATTAAGGCTAATGTTCTATGGTTCTCTTTTTGGTGATCCGAAAGAGTTAAACACAGTACTTACTCAATGTTTTTATTATATTTGATGTACTTTGTAGGTCCTTTAAATATATTTTTGTTCTATTTTATGGACTTTGTCCTTTATTTAGTCACTATGGGCCTCATTCTCGAACGCAGTTAAGAAGACTATAAGAAGGAATTTCTTCTGAATTGGATTTAGAAAAACATTTGGCATTCATGAAAGTTTTCTCATCTGGGATTTGTCCTTTTTTGATGAATCACATTTAAGAAAACTCTCCGTGTTAGAAGTGTTAATGAATGTGAGAAATCGTTGGTGATTGCGTTCACATCAACTCTACAGACATCCTCGGATTCAAATAATTATAATAATAATAAATACGAGAATATTTGTATCATTAACAATTACGTTTCACGTATAGTCATGATTCTACGAGGCACCGTGATGTCATAAAATAAATAAAAGGTCTACACCAGAATGCTGCGCCCGTCTAGTGAGCGTCGTTGGCACTGCTGTCTGTGCAAGTACGGCAATCCAGACTATTTTAATTTGTAGTTCCACGTTGGTGGAACAAACTCCCTAGCACTACCAGAGCAGGGGCGTCCCTCTCTACCTTAAAGAAGCTTTTGAAGACCCAACTCTTCAGAGAGCACCTCCCTTCCTAACTGGCACTTTGACTAGTGCTTAACTTGCACTTACAGCAGTTACATTCCTGCACTTCTTTTTTTATTTTCTATTTAGTTTTTCTATTTCATATGTAAAGTAGTATTTATTGTTACACTAGGTCTCTATTGCTCATAGCTTGACTGTTCTCTCCCTTGTACGTCGCTTTGGAAAAAGAGTCTGCTAAATGACTAAATGTAAATGTGAATGTTCATGAACACTGCAAATGTAAGTGAATAAATAAATAAGCACTAAACTCAATCGCGTTGATATAGCTATAGTGCAGTCGTTCTCAAAGTGTGGTCCGCAAGTGCCCCGTAGTGGTCCGCGACGGCCACAAGTAAATTATTGCGACATTTCTAACATACAACTCAGAACGAAGAGAACACAGTCAGTAGAAGCCTAATCTATTAAAGAGTAGCCTAATCTATTAAGAAGGTCATGGATCGGTGGTTTAAGACAGGGACAATGAAAAGAAAATTAAATGAGAATGCCTCTGACACAGACAAAGAGAAGGGTCACTCCCGCCGCGGAGCTGCATTAAAAAAAAAAATGTATTGGCTAAGTGGTCCTTGGCCTGAAAACTGAAACACTGCTTTAGTGGAATAGAATGGACACATCTACATCCTGCAACAGTAGGCTACCTCCACCTCTGCACCAGTTAAAGTGGCATTATGCAGTAATTGTACATCAGGATTAGGTTTAGGATAAGCAGTTTTACCTTAAAATAACAGCTTTAAAAAAATTGGGGCGCTACAATGACTTTTAATATGGAGAATCGCCTCAGTGCCATTGCCATACCAGGGTCCATAGGCATATTACTGCTAAATGTAGGTTTGCCTGAAGCCGCCGGGTTTCTACTGTCTGCCGAACTAGTAAGTAGCTTATTTGCCGTTCTTGCTTTGTCTTGTGTTCCACTTGCTTGATGTTTGACTGTGTTAGGACAGTTGTTGACTAACTAGTTTGTCATAATGTCAAAGTCAGCATATTTCAAGAGATTTCGTTAGTTTTAGCCGCTAGCATATCGTTAGCGATTAGCAATTGTTCCGTTATGCTACTTTAAGTTAGATCTGCGTTTACTTGTCCTCGCTTTCCGCTTTGACATGACTCGCTTTCGAGTTGCTTTCGTGTGGACTCGGTAGATTCTGACAGCACACGTCACTACGGTTGCATGCCCTTATAAGGAGCTGGCGGGGCGTGTATGTATGCAAATTCAGGAGCACGAGAACGCGCTTTCAACTTAAGAAAACTCTTCCGGTGGAGCACAGCTCAGAACACTTCTGCTGCGTAGGAACACATTTTCAAGCGTTCATGAATTTGGCGGATGTCTTTTTCTTACGTTGTTTTTTTCGAAGCCCGTAAGAAACATTTCAGAAGAAACTTCAGAAAATGTTCGAGAATGAGGCCCTATGTTCTTTAGCTTTTATTTTTCTATGCTGTTTTAATTGTTTTAATGTTCCTTCGGCTTTTATTTATGTAAAACGGCTTCTCCTGTCTAGTCTTTTCGCATTAAAAAAAGTTACTCCTGGTTAATAGCTTCTATGGAAAATAGACCTCGTACTTAAATATAATGCATATAAGGTACATTGTCATCGCCCAGATGTTGATCTTGATTTTAATGTTTTTCCAAGTCAGGGTAAGGAGTTAAAGTTGGTACTGATAAAAGCTTGCTAACTGGTGTTTTTAGTGATATAGTTGGTGACGTCCTGCAGTGAAAGCCTTTCTTACATTTTCACTGGGTTTCCGACCCAGACCACAGAACTACATAGTGCAGAGCCTAGGCGGCTAGAGGGAACGATTGGTGTGTTTATCGGTCACACCACCAAGTAAACCATCAAAATGAATTTGGAGATGATAACAAAATGCCTATAAAAATATACCTCAAAAGAGGTAAATTCCTGAATATGAATTATGATAATAATGTAATAAACATCAGAGAGACTTAAAATGCAACTAACCGAGCAAGTACACTTACGTTTATATTTTGTCCTTCAAAACCAAGTCTGTGTGTATAAGTGCAACACGTAAAGTTTAATTGTGTAGCCATCTTCACTTTATTGGGTCAACTTGAAGGTCCTGAACTACATTCATGTACATTTACATTTAGTCATTTAGCAGACGCTTTTGTCCAAAGCGACATACAAGGGAGAATGTATGAATGTAATGTAACTGAATACCAAGACTTAGTTTGCAACCCCTAAGGGCCTAATGACATTCACAGGTTCACAGGTTCAAAATAACAGTTTCAATATTCTCAGTTGAAAACCTCTGTTGTGAAGATTATAAAGGAAAATGAATTTACTGACTCAACTGACTTTACTGAGTACATTTGTTTTAAATTAAGTCCTGTTGTTGCCATGCAGGATTTAATCTGCATGATGGCAATATTCAATAATGAATATCAGTTGATGTTTTTCCCATTACGTGTTTTTTAGTGTTCAAGTTTGGCCTTAGTAAAATAACGTAGCACTTTGGTAAGAAAATACAAAATAATAAACCAGAACTTGAAGCTAAAATAGCAAATATCTCCACTGCTACAGTAAACTTCCCAGGAGAGCTGACATAAGCTGGTATGAAGGTGATCCAGACTGCACAGAATATCAGCATACTAAATGTGATGATTTTGGCTTCATTAAAGTTATCAGGCAATCTACGACCGAGAAAAGCCAGTATGAAACACAAGACAGCAAGGAGTCCTATGTACCCCAATACGGCCCAGAATCCAATAGCTGAACCAACATTACACTCTAGAATAATCTTGTCCTGGTAAAGGTTCATATTCTTGTATGGGAATGGAGGTGATATAGTTAACCAAAGGACACATATAAGGACTTGTATGAGAGTGAAGCCAAGAACACTGAGTCTCTGTTGCAGAGGCCCAAACCACTTCATGACATTAGTGCCTGGCAGTGTGGCTCTGAAGGCCATTAACACCACTATTGTTTTCCCCAGAACACAGGAGATGCAGAGAACAAAGGTGATCCCAAACGCTGTGTGACGCAACATACAGGACCACTGAGAGGGCCGACCAATGAAAGTAAGAGAGCAAAGGAAACACAGAGTCAGTGAGAAGAGCAGCAGGAAACTCAGCTCTGAGTTGTTGGCTCTGACAATAGGTGTCTCTCTGTAGCAATAAAAAATCATTGCAGTCATCATTGTAAAGAGGACTCCTAAAGAAGCGAACAATGCTAGGAGCATCCCCATGACCTCATGGTATGACAAGTATTCTATTTCTTTTGGGATGCAGGTATCTCCTTTCTTGTTGGACCAGTACTCACTTAAGCACTGCATACAATCAGCAGAATCTGTGGGGACAAAATTAAAATGACAGGGTTTACTTTTGCAAAAAGATATTATTTTACAGTTGTTCATCTTTGACATATAAATAATGATTATTTATGAATAGACCATATACAGTACTGTGCAAATGTTTTAGGCACATTTTGAAACAATGCTGGAAAGTAAAGATGCTTTTTTTCACTTTTCATTTAACAACATACGAAAGTGCAACAAACCAAAGATACCCAAATCTATTTCACTATTTTCAAAAAGAATGTTTGCAAATCTAAATATGATATTTCCTATTGACACACTAATGCAGAAGAAAGAAATAACTGCGTTAAGACGTATGCCTAAAACATAAGTTTTTATCACTTGGTTCATGTTACTTTCAGCGTTGAACAATGTGTCACTTATGAAACACATTAAAAAAGAGACTAGTGAATGAAGCTATTTATGCATCACCTGCAGTCTTGCTAATCTCGCCAGGTGGACATGGTATACAGTCATAGCAGCAGATAGGCTTGCCTTTCTGCACAGCCTTCCTGGTGCCTGGGGGACAGCTCTCACTGCACACAGACACAGGCACCTGGCACAGACAAAGATACACGTATGCCTTTACACACTGACTCAGTCACACACACACATGTATCTCATTTTTTAACCGTATAGTATAAGTATGCCTTTCAGTGTGCCAGATAGCAGTTGGACCTGGGACTGTTATGGCACTGATTGGCACCAATCAGACCCAGATCCCTTCCCTGCTATATGTGTCTAATGTTTACTATAACTGTGTGTTTACCTCGTTGTGCCCTCCGCCCCACTTAATGTTCACATTATTCATTCTGAACTGCTGCTCTTTAGGCAAGAAACCATCATAGTTGCCGATTATGTCAATCTCTGTAGTTCCTTTTCTGATATTTCTTAAATGTATCAATTCATATCTTGCTGGTGAATCTCCATTGCTATCAAAAAACACTTCCTCACCATCGGGCATGGTCAAATTTACAGACTGCAGGTAATGCAAAACCTATAAATGGGAATAGGAATGTCATGTTAGGGGACATGATCACATCTCTGATTAGTCACAATAATCATGCCAAGGATTAATGGAAATTCTGCATGTTCCTTGTTTATGGGATGCTATTGCTCACCTGCCATGGCTGTGTCTGTGTCGGTATAGCACAGGTACCACTGATAAAGGGCCCTTTACCAGGCTGACAGGTATACAGATTGTGTAATGCATGTGCCACAGCATATACAGCTTTATAAACATTATTGGTGAACCTTAGTTCAGACACATCAGTAAACTGATTATTGACGTTTCTGAGATGCTCAGATCCATTGCACTGTTTTCTGTCATCATTCTCCATTGGTGGATTCAAAGAACAGCCAAAAATAGATTCCCAGATGTCTCTTAGGAACTGACTGTTAGGATACTGGGAAGGGTGCAGTTCCTGTAGAAAAGGTCCCAGACCAGGAATGTCTGCCTTTCTGACTGTAAATCCTATGGCTCCGATGAGAGCAGTGTGCCCTTCACTGTCTATAAGGGAATCATCTGTGAGCCATGCTTCACTGCCAACCCACTGCAGTCCAGAGATGTTCTGCCTCTGCAGTTCTGCCACTAAAATTTTTATCTCCCTGTGAGACACGAAAGTAACGATCACTTTTGATGTGGCGTTTCTTATGACGTCTACTATCTGGCGAACTCGAACTGAATGTTCTGGATCCGTGCTCTCAAAAGCCTCATAATACTCGATACACACCCCCTCCTTTTGGGCAGCTCTCGCAAAACCATCCATTCCATTGATGCCATAGTCATTTGTATTGCTTATGGCTCCCACCCAGGTCCAGCCAAAGTGTCTGACAAGCTGAGCCAGTGCCCTGCTCTGGTAGTAGTCACTGGCAATAGTCCTGAAGAAGGAGGGGAACTCTTTCCTGTTACTCAGACAGGCACATGTGGCAAAATGACTGATCTGTAAGGGCATCAGACACAGGGCTGTCAGATGTGTTAACGTCATGAACATAAGAAAAACATACATGCATCAGTGATAGTAATTATAGAATAAATCAGCCGTTTTAACCTTACCACTGGTATCTGAAACTGTCCTAGTACTCTTGCAAATCCTATAGTTGGTGTTGACCCAGAGTGCCCGATTATGGCTTGTACAGCATCTGGATTAGTACAGTTCTCTACCCTCTGCGGACCATTTATCAAATTCATGGCTGCCCTCAGTATATCCGTGGTGCCACAGTCATCATAAATCTTGTATCCCAAAGAAATTTCGGGCAGAAGATCTGGGTTTCTATTTATTTCTTCTACTGCAAAAATAACAGTGTGAGCGAACTTGAATTCTCTGAAATTGAAACTGAAGATTTTTGATCAGTTGCATAACATATCCAGGTATACAGAACCATCCATCCAATTTAAATTGTTTGTTCAATAAAGAAAAGGCAAAAACATATTTTCTAAATTTGTGGACAGGGTATACCTACTTTTTGCATTGGCGTCGATCTGGCATATTGTTGAAAGTGTCTGTTGTGCCATCTTTTCCAGTGCGGAAGGAAAAAATTCCCCCAATGACAAAGTGTCCATCTTTGTCGAATTCAGGTAGCTGTGCCCGGCCCATAAGGCTGCACTTGGGTTCCTCTGCTTGGATCAGGAGACCCAGGAGGACAAGCACCAGCAGCCGCATGACACTGTGCATCTGTTTGCCCCTAAACCCTGGCCCTAACTTATATAGCATGTGCTCTGCATCTCAACACCTGCTGCCACTAGTGGCAGATTAGGTGCACAAATAGGAGAAGAGGAAATGTGCCATGGGAATAATAATAAAAAAAATCACACGTCACTGTTGTCATAATTTTCATTTTTATCTTTGGAGTCTACTAGAATAGATTTACCTGCTTCAATGACCTAAGAGCACATTATTTTTCTCATACTGAACATCTATTTCCCCTTTGTCTGAAACGCCTTGTTAGAGCTCCTGTCTTTAACATAGTAGATTGGTCATACAGACGTTGACACACAGGTTACGGAAAGAGTACCCATGTTCATAGCAGTAAATACTTTCAGATGTGTGTTTGTGTCCCTGTGGCTCGACTGTCAGAGCAAGCCAAGGTCACGAGTTCATATCTGCACTATACTGTGAGTTATTTTAGGTTAAAACACATACCTGCACTATACTGTCAGTTATTTTAGGTAAAAGCTGCAAATTGAGTACATGTTATGTGAATGTTTTAATTATTTTGTAACAAATGCATTTCATGAGGACCATCTACTATTAAATAACATGTAGTATAATATAGAACACAT
The DNA here is from genome assembly GCF_900700415.2 of Clupea harengus. Lineage (NCBI taxonomy): Eukaryota > Metazoa > Chordata > Actinopteri > Clupeiformes > Clupeidae > Clupea > Clupea harengus. The sequence continues at coordinate 18,683,935 of NC_045160.1, forward strand.
ACTTATTTATTATAAATCAAATAATAGATGCAAATTATAAGTTTTCATTACAGAAACTGCACCAAACCATATTTGCACCAAAATGTGCATATATGGATACCATCTGTTAGCTTTTTACTTCATTGACAGTCAGAGAGCCTTTGAGGGCATTTTTCCCATGAGGTGTCGTTTGGTGTTTTTATCTGGTTTATATAGAATTATATAACATTTTGGTATAAAAATGCAGAAGAGGACACCAAAGCTAGACGCCAGTATTGCAAATATCTCCACTGCCACAGTAAACTTCCCAGGAGAGCTGACATAAGCTGGTATGAAGGTGATCCAGACTGCACAGAATATCAGCATACTGAATGTGATGAATTTGGCTTCATTGAAATTATCAGGCAACCTACGAGCCAGGAAAGCCAGTATGAAACACAAGCCAGCAAGGAGTCCAATGTATCCCAGCACAGCCCAGAATCCAACAGCTGATCCAACATCACATTCTAGAATGATCTTTTCCTTGTAGTGATGCATATTCTTGTATGGGAATGGAGGGGATATAGTTAACCAAAGGACACATATAAGGACTTGTATGAGAGTGAAGCCAAGAACGCTGAGTCTCTGTTGCAGAGGCCCAAACCACTTCATGACATCAGTGCCTGGAAGACTGGCTCTGAAGGCCATTAACACCACCATTGTTTTCCCCAGAACACAGGAGATGCAGAGAACAAAGGTGATCCCAAACGCTGTGTGACGCAACATACAGGACCACTGAGAGGGCCGACCAATGAAAGTAAGAGAACAAAGGAAACACAGCATTAGTGAAAACAGAAGCAGAAAGCTCAGTTCAGAGTTGTTGGCTTTAACAAGTGGAGTGCGCTTGTACTTAAAAAATATAATGGCTACTACACATGTCAAGCAGGTTCCAATCACTGAGAAAATGGTGAGTAGTATCCCCATAATCTCTTTGTGGGACAGATACTCAGTTTCTTTCCTCAAACATGTAACTCTTTGTCTGTTGGACCAGTATTCTTCATTACAAAGAACACAGGTGATGGAGTCTAGAAATAAAAAACAGATACATATATTTTGGCACAAATATCAACAATATATAGGAGAAACCATTCATTAAACATATGTGATCTTGCCTTAAATATGTAGAACATAAAGTAATAGCATAGATATTGGCAGGTTTAAAGCTTCAAAGTCCCTCTCTCAAAACATCTGGTTATACAGGTATTGATTATTTGAGAAGAATTGTGTCTACAGTAAATCAATTCAATCTGTCGCATTTTATTCTTCTTTCCATCTTATCCTCATGAAGGTCCATCAAGATTCTGCTACATTTAAGCCAAGATTCTGGTACATTTAAGCCAAGATTTTGGTACATTTGTATGTATGTAATGCAGTGATTTCTCCTGAAATTTATATTTTCAGGTATATGAAACATTAGGTATTTTAGTGTAGACATCAATACCTGTTTCATTGCTGATCTCTCCCTCTCCACACGGTATACAGTCGTAGCAGCAGACAGGCTTGCCCTTCTGCACAGCCTTCCTGGTGCCTGGGGGACAGCTCTCACTGCACACAGACACAGGTACCTACATGACATAGAGGCATAGACACAGTGATGCATTAAACTTCCTGTCTCTTACAGTTAGGGTAAATTCTAAAAAAAGATTATGTTAAACAATTAAACTTTAAGCATAGGTTTAAACTGTAACCATTTTTACAAACTTTTGTTAATGAATCATCTTCACTGCACTTACATTTCAAGCATTACAATACATTATAATTAAAGAAGCATTTTTTTAAAGGAACTTTTTAAAGTTTATGAATGTGAACTAATTGGTACCTCTGTAGCATTTTTAGTCCATAGAATGGATCCTCCATTTACTGTCAGTCGGCTATTGGCAGCTAAAGAAGCATCATAAAGTCCCACTGTCACAAACCCAAGCTGCCCATCTTTTCTTGGCTGCCAGTTTATTATCTCATATTTAGCAGCAGGGTCTCCATTTGCATCAAAAAACACCTCCTCTCCCTCTTTAGTCTTAAATCTTGTTTTTTTCAGTTGTTTTAACATCTAATAACAAGGGCATAAAAACAGTCACTTATTACACAAGAGCATCAAGAAGCTTAAAAAGTGACGCATAATTTCAACTTTTCTTGTTTCATAAAAATGTAAGGAATAATAAAGTAATTTATTTAAAAATCAGGGTCCCCACCATATGTGGTTCAGGTTGCCCCTTGGCAACACATGTGTCTTTGCAGTTTAGTGCCTGATGCAGCGCGTGAGCCACAGCATACACGCCCTTGTAGACGTTATTAAAGATGGGTGTCAAAGACATGTCTGTGAAAATATTATTGACTCCAGACAAATCCTCTTGGCCAGTGCATGTTTTCTCCACAGATTTATTCAGAGGGGTAAATTTACACTTAAACAAAGCCTCCCAGAGATCAGTGAAAATGGCATTGCCTGAAGAATTCAGTGGCTGTATATCCAGGATGAAGTCTTTCAAACCTGTTACCTGTGCTTTGGGTATGGACAGCCCTATGGCCCCACTTAGGATGTGATGACGGTCCAAACTGGCGATGTAAGAGTCTGAGATCCACCCTTCAGTGCCGACCCACTGATATCCTACTAGGTCGTGTTCAGCAAATACATCCAGCAACACCTCCAGGTCCAGATGGGAGAGGAATGCCACCACTATCCGTGAGGTGGACAAACGCACCTGCTCCACCAGCTGCAACACCTTTTTTTGTGGATAATTTCTGAAGAAGGGCATAGAATACTCCAGGCAAATACCCATCTGTTCAGCAGCTGCTTGGAACGTGGCCATCCCATTGTTTCCATAGTCGTCATCCGTTCTGATGGCACCAACCCATGTCCAGCCAAACTTCTTTACCAGCTCAGCCAGTGCTCTACTCTGGTAGTAGTCACTGGGAATGGTTCTGAGAAATGATGGATATTTGCTTTTGTCACTAAGACATGCACATGTGGCGTAGTGACTGATCTGAAATAAACACACAAGGGTTTGACTCAACTTTGGGAAAATCAAAAGTGGGCATAAATATGGATTTCAGTATTTTTTTCTTACCATTGGAATGCGAAAAGGTCCGATGCTGGTTGCGATAGCCATACAAGGTGAGGAAGACGTCTCCCCTATGATAGCCAGAACCTGGGCTGATTCGGTGCAGGGTCCTTCAGAGGTGGTGTGGTCATAACCATTACTTAATGCCATGGCTGCACTCACTCCCATAGCCATAGAGCCACAGGAGTCATAAATCTTATATCCTAGTGAGACTCCCGGCAACAAAGATGTACTGTTGTTGATCTCCTCCACTGCATACAGTACTGTTTGAGCATATTGGAATGCCCTGAAATTAAGACTGGATAACCAAGAAAATGACAAAATATTAACTCATTATAATTATGATAAACTCTGGAATAATCTTCTAATAATACAACTTGATACAATACAATACAATGCAATGCAATACAGTACAGTACAATACAATACAAAGCAATACAACAGAATACAATATAATACAATTTGGCCGACCTGGTGCATTGTAGTGGAGTTGGAGCCTCCGAGTATGAATTTTTATTATTCTTCCAATTACTATGGAAAGAAAAAATGCCTCCAAGGGTGATGTCTCCATCCTTCTGTAAAAGAGGGTAAAAAGGGATTCCTCTGAGTTTGCACTGGGGTTCAACAAACTTCAATGAGGACACAAAAAACAATATTAGGATTGCACAGTTTTTTGAATTACCACCGCAAAGCATATTTCCCAAAGTGCAGTAATTATGACTGCATCTGATGAAATGGAGAACATTTATACCATGTGGCATACGTAATTCTCTGAGGTATACACATGTTCCTTACTTAGAAGGAGGTGCTCCACTGGAGGTGAAATTTAAATGATGGAGGAAGGCCAATCAAGTCTTTCCTTCCCATTTGTGTCCACTCTTGTTCAAATTCGAGTTCACACTGCCTGTAATGATAAATCAACTCTCAATGACATTGGCAGTACAACCTATGTTTGCAACTGGTTCTTTATAATTGTATAGTTCAAGTCTGTTGTTCAAACACTAGGCTCAAAGCTTTTATCAACACGACACATGAAAGACAACAACAATACTTGAATCCATACGTGGCAAGAGAGAGAAAAAAACAATGGCACTTGCAGCCTGCAGAAAACAATGAGGGCCTCATTTACTAACATATGCGAGCGCAGCGTAATCAGCGCCTTTGCCAAACCTCATACAGTGCACGATGTGTTTTCGCTAGTGCTGTCAAACGATTAAAATATTTAATCACGATTAATCACATTTATGTCATTAACTCAAAATGAATCGCAATTAATCACAAATTTGTATCTATTCTAAATGTCCCTTAATTAATTTTTTTCCATAATTTTTTTTTTCATTTTAATTCTCTTATCAACATAGAAAAGTGGATTGGCTTGCTTTATGCAAATGTTTTATTTTATTGAAAAACAACATTGCCAAAAGGGGCGGTACAAAATAAAATTAAAAAGTGCACATTTCAGGTAAACAAGGACTCAGCCTATAGTGCAGTTAAACCATGGCTTAATATTTTCTTTTTTTCAAGTTTGCTGGGAACATAGCAGTCAGGCCTCTTATTTCAGAAACAATGAACCGTAACAGTTAGGTAACCAATACAAGCCTACTACTTCTTTGCTTTCAGCCAGGTACTCAAACAGACAAGCCTGTTGACATTTTCAGACAACAGTGAAGCTCGCTTCTTTTGCACAACACAACTTTTAAAAGTAAACTCTCCATTCAGAAGCTTTTTATCATCCATTTCGCCGTATCGCACTCACCATTCACTCAAATGTTGCTGTAGTTTTTCTAAGGTTACTAGTTGTTGCAACAGCATTTAAAAAAAAAACTACACAGTTTGCGAGGCCAAAAAGAATGTTAATCTAAAAAAAAAATGTTAATCTCGCGATAAAAAAAAATACCCAAAAAATGGGTTTGCGTTAAATGGCGTTAATAACGCGTTAAACTGACAGCACTTGTTTCCGCATTTTGCAAACAAGAACTTCGTCGCATGATCAGCGCCTTACTCCGCCCTCTAGTGTTATTAGCGGGCCGCTAAAATAGGGGAGAATGGGCCTGCGTGTTCCTGCCACTATGGATGATGAGTTAGAATGGTTTTGGTTCACGAGGTTACAGCAAACTTGGACCCCGTCCACACTATCCCTAACTAACAGGGGAAACAGAGGTTTCGACTTTCGGTTGCCATGGCACTGGGGGTAGCTTGCGCTCGAGAGGCTATAACATCAAAATAAACATGAAAGGTGAAATGAATATGCTGCTCTGTCTCTACAATTTACTTAGTTTAGTTAGTGTACTTCAGGTACAAGTACTTTTCCTGAATAGATACGCATTACTCCTACGCAGAAGGCGAGCCCTGTACTCGGTGTGCTTGAACGATGGGGGTAAAAGGCAAAGAAGACGGTTTAAACCCTACATGGAGTGGCGATTCTGGGTAAGACCTGGCCGAACAGCTAGCTGGTGGGACAATTTTTGATATGCCTATATTAAAGGATATATTAAATATAAACATTTAAACAAATAACATTTCTGTAATATTTTCACCTGTATCCCCACCCAAAACCCTGATGTTCGTATTTCTTTTTTTTATAACGAATTGCGTCAATTTCTCACATGCACATAGTTTTCATTTAGCAGCTGATATGTCATTCTAAAACACCTCTTGTTTCGTTACAAATGGAACAGACCTGGTTTAGAGCTGCTTTTATGAGGCAGAGAATTCTCACGCAAATTAGAGACACGCTCTCCGTCAGGCAGTCTTAGTAAATACCACGGAATATATAATTAGGCGCACTTTACGCATCTCCTCCCATCTTTTTTCCGCGAACATCCACCCTCTCTTATACCCTCCCATTTATGCATATATATATATATATGAGACGGGAATCGTAACTTGCCTCGATCCGCTTCATTTTACCTAAGTGCGTATCGTTTGTAAATACGGTTCCATGTCTTTACCCCCATATTGCGTAGAAATTACGCCTAAAGTGGAAACAATTCTGTTAGTAAATCTGGCCCTGAATATCATAGTCAGTGATTTTTATTAAATTCTTTATTGAATTCCACTGCATTGTAAACAAAATATGGACTAATTTATGAGCCTGATTTGGATCTAAAAATCGAATTGAGTGCTAAAACAGCAGCTTTACCCTGCGCATCAAGGCTGTAATGCACATGCCAAATGGTAAAATGAAGTTATAATTATATGGGATGTTGTGACAAACCATCAAGAAATCTTAGGAACCAGATGAAGCAGAAATTACAGCGGTACTCATATGACCTGAAATAGTGTTCTGAAGTAGCAGAACTTATACAGTTGCATTGGCAATTTTGGATATTTTGCAAATTTTCACCTTTATTATCAGTAGAATGAAAGGAATATTGATTAATCTCTGACCACATATTTTCTAAGACATTGGCCATCTTCTTCAGCCCATTCTTCCATCCATCCTTCATAAATTAATTATAGTAAACGCTAGGGCACTTCTCATTCAGAAAAAAGTCGATCAAGCTCATTTCAAAATAGTCATTTCCGTAAAAATTTCAGCAACAATCTTTTATATACTGAAAACTAATGCCATCTTGGTGAATGTAAGGACATTTCTGCCTCAAAAACATAACATTTGATTTGGGTGATTTAAGTCAAGTTTGAGTGATTTGAAACTTTAGTAAACACTAAACAATGACAAGATTCACTAACTGTATAGGTACGTCTGTAGCAACCTGTATAAAACATTCTCATTTAAGTAGATAACCTGGCCAGCTGCTAGCAACTGTAACTGAGGGAATGAATGGGGTGGTGTTCTTTTATACGTTGATATTTTCACCTTTGAGTTCACCTGGGCCCCATTCGTCGTAAGGGTTGAAGCTAAGTTAATCAATTGTCCTTTTAGCCCGTTAACATTAGCGAGCTGATTGAGAACAGCAAATATCGGTTCGTCAACGGCTCAACCACCTCCAAATCATGTGGTTAATTTCAACCAGGCTAAACTTATCAGGGAAATTGCGCGTGCACGTCCTACTTTAAAAGGCAGGAAAGGTCGATCACCAAAACAATGATTTTCGAACGGTATAATGGTTCTAAACTCAAAGAAAAGGGCTCTTTTTTTCTCCGCTGGCGAGCAGGATATAAACATGAAGGCTTATGAAGAATACAAGACCATAATCGTGGCAAAATTCAACACCGCCACCGCTGTGAGAGCAAGGTGTGTTGGAATGTTTATAGGGTGATATCTATGTATGAATACCTGACGGTAAGTGTCAACTGGTACAGAGGTTTCCTCTACCAGTTCAAATCTGCAAGGTTGCTAGTTCGTATCCCCTCACCTCCTTCCTCGATGTAGTTTTACATTTCCTTGTAAGTCGCTTTGAATAAAAGCATCTGTTAAATGACTAAATGTATTAATAACAAATGCAATAAATTGAAGCAGTGAAAATGAATTGTCTGTATTTCACTCTATTCTTATCATGAGTCCACCTTAATCATTTTCTACAATAATGATATGCTATGGTGTACTAATAACACTCATATAATTATGAGTGCTTTGTTCTCCGCATCACCGACACTACAAAAATGTACCACTCGCAAAAAAGCGCAAGACAGTCAATGTTCGACTGTGGTGTTTGCAATAAATGACTCGAGAAGGTCTTGTAAATTAATTATTCCTTGTCGGCTGAATCGGTAGCGCTCATACGAACTCATCATAATGGAATAATGGATCTTGGCGATCGCAAAGAACTCTCTCTCTACGCTAATCTAACTATCTAATATCAGTCCTTGGTCAATGGGATCCCTCCTTTTTCCGGGGGTGTGGCAAGCTTATCCAGCTACACTTAAGTTAGCCTGCGCTGGAGCAGGTTAGTGCTAATTGATATGTTACTATGGTGATTCATCAAAAGTTGCTTCCACGACCCAAAAAGAGTTTTTTTTTATCTTAGCCTGGAAATGAGCTTGCTAAACCGCTTAGCGAGCTACGACGAATACCCCCCTGGCTAGCAATCAGAGAGTCTGGCTTATCCCAAGCATGGGAGGGGTTTATAGCAGTTTATAGCAAATAGTCGTATTTGTACCTAAAAGTTGTTTGTTTGACTTTTTTTTGCTTAGATTTTTTTAAAGTTACCGAGAAACAGACACTGTACAAAGTAAACCCGCTATTGTAACTGAAAAATATGTCTGAGGGGATTTGCGAGGTGTCTGAGCCAGCTATCTAATGTTAGCATGCTACTACCCACAAGGTAAACAGCTCGCAAGCGGCGTGATTGGTTTGTTGACCTTTCAATCTCACTGTAACCGCTCCGGTATCAACACAACCCCATGCGCCAGACTCCTCCTCCGTCATCCGTTGGATCAACGCATTGCAACGCACACATCTGAGTTAAGCCCCGGGCATTTGGCTGTCATTACAAGTATCCATAATAAGTAAATGAGTGTATTTAATTAGTGTATTTGCTTATTTTTTTCTTTTTATTGGTACACGAATATTAGAAATTCATAAAACAGATTTTTTTCTTACTCATTTAATGAATCGCAATCTAGTATGCAAATCAAAATAATTTCAGACCCATATGAGGAGCTCTATATATATCGTGTCATAAAGAGTTAAAAAAAACATGTTATACTATTCATACCACTGCCATTACTACAAACTAGTGCTGTCAGTTTAACGCGTTATTAACGGCGTTAACGCAAACCCATTTTAACGCCGTTAATTTTTTTATCGTGAGATTAACGCGATTTTATTTTTTTAATTATTATTCTTTTTTTTAAGATTAACATTCTTTTTGGCCCCGCAAACTGTGTCGTAGGCTAACGTTACGGTTTGAGTGAATGGTGAGCGCGATACGGCGAAATGGATGATAAAAAGCTTCTGAATGGAAAGTTTACTTTTAAAAGTTGTGTTGCAAAAGAAGCCAGCTTCACTGTTGTCTAAAATGTCAACAGGCAGCTGGCTGAAAGCAAAGAAGTAGGCTTACCTTTATTGGTAACCTAACTGTTACGGTTCATTGTTTCTGAAATAAGAGGCCTGACTGCTATGTTCCCAGCAAACTTGGAAAAAAAGAAAATATTAAGCCATGGTTTAACTGCACTATAGGCTGTGTCCTTGTTTACCTGAAATGTGCACTTTATAATTTAATTTTGCCCTGTTTGGCAATGTTGGTTTTCAATAAAATAAAACATTTGCATAAAGCAAGCCAATCCACTTTTCCATGTTGATAAGGGCATTAAAATTAAAATGATGCAAAAAATAAATAAACGAAGGGACATTTAGAATAGATAAAAAAAAATTGCGATTCATTTTGAGTTAACTATGACAAATGCGATTAATCGCGATTAAATATTTTAATCGTTTGACAGCACTACTACAAACTACTTGCTATAAATATGTGCTTCATGACAGACAGCAGCATTGTCACGGAACGAACAGACTTCGAGGTGTGTATAGTTGGAACAGAGTTTATTGTAAACGGAGACAGCCAGGAACACACACGACAGACAACAGGGTGCAGACACAGAGATGCTGATATGAACACAGAGAGGCTGCGGGAGAATCCTCAACCACAGTCACTACCCTCGGAGGGGCGCAGGCTCGTAGCTCTGCCGCGAACTGAGAAAGCTGGCGCTCTGAGCGCAGAAAGGAAATAAGCAGAGGTAACCTCTGAGCGAACTAAACTATAACTCAAACGCCGTTGCGGCAAACAAAACTAGAGTCACACTCGGCAAGGTACAAACTAAACAAGAACGAAGACTAATACAGAAATGGTAACTAAGGCGAGGAACGTAACAAATACAAACTCGGACCGGAGCGAAAGTAATCCACATGAGAGTTCAGTCAAGGTTAATCCGTTGAAGTGCGATACCAGACACCGCGTGAAGGGAGAGTGAGGTATATGTAGGGGCTGTGACAGGTGTGGGTGATTAGGAACCAGGTGAGTATAAACGCGGTGCAGGTGAGTGAGGATACAGGTGTACGTGATCAGTATTCCGGTGAGAGTGAGCGAGTGGAAACCAACGGGGGCGTGGCTGAAGCAGGTCCGGGCTCTGCCGTGACAAGAATGATCAGTTATGGTCACAGAGATGTAAAAAGGCAATCTTATTTTTTGATTTCATAGTACACAATACATATCCACATTGACAACATGCATGAGAAAGATGTGATGAGGGGCTGTCTACTGTGTCAGTGACTGATCTGGAGTGCGCCACAGCCTGGACTGGGGCCTGTGGAGAGCAAAGCTAGTCGGTCAGAGCCCTGTGGGGATTCTGGCCTGAGTAATACCACTGATCAGACCTAGTTCAGTGCACTGAGAAAATGTTAATGAATAAATACTTCAAATGACACTTAATGGGGATTGAAAGTAATGCCATTCATATTTTAATGTGGCAACACAAAGATTTATCTACATCTTAATTTTTTCATGAGAAATTATAGTTGGAATACAAAATATGATAGAAAATTATAGTAAATATAGATTTTTTTGGAATGATGAAAAGAAATGAAAGAGCAGGTAGAGGAAAGAGTTGGGACTAAATTGTCCCCTACAGAGATTTTGGTGCTGTCTTCCCCATTAAGTGTTTCTTTGTGTTTTGCTCAGGCTTTATTAAAATAATGTAACATTTTGGAGTGAAAATACAAAAAAGTAATCCGAAACTAGACGCCAAAATAGCAAATATCTCCACTGCTACAGTAAACTTCCCAGGAGAGCTGACATAAGCTGGTATGAAGGTGATCCAGACTGCACAGAATATCAGCATACTGAATGTGATGTATTTGGCTTCATTAAAGTTATCTGGCAACTTCCGAGCCAAAAAAGCCAGTATGAAACACAAGACAGCAAGGAGTCCTATGTACCCTAATACGGCCCAGAATCCGACAGCTGAACCAACATTACACTCTAGAATAATCTTGTCTTTGTAAAGGTTCATATTCTTATATGGGAATGGAGGTGATATAGTTAACCAAAGGACACATATAAGGACTTGTATGAGAGTGAAGCCAAGAACACTGAGTCTCTGTTGCAGAGGCCCAAACCACTTCATGACATTACTGGCTGGAAGAGTGGCTCTGAAGGCCATTAACACCACTATTGTTTTCCCCAGAACACAGGAGATGCAGAGAACAAAGGTGATCCCAAACGCTGTGTGACGCAACATACAGGACCACTCAGAGGGCCGACCAATGAAAGTAAGAGAGCAAAGGAAACACAGAGTCAGTGAGAAGAGCAGCAGGAAACTCAGCTCTGAGTTGTTGGCTCTGACAATAGGTGTCTCTCTGTGTATGTAAAACACAGCTGCCACCGAAATAGTAATCAATGTTCCAAACAAAGAAAAAAATACAAGCACAATTCCCATGATTTCAGAGTAAGAGAGGAATTCAATATATTTAAACACACATCGATCCCTACTCTCATTTGACCAGTACTCCACATCACAAGGTATGCAGGCATTAGAATCTGAAAAAAAATATTTGAAAAGGTGATGACTTAATTCTTCCTTACAAATGTATCAATATATATATATATATTATTGGCTAGTTTTCATGACACAATACCTGTTTCATTGCTGATCTCTCCCTCTCCACATGGTATACAGTCATAGCAGCAGACAGGCTTGCCTTTCTGCACAGCCTTCCTGGTGCCTGGAGGGCAGCTCTCACTGCACACAGACACAGGCACCTTTTTGATACAGAGAGAGATCAAATAACCACAATCAACTGCTATAAACCTTTTAGCAGTCAGTAAACAACTGTTCAGTATTAACAAATTCTTTCCTGAAAATCAGCGAACTCAGATACTAATTGTTGTACAGTACTATTATTTTTCTACGTTTTACCTTGGTTTGACCACCAGCCCATGTCATGCCTCCACGGTTCAAAACAAAGCGCTGATCTGAGGGCATTGATGTGTCATAGATTCCCACAGTTCTAAACTGCACAGTTCCATCACTGTCTGGCTGCCAGCTGACCAGCTCATACCTGGCTGCTGGGTCTCCCTTGGAGTCAAAGAAAATCTGCTCCCCAGTTTTGGAGGTGTAATTAACCTTCTTCAAATATTCAAGCACCTGTTAATTTGGGTAAATTGACAGTTAGCATTATTAATGAGTATTTTAAGCTACACTTACTTTATGCTTGTTTTTTTCTTACTTTATACTTACCCTTTCAGGAACTAAAATATTCCTGTGGGTTTCATTGGAAGCTACAGCATCCATAAGAAGACTATGTAGAGAGTGTGCAATGGCATATACTGCTGTGTAGACCTTATTGGAGATGCGCAGCTCAGATACGTCAGTGTACTGATTCTGCAGAGTCAGTAGGCTCTCTGATCCTGTGCACTGTGAACCCCCGATGGGGCTGTTTTCAAACGAGCACTGAAATGCGGTCTCCCAAAACTCTCTGAGAAAGAGGTTGTGTGCTGCTTTGGACGGATGCACAGAGGTGAGAAACTCCTTCAGGCCCTCTAGCTTTACATTTCCAATTGCAAACCCTACAGCACCTGTTAGGAATGTGTATGCTTTTGTCTCTGATAGCCCTTTGGAAGTGATCCAAGACTCGCTGCCCACCCACTGCAACCCCGACACGTTTTGTAGCGCCAGCTCATTCAAAAGAGGGATCATTTCCCCTAGCGATACAAATGCCACCACTACTTTGGCAGTAGCCCTTTTCATCACCTCAATGATCCTCATTAATTCCTCTTTTGGATCTGTTCTGAAATAGGCCTCGGAATACTCAACACAAATGCCAAGCTCGTGTGCAGCGTCCACAAAGGTGGCCATTCCATTATTCCCATAATCAGTCCTACTTCTAACAGTTCCAACCCAAGTCCAGCCAAACAGCTTGACCAGCTGTGCCAGGGCTCTGCTCTGATAGTAGTCACTGGGAATAGTTCTGAAAAAGGTTGGGAACCTGTCTGTGTTGCTGAGACAAGCACATGTGGCAAAGTGACTAACCTAGAAATGGTAAAAAAGAAGGCTGAATGAGAAATGTCATTTGTAAAATTAGAACGTTGCATAGCATGAAGAACACATTATTGTGACAGACCTGCAGCTTTTCATAGAATGTTTTTTTAAAACATATTTATAACATATTACCACAGGGATTAAACATATTTATAATGTATTACCACAGGGATGCTGAAGGGTCCCACTGCAGATGATATTCCAATAGAAGGAGTGGAGCCTGACTCGCCAACAATGGCTTGAACTGCCGGTGGTCGTTGGCATGATGTGTCACTCAGTGTCTCTCCATAGCCATTCATCAAAGCCATAGCTGAACGGATTGCCAGGGAAATGGAGCTACAGGAATCATATATCTTATATCCCAGAGTCGTGCCAGGTAGAAGGTTTGTGTTGTTGTTTATTTCCTCTATAGCAAAAATAAGTGTCTGAGCAAACTGAAACTCACGTAGATTCAGTCTGTAAAAATATCCATGACATGCAAAACACTTAAAAACAGCTGATGGACACCAGAGTTAGTCTTTACTATAATTGTATTACTTGTGTCTCAAATAAAAAAGTATAACTCCTTATCAATTCATGTAAATTAAGTAATATAAGATACTATCAGTACAAACCTTATACAGGACGTAGGCTGTGGTTCTGAGGTGAAATTATGAGTCTTCACCTCTGGCTCTCTATGTAAAGAAAAAACTGCCCCGATATTGATGTCTGCCTCAGATGACAAGAGGGGCAATGCTGGCTGGCCCAGCAGACTGCAGCTCTGCATCAATGCCTTGCCACACAAGCTTGCCAACACTAGAAATAAAGGCGTCTGTATCATGACTGTAAACCACAGACTGGAGGCCAGTGAAGCGTTAAGGTAAGGGGGCCCAGTTTATAGTGATCAAGATGCTCCCACAGGGACTGGCAGAACAGACACCCTCCCAGAACTCCTCCAACAACTTATGCTGCGAATGTAACCTGAACAAAGAGTGATGGGTTATTTAATTCAATGTGTATACAAATTATGGGTGGGTGGAGGGGGCTAGGTCCTGAGACTGGTTGTTCTATATAATACACCACTCTGATGTACATGGAATTTTTTTTATTTACTTGTACAGAATGCTAGTAACAATCGGCCATATTCTCGAAAAAGTTCGGAAGAAATTTCTTCTTAACTCCACTTACGACATTCCCAGGACAAATCTGGCATTCATGAATTTTCTCATCTGGGATTCGTTCTTAACTTAGCCCAGAATTTAAGAACGCTAAATAGCAGTCGTAAATTGGCCAGATTGTTCTTAAGGGCTGAATTTGTGAGAAATCTTTGGCGAATCTTTCACATCAATTCTACAGACATCCTCGGATTTAAATAATTATAATAATAATAAATACAAGAATATTTGTATCATTAACAATTACGTTTCACATTTATAGTCATGATTCTATGAGGCAATATGATGTCCTAAAATAAATAAAAGCACTACACGAACACTGCAAATGTAAGTGAATAAATAAATAAGCACTAAACTCAATCTCGTGGATATAGCCATAGTGGAATAGAATGGACACATCTACATTCTGCAACAGTACCTCCACCTCTACACCGGTGAAGTTAGGTCTTCATTTACTGACCTGTGCACCACCGGTGTATAAGTGACATGACTGTCGATTGTGTTACTTTCGAGTTGCTTCCGTGTAGATTCTGTCGATTCTGACTGCACACGTCACTACGGTTGCGTGCCCTTATCAGGAGCTGGCGGGCGTGTATGTATGCAAATCCAGGTGTACGAGAACGCGTGTTCAATTTAAGAGTCCTCATTCGGGGGAGCACAGCTGAGAGCACTTTGGCTGTGTAAGAACCAATTTCCAGGCATTCATGAATCCGGCGGAGATCTTTTCTTACGTTGGTCTTTCGAAGTTCGGAAGAAGATATTTAAGAAGATACTTAAGAAAATGTTCGAGAATGAGGCCCAATGTGTTTACATTTTGTAAACTGTAGCTGTCTGTGGTACACTGTAGCTGTCTGTGGGCTGGAAATTGAAGTGTGCTTAGTTGCTTTGTGTCTGAGCTTGCTTGAAAAATACAGATACATCACTGGAGGTTTGTGAGGTTTTCAAAATTTTCCAGGTCTATGTAATGAAAATATGACCAGATACTGCATGTTAGGGCAAGCTACTGCATGACAATAAAACACAAGCAATTAGCAAACACATGATCTAGAACTGGCTAATGTATGATAATATCAGTTTGCATAGAATGTATTCTTCAAATTACAAATGACATACCATACCAGTATTTTGTATTTTATTTTGATACATTTGATAAGTATGTATTTGTAAGATACTTATGTATTTGTAAGATACTTTTTGATGTATTTGTGCCCACAACAGGTTTTCCTATATAACCAATCCTATGGTTACAAACATTGCGGTGTGTGAGTACTAGCTGGCGGCAGAAAGCCATCAGGTAGTAACCAGTACCAGAAGACAATGGACTCTTGGCTTTAATTGTCTTAACATCATGTAATCCTTTCACATTATCTATCATATGTATATTAAATAATATCTGTCCGGTCTAATGCTAATAACAGACAAAATCCCAATGTGAAGTTTTATGTTCTGTCTAAGGCTCTCAATAAATGTATTTGCCTCTAAAGTATAGTCAAGATGGTCGTAGACTGTTAGGAATTGTAAGTGTTGTCTGATACATGCATGTGATCAACTGTCTTTTGGGGTGGAACCCCATGTTAAAATAAATCTTTAAAGCATTGCAAACATGTTGGTGGGAATATATTTTGTAATATGTGACTGCTACAATGTAACAACATGTGTGACGACATGGAAGTAATGGTCTATCTATGCGTTCGCACAAATTGAACAGGAGAGTGACATCTAATGGGAAGGACTGGTAATAATTCGATTTTCTTTAATATAACACTTAGGCTATGTTTAACCATTGCATGGTAGCCTAAACGTTCGATCCATAAAATGTAGAGATCAATACATTTGCAAAAAAACATTAATCAAAGTGTTTTTGCACTTCCCTAACCTAATAGGTTTCTCTTCAATTGGACTTGAATTATATTCATATTTGTGAGAAAATGTTGTTTGTCAGTGTAGCTAGCTAGCTAGTTATTGCTAGGGAGCTAAGTGGTTGTGCAATGTATTGAAGCTAAACCTATTATGCTAAAAAGCTGTGACTGCACACAACTTATGTATCATTTGTTTTAGCAATGTGTCTCATGCTGTCTTCACTCCTATTGGTAGTCGCCACACTGGATTGCTAAGTACTTGCATAAAATAGATCTCTAGCCAATTTTAGCTCCGCCTAGTTGGCTTTACAATAGCCACTTGCCTCTTGTTGCTGTAAATCGCCAGCCGTCATTGAAAATGATTTGCATTAGGTTACTTCATTCTTCAACAGTCTTTCCTGTGTTGTCTGTGTGATTGTATGGGGAGAGGAGTTACTCTACATGCACATGGATCACACAGCAGAGAAACAAACCTTTATCGCTTATGGGCATTCCTGGCTTGTGGTTACCAGATAATGGAACTAAACAAGTAGGCAAGACATTAGTTAGCTCAGAGAAAGCTGGTTTGTAACCTAGCTATAATGACTGACAAAAGGTAGCTGACTACCAGTAGCAAGTTTGCAGTTCTGAACAACCTTTTCTTGCTAGCCTAATATGAACAACTAGCTGATTAGCTATTGTAGTGTTCCATAGTTTTGCCCTTCAAAGATAAACAGTTAAAGTCTTCAATCAATCAATTTCAGTAGCGGTGGGTGTCTAGATTACGATTGGCATCTTGTTTGGATTTGACCTGAAACATATTTCCCGTTTTTTTCTATTGTGTTTACCTGTAACGAAGGGAGAGAGTAGTCACCCCACCCGGACTTGAACCCGGGTCTACATGGTGCCAAACCCGCACCTGCACTCCTGCACTAAACTGTATGAGGGACCCCCAGGTAGGTTGACCCGTGTGTGAAGGACCCCTTAGATAGGTGAAGCACCCTGGGATCGGAGAAGTACGGTTGGTGGTCGGTGGGGAATGCCTGTGTGCGTGAAGCGCAAGGGAGTGGTTACTGAAGGGGAGTGCCGTCACTAAACATGAGTATGTCCTCTGACTGCCATTCCATCAAGCCTGGCTCTTTGGCTTTGCGGTCAGACTGAGTGCAGGTCTGGCACCCTGTAGACCCAGATTCAGTCCAGTTGTGGTGACTGCTCTCTTCCTTCACTACATTACCCATACACAAAAAGGCTGATTAATGTGGGATTGATAAAGGTTTCCCTTTTTCCAACCCACCGTGATTCACCTTTGATACCTGTGGTGAAAGGTGATTAGCCAAAAAACTAGCAAAATATTACCAATCATTGATCACTCTTGATCATCTCCTAACTCTGTCGCCAGTAATGATGGTTGGCAAACCTCAACCTGATGAAATATAATTCATTCAGTTTGTTCCATAATGGTTTGTACACACAGAAAAAATGTGCACACTTAACCACGATGTACAGCTGTAAATCTTTGCAAACAGATCATTTCAATTCCCTTTTGGGTCCGGAGCTTACGGTCTTCAAAATGCGCCATCCTGGTTGACAGAGAAATTGATACTAAGTAAGTAAGTAAGTAAGTAAGACTTTATTTATATAGCACATTTCATACAAGAGTTGCCGTTCAAAGTGCTTTACATAAATTCAATAAAAGCAAGCAGCAAGAGCAAAACATGAAGTAGAATAATGATCAACATCGTATCAGAACCTGATGTTCCGATAGGCTTCTTGGATTACTAAAATCATGATAAAAGGAATAAAAGGAATAAAAGTATTAAAACCCTTCTGCCTGGTCTTTAGCTCAGTCGGAACCATAGTGCTGCTTCATAGATTCCGCCTTACCCTGTTAAATATTTTCCCTACTAAGAAGGACATGGGCATAAGGAGGCAGAATTAAGGCACTGTTCAACAGCTAACGAATATGAACAATGTTATCTAGTTATCCCTAGGTAGCTAGGTCATTGTGCAATTTCTATGTTCCACTTTTTATGCCTGGCCCTCTGACCAATGTGACTACGTTCTTACCATAGAAGTTATAACTATTGACAGAGTGAGAACAATATAACAACTCTCTGTTTGTTTAACTTACACCTTAAAGCTGCTGTATGGAAACTTTATAAAAAACTTTTTGTAATTTTTGTTAATACTGTCACTATGTCCTGACAGAAGTTCATGAGACAGACAATCTGTGAAAAAATCAGGTCACAGTAACACTCCGTAGCTTGCAAATTGAAGTTTGATGTTGAGTACAACATCCAGGTTCCTCCCCCTCACTCTCCGTTGCACTCCAACCCTGCCACCAAAGCCCTTTACCTGCAGAGGAGGCTGCCATGCATGCGTAATATACAGCAATATCTATTCGGTGAAAGAACTTGCACACACTCATTTCAGTGCTAAGATGTTTGTTTGATAACAGAAACTGCTGTGAATAGTAAATAATAAACAGTAAACCACTTATGAGAACATCTAACTGTGAGAACAAGCACACATACATATCAGGACAAACACCAAACCGATACGACTGGACACTTAACAAACATATTTTCTGCAACTTTCAAATAAAACCATGCTGACCATTAGCCTTAGCATCGGAAACAAGCTAATGTTAGTCCAACTGCAACATCACAGTAATGTGACACATGCGCTATGGATTGTTACTGTTACATGGTTTATTGTTTTCGAAAATCAGATTAAAAATAAAATCAACAGGGGTAATGACCTAATATTGGCATTGGTTTTGAATCATTTCAGGTCCTATTGCTTGACCGGGTAAGAGCATGTGCGGGGGAGGGGGGCTGCCCATATTGGGTACACAAACTGTGATTGACACTCCATCGGACACTCCTCCTGTCTCTGATTGGTTGTTTTGATACGGTCGTGGTGGATTTTTGACCCCGACGCTGTTACCCGATCCCGAGAACATGGAGCAGGGCGAGAGGGATGTTCTCTGTGGAAGGTGACGAGTAGGGTCGGGTCTAGGATGTCGCCTCGATTTTATACTGTGGGGGAAGCTGTAACTTAAAGGTGACTGGATTAATCAATAATGGTGAAGGGGTCAATGAAACGAGGACTTAACTTCTCGCTAGGGAGACGCATCCGGATGTCCCTTGTTGACAGCCGCACCTTCTGCACGATGGTGTAGGATGGAGTGGGGCCCCGTCGAGCGTCAACATGGTGCTTGTGTCTCCGGATGGTGGGCCTCATTCCACACACTCTGACTGTGGTGGAACCAATGGTTCATAGCTGGTACCTCTGATGGTTCCCCTGTCCATGGAAACAAGGGAGGTTGGAAGCCGATTATGCACTGGAACGGTGTGAGACCCGTTGTGGGCTGTCGGAGGGAGTTTTGTACATACTCGGCCCAGGGAAGGAACTGATGCCAGCTGTGCTGCTGGCCATGGCAGAAGGTCCAAAGGAAGTGACCGATCTCCTAGAGCTTCCTCTCCGTTTGCCCGTTTGTCTGAGGGTGGTAGCCTGAGAAAAAGGCTCACAGTCTGGCTCACTACTGGTGACGTAGTGCTGGGGACATAGGTTAGGTGTGCTGGAGTGTTGGGGTGGAGCAGGGTCAGCGGTCGAGGCTTCTGCGATTTCCTTGTCCAGGGTCCATTCAATGGGACTGACAATCAGGTCAGGTGGCAAGATGGGCTCAGGCTGGTCATGAATCTCCTCAGGGGTGTGGATCCGAGATAAAGCATCTGCCTTGACATTTTTGGAACCTGGGCGAAAAGAAATGGTAAAATTAAACGGGTAAAGAAGAGGGCCCACCTGGCTTGTCGGGGGTTAAGACGCTTTTCTTCTCGGAGGTACTCTAGGTTACGGTGGTCAGTCAACACTAGGAAGGGATGTTTAGCCAGCTCTAGCCAATGTCCTAAGGCCAGCTTGATAGCTAGAAGCTCTCGATTACCCACATCATAATTCTTGGAGAAGAAAGCACATGGATAGAGTTCTAAGGGCCTCCCCTGCTGCTGAGAAAGCACAGCTCCGACTCCATTAGTTGAGGCATAAACCTCCACAATGAAGGGCTTGTCTGGATCTGGATGTGTGAGGACAGGGGCAGTAGTGAAGGCCTTCTTCAATTTTTCAAGGCTTGGGTGGCACTCTCGTTCCAGGAGAGGGTCTTGGGTTTGCCTCTGAGGAGGGAAGTGCGGCAACAGTACTCATCAATAAAGCGACAGTAGAAATTACCAAAGCCTAGGAAGCGCTGTATGGCCTTTATTGTTGTAGGCATGGGCCAAGAGCGTACCACCTCCGCCTTTTTCTCATCCATGCTGATGTGGTTGAGGCTGATGTTTTAACCCAGGAATTGGACCTGAGACTGGTGGACACTTTTCAGCTTTAAGAGAGCGGAGCCTCTGGAGGACTAGTGACATTGTTTAGATGATCGGCCATGTTATTGGGATTCACCAAATTGTCATTTATGAGGACTAAAACAAAGCGGTGAATTTACTCTCGGAAGTTCTCGTTCATGAAGGCCTGAAACACAGAGGGGGCGTTAGCTAATCTGTATGGCATCACAAGATATTCATAGTGGCCAGTAGGGGTAAAAAAGGCCGTCTTCTACTCATTACAAGATTGTAAGCGCTGCGTAGGTCCAGCTTTGAGAAGAGTTCCTGAGAGGATAGTACGAGAGGAAGAGGGTACCTATACCTATGTCAATACAGCGCCTAATAGACTGGGGATTGGGAGTGATGATACCATGTGAGTGAGGAACGAGGAGGTGTGGCCAGGGGAGAGTCTGGTGCTGGTGTGACATGAGGGGGCGTGGCCGAGGGAGAGCCCGGTGCTGGTGTGACAAATGCAGGGGTGTGACGTATTTAAGGCAGTGGGTCAGTGTCATACTTAGGCTGCCATTACAAATATCCAAAATTAGTAAATGAGTGTATTTAATTAGTGTATTTGCTAATTAGTGTATTTTTTCTTTTTCTTGGTACATGAATATTACAAATTGATCAACCAATTTTTTTCTTAATCATTTAATGATTCGCAATCTGGTATGCAAATCAAAATAATTTCAGACTCATATGAGGAGCTAGCTCTCTAATTTATTTCACAATAAAATATAGTGCCATAAAAAGTAAAAAAAAAAAAAAAAAAAAAACATGTTGTACTATTCATACCACTGTCAACGTTAACGGATCCCCATTCACTTTGAATGGGTGACGTCATCCGTTGCCAAACTGAATTGTGGCTCCATTGAGCTCCGTTGCGTTTCTTGCGGCAAAAGTTGAAAAATGTCTAACCAAACTCCGTAAATGGTCGCATTTGTACCTAAAAGTTGTTTGTTTGACCTTTTTTTGCTTAGGTTTTTTTTTAAGTTACCGAGAAATAGACACTGTACAATGTAAAAACCTGTTATTGTAACTGAAAAATACGTCTGAGCCAGCTATCTAATGTTAGCATGCTACTACCCACAAAGTAAACAGCTCGCTAGCGGCGTCACTGGTTTGTTGACCTGTCAATCTCACGATAACGTCTCTGTTATCAACACAACCCCATGCGGCAGACTCCTCCTCCGTCATCCGTTGGATCAACGCATTGCAACGCATGCGTCTGAGTTAAGCCTCAGGCATTAGGCTGTCATTACAAGTATCCATAATTAGTAAATTAGTGTATTTGCTAATTAGTGTATTTTTTCTTTTTATTGGTACATGAATATTACAAAGTCCAAAATGTTTTTCTTACTCATTTTAATGAATCGCAATCTGGTATGCAAATCAAAATAATTTCAGACCCATATGAGGAGCTCTCTAATTTATTTCACAATACAATATCGTGTCATAAAGAGTTAAAAAAAACATGTTATACTATTCATACCACTGCCATTACTACAAACTACTTGCTATAAATATGTGCTTCATGACAAACAGCAGCATGATCAGTTATGGTCACAGAGATGTAAAAAGGCAATCTTATTTTTTATTTCATAGTATACAATACATATCCACAGCATGCATGACAAAGATGTGATGAGGGGCTGTCCACTGTGTCTGGGTCTGATCTGGAGTGCGCCACAGCCTGGACTGGGGCCTGTGGAGAGCAAAGCTAGTGGGTCAGAGCCCTGTGGGGATTCTGGCCTGAGTAATACCACTAATCAGACCTAGTTCAGCGCCTTGAGACAATGTTAATGGTGCTAAATAAATACTTTAAATGACACTTAAAGTAATGCCATTCGTATTTTAATGTGGCAACACATATAGATGTATCTACTTATTCATTTTTTGGGATTTGATAAGAAATTATAGTTGGAATACAAAATATGATAGAAAATTATAGTAAATATAGATTTTTTTGGAATGATGAAAAAAAATGAAAGAGCAGGTAGAGGAAGAGTTGGGACTAAATTGTCCCCTACAGAGATTTTGGTGCTGTCTTCCCCATTAAGTGTTTCTTTGTGTTTTGCTCGGGCTTTATTAAAATAATGTAACATTTTGGAGTGAAAATACAAAAAAGTAATCCGAAACTAGACGCCAAAATAGCAAATATCTCCACTGCTACAGTAAACTTCCCAGGAGAGCTGACATAAGCTGGTATGAATGCGATCCAAACTGCACAGAATATCAGCATACTGAATGTGATGTATTTGGCTTCATTAAAGTTATCTGGCAACTTTCGAGCCAAAAAAGCCAGTATGAAACACAACACAGCAAGGAGTCCAATGTACCCTAAAATGGCCCAAAATCCAACTGCTGAACCAACATCACATTCTAGAATGATCTTGTCTTTGTAAAGGTTCATATTCTTATATGGGAATGGAGGTGATATAGTTAACCAAAGGACACATATAAGGACTTGTATGAGGGTGAAGCCAAGAACGCTGAGTCTCTGTTGCAGAGGCCCAAACCACTTCATGACATTACTGGCTGGAAGAGTGGCTCTGAAGGCCATTAACACCACTAATGTTTTCCCCAGAACACAGGAGATGCAGAGAACAAAGGTGATCCCAAACGCTGTGTGACGCAACATACAGGACCACTGAGAGGGCCGACCAATGAAAGTAAGAGAGCAAAGGAAACACAGAGTCAGTGAGAAGAGCAGCAGGAAACTCAGCTCTGAGTTGTTGGCTCTGACAATAGGTGTCTCTCTGTGTATGTAAAACACAGCTGCCACCGAAATAGTAATCAATGTTCCAAACAAAGAAAAAAATACAAGCACAATTCCCATGATTTCAGAGTAAGAGAGGAATTCAATATATTTTAAGACACATCGATCCCTACTCTCATTTGACCAGTACTCCACATCACAAGGTATGCAGTCATTAGAATCTGAAAAAAAATATTTGAAAAGGTGATGACTTAATGCTTCCTTACATGCATATCAAAATATATATTATTGGCTAGTTTTCATGACATATGCAATACCTGTTTCATTGCTGATCTCTCCCTCTCCACATGGTATACAGTCATAGCAGCAGACAGGCTTGCCCTTCTGCACAGCCTTCCTGGTGCCTGGGGGACAGCTCTCACTGCACACAGACACAGGCACCTTTTTGATACAGAGAGAGATCAAATGACCACAATCAACTGCTATAAAACTTTTAGCAGTCAGTGAACAACTGTACAGTATTAACAAATTCCTTCCTGAAAATCAGCGAACTCAGATACAAATTGTTATACAGTGCTCTTATTTTTCTACACGTTACCTTGGTTTGACCACCAGCCCATGTCATGCCACCACGGTTCAAAATAAAACGCTGATCTGAGGGCATTGATGTGTCATAGATTCCCACAGTTCTAAACTGCACAGTTCCATCACTGTCTGGCTGCCAGCTGACCAGCTCATACCTGGCCGCAGGGTCTCCCTTGGAGTCAAAGAAAATCTGCTCCCCAGTTTTGGAGGTGTAATTAACCTTCTTCAAATATTCAAGCACCTGGGTAAATTGACAATTAGCATTGTTAAAGAGTATTTTAAGCACTTACACTTACTTTATGTTTTTTTATTTTTTTATTTATACTTACCTTTTCAGGAACTAAAACATTCCTGTTGGTTTCATTGGAGGCTACAGCATCCATTAGAAGACTATGTAGAGAGTGTGCAATGGCATATACTGCTGTGTAGACCTTATTGGAGATGCGCAGCTCAGATACGTCAGTGTACTGATTCTGCAGAGTCAGTAGGCTCTCTGATCCTGTGCACTGTGAACCCCCAATGGGGCTGTTTTCAAACGAGCACTGAAATGCTGTCTCCCAAAACTCTCTGAGAAAGAGGTTGTGTGCTTCTTTGGAGGGATGCACAGAGGTGAGAAACTCCTTCAGGCCCTCTAGCTTTACATTTCCAATTGCAAACCCTACAGCACCTGTTAGGAATCTGTATGCCTTTGTCTCTGATAGCCCTTTGGAAGTAATCCAAGACTCGCTGCCCACCCACTGTAGCCCTGACACGTTTTGTAGCGCCAGCTCATTCAAAAGAGGGATTATGTCCCCTAGTGCTAGAAATGCCACTACTACTTTGGCAGTGGCCCTTTTCATCACCTCAATGATCCTCAGTAATTCCTCTTTTGGATCTGTTCTGAAATAGGCCTCGGAATACTCAACACAAATGCCAAGCTCGTGTGCAGCGTCCACAAAGGTGGCCATTCCATTATTACCATAATCAGTCCTACTTCTAACAGTTCCAACCCAAGTCCAGCCAAACAGCCTGACCAGCTGTGCCAGGGCTCTGCTCTGATAGTAGTCACTGGGAATAGTTCTGAAAAAGGTTGGGAACCTGTCTGTGTTGCTGAGACAAGCACATGTGGCAAAGTGACTAACCTAGAAATGGGAAAAAAGAAGGCTGAATGAGAAATGTCATTTGTAATATTAGAACGTTGCATAGCATGAAGAACACATTATTGTGACAGACCTGCAGCTTTTCATGGAATGTTTATAATATAATATATTACCACAGGGATTAAACATATTTATAATGTATTACCACAGGCATGCTGAAGGGTCCCACTGCAGATGATATTCCAATAGTAGGAGAGGAGCTGGACTCGCCAACAATGGCTTGAACCGCCGGTGGCCGTTGGCACGATGTGTCACTCAGTGTCTCTCCATAGCCATTCATCAAAGCCATAGCTGAACGGATTGCCAGGGAAATGGAGCCACAGGAATCATATATCTTATATCCCAGAGTCATGCCAGGTAGGAGGTTTGTGTTGTTGTTTATTTCCTCTATAGCAAAAATAAGTGTCTGAGCAAACTGAAACTCACGTAGATTCAGTCTGTAAAAATATACATGATATACAAAACACTTAAAAACACTTAAAACAGCTGATGGACACCAGAGTTAGTCTTTACAATACTTTTGTTACTTGTGTCTCATTCCAAATATAAAAGTATAACTCCTTATCCATTCATGTAAAGTAAGTAATATAAGGTACTCTCAGTACAAACCTTTTACACGACGTAAGCTGTGGCTCTGAGGTGAAATTATGAGTCTTCACCTGTGGCTCTCTATGTAAAGAAAAAACTGCCCCGATATTGATGTCTGCCTCAGATGACAAGAGGGGCAATGCTGGCTGGCCCAGCAGACTGCAGCTCTGCATCAATGCCTTGCCACACAAGCTTGCCAACACTAGAAATAGAGGCGTCTGTATCATGACTATAATCTACAGACTGGAGGCCAGTGAAGCGTTAAGGTAAGGGGGCCCAGTTTATAGTGATCAAGATGCTCCCACAGGGACTGGCAGAACAGACACCCTCCCAGAACTCCTCCAACCAATTATACTACGAATTTAACCTGAACAAAGAGTGATGGGTTTTTAATTCAATGTGTAGACAAATTATGGGTGGAGGGGGCTAGGTCCTGAGACTGGTTGTTCTATATAATACACCACTCTGATGTACATGGAATTATCCTGGAATTACACTGTTCCCAAATAATTTCCAAGGGAATGAACAACATTACAAGCATTTTATTTATTTGTACGGAATGCTAGTAACAATGTGTTTATATTTTGTACACTGTAGCTGTCTGTGGTACACTGTAGCTGTCTGTGGTCTGGAGATTGAAGGGTGCTTAGTTGCTTTGCGTCTGAGCTTGCTTGAAAAATACAGATATGTGTGTTAAAATTGATGTGGTATTCGCCACTGGAGCTTTGTGAGGTTTCCAATCTTTTCCAGGTCTATGTAATGAAAATATGACCAGATACTGCATGTTAAGGCAAGCTACTGAATGACAATAAAATACAAGCAATTAGCAAACACATGATCTAGAAGTGGCCAATGTATGATAATATCAGTTTGCATAGAATGTATTTCTGTATTTTCAAATTACAAATGACTTATATTTTAGTTTAAAGCATTTTGTCATACCAGTATTTTATAGTACGTATTTGTAATTTCTAACTAGATACTTTTTGATTTGTGCCCATCTCTGTATGTAACAACAGGTTTTCCTATATAGCCGATCCTATGGTTACAAACATTGCGGTGTGTGAGTACATTTACAAAAAAACAATTAATCGATAAAAGTGTTTCCCCTAGCCTAACAGATCAATTGGATTCATATTCGTGATCAAATGTTGCTTGTTGGTGTAGCTAGCTAGCTAGTTATCGCTAGGGAGCTAGGTAGTTGTGCAATGTATTGAAGCTAAAGCTATTATGCTTAAAAAGCTGTGACTGCACGCAACTTATGTATAATTTGTTTTAGCAATGTGTCTCATGCTGTCTTCACTCCTATTGGTAGTCACCACACTGGATTGCTAAGTACTTGCATAAAATAGATCTCTAGCCTATTTTAGCTCCGCCTAGTTGGCTTTACTATAGTTGCTGTAAATCGATGAAACATTTATATTATTTATATTATATTTACATTCATATTATTCAACAACTTTGTGTTACTCCCAAACATTATCCTTGGAAAAGTTATTGCATGAATTTACATGAATATCTCTCTAAATGTTTGAAAAAGTGACATTTGAAAATTGTCGTGCTTTTTTCCCCATATGATAATGCTAAATGTACCAAAACTGAGCAGGATTTTAAAACGTGCTACATTTTACAAACGGAGCCCCATAAGAGGGGGGCGCCAAAAACTGCGCCTAGCAAAACTATATATATATATATGGGGATATATATACTGTATATATATTTTATGATTTTTTTATGCTGGGCAGAGTTTTTTGCGCCCCTTCTATTTCCCCAACCAATATTCTGACATTAAAAATATATATATTTAACATAAGGGGAAAATAATGGGAGAGAAACCGTGTGGCTTCAAAATAGGTTGGAAGAACACAACAAACCTCAAGAGGCACCTGAAAGCGCACAACCCTGTAATTTATGCTACGGTAAGTTAGCTAGTAACTGTCAATGATTATGTTATGTGATGATGTTATTAGCGTATATTAGCCAACGTTAAGTCAACTTCACTGGGGCAGTCAAGTGTATAGGGTGTCAGCTTGAATAGCTAGCTAATAATTATCTATTGAAGCATCCCGTTAGCCTTGGCAAATGATCGCCAAAACTTGTATCTAGCTAACGTTACCTAACGATGAGGTATCGATAGCATAGCTAAGTTATACTAGCTACCGATATGTATAACACTACTGAGAAGTGTTGTAGTAAGCTTTGATCTTTGTGGATGTTTTGATGTTGTTATCAGTGTTTAACTTTGAACATTTATATTGTAGCGAGGACTTGCTAGTCTTAGAAGTTGAAGTTTCAGGACGTAGTAATCTTTGATCTTTGTAGCTTTTTCACTTAACTTAGCTGACAAAGCTGAACCCCCGATAAAATGTTGAAAAATTAAGTAATTCTTGTGTATATCACTCAACACTACTGATATCATGGGGGTATAATCTGGCCTGAGGGGTATGAATTGGCCTAGGCCATAATATACCCGGGGTATAATCTAGCCTTGGCCCCTTTAACCCCAGGTATAGTTCGGACTGGGGGTATACTAGGGCCTGTTACACCGGGTCTACAGGGTGCCAAACCTGCAGCTGCACTCCTGCCCTTAACTGTATGAGGGACCCCCAGGTAGGTTGACCCCTGTATGAGGGACCCCCAGATAGGTTGACCCCTTTGTGAGGGATCCCATAGATGGGTGAAGCACTTGTGTGTGGGGCACCCTGGGATCAATCAATCAATTCAATTTTATATAGCGCTTCTCTATATACCCGAAGTCGCTTCACAGAGTCCAGTAGTCGTACACACACAGTCATACCGGTGGTGGTAAGCTACCTCAGTAGCCACAGCTGCCCTGGGCAGACTGACAGAAGCGTGGCTGCCAATCAGCGCCAACGGCCCCTCCGACCACCACCAACACTCATTCATATTCACACAATGCAATGCATGTCTTTATGATGGTGGGGGAAACCGGAGTACCCGGAGTAAACCCACGCAGGCACGGGGAGAACATGCAAACTCCACACAGAAAGGACCTGGAACGACCTGGAAGGACCGGGATGCGAACCCAGGGCCTTCTTGCTGTGAGGCGACAGTGCTAACCACTGAGCCACCGTGCTGCCCTCGGTGGGATGGGATGGGAGAAGTACGTGAGGAATGCCTGTGTGCGTGAAGCGCAAGCGAGTACTTCCCGAAGGGGAGGGCAGTGTGACGGAGTGCCGTCACTAAACATGAGTATGTCCTCTGACTGCCCTTCCATCAAGCCTGGCTCTTTGGCTTTGCAGTCAGAGGTCAGGTCTGGCACCCTGTAGACCCGGATTCAGTCCAGTTGTGGTGACTGCTCTCTTCCTTCACTACATTACCCATACACAAAAATGGCTGATTAAGGTGGGATTGATAAAGGTTTCCCTTTCTCCAACCCACCGTGATTCACCTTTGATACCTGTGGGGAAAGGTGATTAGCCAAAAATGTACAAAACATTACCGATCATTGATCACTCTTGATCATCTCCTAACTCTGTCGGCAGTAGTGATGGGTGGCAAACCTCAACCTCAAGCTGAGGATCGGCCTCAGTTGAACAATTGTATAACTGAGAAAAACTTCAAGAAACGTAACAAAAAATCCTTCCGAAATACATTGCCCACCCTACCTTTT
The DNA here is from genome assembly GCF_900700415.2 of Clupea harengus. Lineage (NCBI taxonomy): Eukaryota > Metazoa > Chordata > Actinopteri > Clupeiformes > Clupeidae > Clupea > Clupea harengus. The sequence continues at coordinate 18,712,972 of NC_045160.1, forward strand.
AAAGTGTGTCCATTAAAGGCCAACCTAACAGGTTTAATGGAGGCAAATGATTTTCCTGAACTCATCACCGACTGGCAGAAAGATGCTAGCTTGTCCCACTGCACTGAATGCTAAAGCCAAGAAAGTATTTTCTTCCCTGGGAAAATACTGTGTACATAATTTACAATGCTCAGCAAGGCAAACTTATGCAATAATGATGTGGTTCCCGTTTATTGAAGGGAACAGCTTCAATATTTTGGCACAAATAAGAGGGAAAGGCTGTGTGTGCTGGGCAGTATACAATTAACATTCTAAACCCTTTGTTGCTGCCCCAGATAAAAGAACACATCTGTATGCTATACACTACCACGCCCCCTCCCCCGCTACGAAGTGTCCTCTTTTTCACAAACTCAAATATGGTCACCCTAATTGAGGTCAGAGGTGGAGGCAGAGAGTAGGAGAAAAAAGCAGAGGATTGAGAAAGCAAGCAGGACCCTAAGCAAGAAAAAGTTGAGGAAGGAGGCCAAGCGCCAGAAGGAGGAGATGGCCGACAGGAAGAGAAAGGAGGTTGAAGTAACAAGGTTTAAGAACTTTTAGAATATTTAAACTAAATGTCCTAATAGGCACATCAGCCCTTGAGAACAGGTTCGAAACACACACCACACAAGAGTCATAAATTCCACAAGATGTTATTTATTATAAAGATATGTAATTATGATGTGTATGCTTGTAGAGCAGTGGTTCCCAAACTTTTTACAGTCCCGTACCCCTTCAGACATTTAATCTCCAGCTGCCTACCCCCCCCCCCCCCCCCCCCCCCCCCCCCCCCCCCGCTGAAAAAAAAGGTTTTCCTTTTCACCTTTTACTTTAATTCCGTTTTAATCCGTTTCAGCTCATTTTGTTCACCCAGAGGGAGATTGATGGCTTAAAATTAGTGAATAATAAGTGCCACAAGTGACCCAAACCTTCTAAGGTTGTTGTTTGCCAGCCATCAACAGAACAGAAGACTAAAAAAACATTATTTGCGATTGGGAAGACGAGCGAATTCATTTGACAGGCTACGGAGGGGGGCGTGGCCGGAGCGGAGTTCAGCACAGACGTGACATTTTCTCAGTGGTTTTGTTTTCTAATTAATGCTTGTTCATCGTTGCGATCGTTGTTGTGTTTATAAGAAAGAAATACAGCCTTGCAGGACAAAATACAGGGGAATTTGGGCGATTTTGATGCACAAAATGATGTTTCAATCTGAAAGTTGCAATTCTGTTTCAAACGGTACATTCTGCGAATTCCGTCCGTTTTCTGTTATCGCGGAAATTTTCTCCCCGCGTACCCCCTGAACCACTTTGCGTACCCCTGGGGGTACGCGTACCCCTGGGGGTACGCGTACCCCAGTTTGGGAACCGATGTTGTAGAGGAAGGGATGGACCTAGACTGAAAGGTTAGTCAAAGTAGAAAAAGGTATTTATTAAATAATCAATAAAAGGGCTTAAACAATCAGCACCCTGAGGTTTAGGGCTGACGAACACGCTAGGGAAGGGAATTAAAGGGAAACAAACTATAGCAGGCAGAGACTTACCTTAGAGGGCCGGCAGGCTAACTGGGAAGTGTGCTTCAGGACTCACACCACCCTTGTGAAGGCAAACACGGCACAGCACACGAAAAGTGACCAGAGTGACACAGCAACCACACAGCAACCAATGATCACACGTGAATATGCAGTGACGGGACTGCACCACCAGGTGACTAGCCCCCCTCCAGGATAACACAATGCCTGCTCATACAAACAAAAGGGGATAAAGAAAATATGAAAGCACCAGTCGACCCCAGCTGTAGGGCAAACACACATATACAGGGAAACTACAGGCAAGTTAGATTCCCCTCTCACAGGATGCCTGAAGTACTAAAAGAACTATACACATGCAAACGATACAAACAGAACACAGGAATAAAGGCGTGCTGTGCACAACTATGCCCAGGTACTGAAATAAAAACACGGACCGCAAAACAACTCGTATAAACCAAAACAAAAGAACGACAAGACAAGACAGCAGCTCGTGTGGTGACTCCAGCCCTCCACCAGGCCGGGTTGTGTCTGCAGAACACAAATCATAATTAAAAACTAACGGAGGTAAAATGATGCCAATAGGGAGATTTAAATAAATACCCACGTTACTCGGAGACACAGGCTGCCGCGGGAACGTGCGTCCTCACTAAACAAACATGACACTAGATATAAATATATATATAAAAATTCAACGACCAGGTCTGCTAACCCATTCAAGAACAGAGCATACCTGGAACTAGAGTGAACAACAGTTCTCGAGGTCAGCGAAGGAGAAGAGGATCAAATCACCAGGCCACAATAAAGGACGAAGTTAGTCCACAGTGTGATATAAACTCTACCTACCGCGGGAGAAACAGGAAGCCACTCTGCACAGGAGGTAGCGATTCACAATCTCAAGATATTGCACACTTCCAGGCTTTTATAGCCACACCCAAGCAATGGCCACTAATTACTCATGTGTGCTGAACGAGTGCAGTGACGTTGGCATAGGTGAATTCATCTCACTACAAGGGGAAGGAGAGAACTGGAGAGAGAATGGACAGAGGTGAAAATACACAGATACCCATCCACCATGCTAAGATGGCTTACGCTAGCACAGATGCTAGTGTAGCAGTTGTGGTGGTGTCTCTGGAGATGGAAAATGCTAGTCCAGCTGTGTTGGATGGTGTGGACATGTCTAATAGAGTCGAAGAGAGCAGTGATCCAGCAGGGGAAGCCCCTTCTGGGATGATGGGTAATGGATCTGCCCATCTGAACTTGTTATGTAATAACTTGTATGATACTTAAAATTACACCTTATTTTAATTGTTATGTAAGTATCATGTCATCAGCACTCTCCCTTCATAAGACATCAAGCACCCCTCATCTTCATTCATTCACTTCCTTGACAATTGTCTTTCTTCTTACACATTATGGGATGGGCTTGGTATACTCCTATCCTAACCTATCGCTGTTTTATCACTTTTTAACAGTTGACGATGCAGATGACCTGGCGACTTCGCTGGTGAAATTGTTCCAAGAGTTCAGCAAAGAGGACTGCTGTGAGTTCAACATTTTCAGATGGCTTAACATCCTTAAGGAGTTTTAGTGGACGCCTGCAGGTTTATGTTGTAACACTTGCTAATTTGAATCATCATTTCATCTCTATCCACAGACCAAAACATCTCTTGTCATCTCTTGACAATGGGACACCTCAGCTGGCCGGGGACGGAAGGAGCACATCTCACCAGCTCGGAGATGGAGACCGAGTGAGGCCTGTATCTCATCCGAGACTGGACTGGAACAGATACCAGCCGCGAGTGCGAGAGACCAGCTGGAGGTGGAGAGGAGGAAGAAGCTGCTCGGCTGGAAGCTGCTCGGCTCGGGCCTCACAACCCCCAATTCAGCCACGCAGGCCGCAGAGAGCGGCCCTGCCAATGGCAACTAGAGAGGATCCTATGACAGTGGGGGGGGGGGGGGGTAATGCACTTGCAGTCAATGGGTCCAACATACAAAAGTGCACTCTCACAAAATGATTTAATAAATAATAAATACATTGCATCACATAAATATGTTTACTAACTAATAATAAAATTAATGTATTTAATTTACAAGCCATCTTGTTGCTCGTTTGAATCTTATTTCATGGGATGACACAGAGAATATTGCATTTGTGTTTGGGGACTGCACCAAGCAATCATATATTAAATAATGCACCAACTGCACTGACACCATCCAAATGACACAGAAAAAAAGGAAATTTCCATGCAATGTCATATAACAATGAATGTCATCGGTCTGCAGAGTCCAGTGGGACACTGGAGAGTAACAGACACAAGCGGCTGAAGCACAAACACTCTTAGGTCAGACTCAAAGCTGAGGATGGTGCCTGCATTTGTACAGCAGGTGTAGCTGGTATTGTTGCATCTGAGCAACATTTGTTGTAGGCTCTTGGTGTCATGAGCAATGTTTTTTTATTATTATTATTTCAGAGCCTTGTGATCATTGAATGGTTATGTGGTCTCTATCGTGCAAGGACTGCTTAAAACTACCTAAACACTTAGGCCACCTCAAGATTTGTTTTCACTAGTTCGACTATTGGAACACTTGATTTTATAACACTAATAATAAGCATGATTGGCTTGGTAGCTGGCTGTGGTCCCAGGATGCCTATAGTGGAGATGGCGTGTGTGATGATAGATAGATAAGGGTTAATGTGAGGCTTAGAGCTACTAGTGAAATGGAGGAGAATGGGAAAGAGGTGGGATGCTTTCCTATGTCGGAGCATGTGATGCAGTGGACAGGTAAGGCAGGTTTACCTGTAAGGAAGTATACCTGTAAGGCAGACTGCAGAAGCGGGGAGAGTGACAGCTGTCAATCATCCATATGGGTCCCGCCCCATTTTTGTTTCGAAAATATCATTAGATATGCATGGGATAATTCAAATTTCTTGGTGTGCTAATAATTATGACATACATGATTTTGTTTTTGAAATACATTTTTCAGTAATGGTTTCTTCATTCTCAAACTAAATTTACCTCAAATAAATATTTTTTTTTCTTTTTTTCAGTATAATTTTAAAATTAATAACAAATAAAGTGTTTTATTATAAACCTTTTCAATCATCTTTAGCAAGGGTGCCAATAATTCTGGAGGACACTGTACTGCCGGATACAGACCCACCAGTAATGCTTTCACTGCATATCAAAAGTAATACTGTTTGGCATTTACCATTAGATGCTATGGTTAGATTTACATTGTATGTTTAACACTCTGGCTTGTAATGAAACGGTAGGGCTGCAAGCTATGAGTGCATCATAGTAAACTGATCCATCCGATAGAAGTTCTGGTGTAGAGAAATAGCAATAATAAGATCAATGCATTCAGTTGTCATTACATTACCAGATATGACCAGTTTACCATTAACCCTTAGGGGGCCGAGGCCTGTTTTAATTTTTTAGGAAGTCTCTCATGCTTTGATGTTTTTGTATATTTCCCCTAACTAAAAGTATTGATGCACAAGTGGCATATATGATTACATTCAACAGACATTTCCATTAGCCAAAGCCTTTAATAAAGATAACTGACAATGATAGAAAACTATGATTATAATTGTATTGGACAGTTTATAAAACAACACAACATTTCTGATAACTGAAGGTACAGCAATAAATATGTGAACATTTGTCACATAAGCAACCTACAACTAAATGTTGCAGAGGCTACATGATATACAGTAAAGCAAGGGTTGTGCAGTCAGAGCGCTTTAGTCGGCACTTTTCCCATTACATGCTTCTTTGTGTTTTTCTCTGGTTTGAATAAAATAATGTAACATTTTGGGATAAAAATACAAAAAAGCATTCCATAACTAGATGCTAAAATGGCAAATATCTCCACTGCTACAGTAAATTTTCCCGGAGAGCTGACATAAGATGGGATAAAAGTGATCCAGACTGCACAGAATATCAGCATACTGAATGTGATGAGTTTGGCTTCATTAAAGTTATCAGGCAGTTTACGAGCCAGAAAAGCTAGTATGAAACACAAGACAGCAAGGACTCCAATGTATCCCAATATGGCCCAGAATCCTATAGCTGACCCCACATCACATTCTAGAATGATCTTATCTTTATAGTGATGCATATTCTTGTATGGGAAAGGAGGGGATATAGTTAACCAAAGGACACATATAAGGACTTGTATGAGGGTGAAGCCAAGAACACTGAGTCTCTGTTGCAGAGGCCCAAACCACTTCATGACATTAGTGCCTGGAAGATTGGCTCTGAAGGCCATTAACACCACTAATGTTTTCCCCAGAACACAGGAGATGCAGAGAACAAAGGTGATCCCAAACGCTGTGTGACGCAACATACAGGACCACTGAGAGGGCCGACCAATGAAAGTAAGAGAGCAAAGGAAACACAGAGTCAGTGAGAAGAGCAGCAGGAAACTCAGCTCTGAGTTGTTGGCTCTGACAATAGGTGTTTGCCTGTAGTGGAAGAATATCAGGCCTATTGTGATGGTTAAACACCCACCAAACACAGAGAATGTCACTAGCAGTATCCCCATTAGTTCCTTAAAAGTTAAGTATTCAATATTTTTCAAATCACACTGAGTTCTCTCTTCATTTGACTTGAATTCAGGTGGACAGGACAAGCATATGACTGCATCTGAAAGGACAAACACATTGAGTGTCGGGAGGATGGCCGCTTTTAGATATCTGACAAATGTGCTTAATGTGATCCTTCCACACAGTAACATGATCAGTATTAGAGTAAAGGAGAGGAGCTGCGTCATCTCACTTGTGGTGTTACTGAATTCGCCGTCTGCACAACGGAGGCAGTCAAAGCAGCAGATGGGCTTTCCTTTCACAAATGCCCTCCGGGTACCTGGCAGGCAGCTCTCACTGCAGATTGACCTGGGTACCTAAAACACAAGCATACAGCATCGTATATGTCTGACACATACACTCACATACATGTTATCTGTGAAGTGTCTCTCGGAGAATTTACCTCCTGTTTGTCTCCAGCCCAGACTGCAGTGACATCTTTTTCCATCATGAACTGCTGGCCCGCCTGTAGAGATGCATCATAAATGCCTATAGACTCAAAAGAGATGGTGCCAGCAGTGTTCATCTGCCAGTTCACAAGGGAATATCGAGCAGCTGGGTCGCCCCGGTGATCAAAAGATACACTTTCCCTTTGCTTTGTGGTGAAATTCACCATGGTCAGATAATGTAACACCTGCAATACAATATAAAATGCTCTTTAAACACATTACGTTCTTGTAATTACTGAGCAAAAATAAATTGCATCCTGGAAGTGAGAGGAAGTCACCAAACCTGCCACGGCTCAATTTTGTTTTTGCTCGCACAGGACTGATTTGCAAATGGCCCTCGACCATTCTCACAGGCAAGGAGCTCATCCAGAGAGTGTGCCACAGCATACACGGCTTTGTATATGTTGTTGAGTAGACTGGCATCCGATACATCTGTGAAACGAGTGTCTGTGTCTCCCAGGGACTCCTCCCCTGTGCAGGCTTTGGCTGTGCTGTGTGAGTGAGGGTCAAAGCTGCAGTCAAACACGCTCTCCCACATCTCCACTAGCCCCTGATTCCCAGGCTGCATGGAGGGATGGGCATCCAGCATGAACTCTTGCAGCCCAGGGATGATTGCATTGGGCACGGCAAAGCCCACTGCCCCACCGACCACTGCGTAGTTTGTCTGAGTTGCAACATACCTGTATGTGATCCAACCCTCACTGCCAACCCACTGAAAACCAGTGACATTCTGGAGGAAGAGTTCCTTAAGGAGAATATCTAGATCATTGCCATCTGCAAAAGCCACAATTACTTTAGATGTAGACTTACTGATGATATTGACCACATCGAGAAACTTTTCACGTGGGTCAGTCCTATAGATGGCCACAGAATATTCAATGCAGACACCCTCTTTCTCAGCTGCACTGAGAAAAGTGGCCATTCCACCGTCTCCATAATCACTCCTGCTTCTGATGGCCCCAACCCAAGTCCAGCCAAAATGCTTGACCAACTTAGCCAGTGCCCTGCTCTGGTGGTAGTCACTGGGAATGGTTCTGAAGAAGGAGGGGAACTCTTTCCTGTTACTCAGACAGGCACATGTGGCTGAATGACTGAGCTGCAGTAAAATAAGCCAACAGAAGGATTATTAATTAATTTAAACTTTGCCACACCACATATTCCAAAACAGACAAGAAAAAGAGAAAAGAAAAAGGAAAAAAGAAACAACGACAGTTTCATCATGGATGATGTTCCCTTTGGTCATCATGCTCACCACAGGAATGTGAAACGGCCCCATGGTCCTTGCAATGTCTATGGTGGCTGTGGATGTAGTTTCCCCTATGACTGCATGCACAGTGTCAGGTCTGACACAGCTCTCTGACACTAGGCCATTCATTAGGGCAAGAGAGGCCCCGACAGACAGGGGAATGCTGGGACAGGAGCCAAAGATCTTATATCCCAGTGTGAACCCAGGCAGGAGCTCTGTGCTGTTGTTAATCTCCTCAATGGCAAAGATCATAGTCATAGCATATTGCAGCTCTCCAAGATCAAGTCTAAAAGAACAACACAGAAAACATTGTTTAAAAATGGCTCCATATATATTTACACTTTGATATATTTCCATGTTATTTATTACAAATATTAAATGTCTTTATCTTACCCTTCACATCTTACTTGTCCTGGGTTGACCTGAAGTGATGGATTCACACTGCTTGGATTTTGGTGAAATGAAAAAATGCCTCCTATATTAATGTTGCCTTCTTTCGAAAAATGAAGGAGTTCTTGCGATCCATACGGTCTGCATGTATGTGCTGCATTTAGCAATGTAAGTGCAAGTAAACGAGCTACCAACAACATTGCTTTCCCCCACAGACTAAATCTGTCAGACAGCATGCAAACACACTGATGCCATGGTTCTTATATAAGGCAATCTAAGGCTAGGCGTGGACTCCAGCATGGAGTTCAATACTGTGTCAGTGCTTTTCAACCAATTGCTAAATAATTCCTATTGACTGACACAAAAATAATGTAATCAGCTCGCATCTATGACAAAAAGATTAAATCCTCAAGGGTTTCTCCGCTGCATTGTCTTGAAAGTTCAACATAAGACAAACATTTCTCAAGTCTTTACATTTATTTATTTGGATGGTACTTTAATCCGAAGTACCTCATAATACAGATCTGATATATTTCATCACTGTGCTGAGGCACTGATCTAGGAGTCATCAAGTGGAAACTGGAATTCTTCATCTACCCATGTGATTTACAGTGATTCATTACGGTTTTTATTTTCCTTTATGGTATTTTAATGGCAATGATAGCTTATAGTCCTTAAAGTAGCTTAATGGGAGATCAGTTTCCTTTAAAAGTTGGATGTCTGTCCGGGTAAGGTCACTGTGATTTCACATGTGCTTTACCCATCACGTGTTTCTTTGTGTTTCTATCTGGTTTAAATATTATTATGTAACATTTAGGAAGAAATATGCAGAAAAGGAGACCAAAGCTAGAAGCTAAAATGGCAAATATCTCCACTGCTACAGTCATTTTACCAGGAGAGCTGACATAAGCTGGGATAAAAGTGATCCAGACTGCACAAAATATCAGCATACTGAATGTGATGAATTTGGCCTCATTAAAGTTATCTGGCAACTTTCGAGCCAAAAAAGCCAGTATGAAACACAAGACAGCTAGGAGTCCAATGTATCCCAGCACACCCCAGAATCCCACAGCTGATCCAAGATCACATTCTAGAATGATTTTATTGGTGGAGTAAGCCATGTTCTTGTTTGGAACTGGAGGAGCAAGTGCTAGCCATAGGGCACATATGATCACTTGCAGAAGTGTACCGCACAATACACTCAGTCTCTGCAAGGGCAATGAACATTGAGGAACCCCAGCACCTGGTACTGAGGCTTTAAAAGCCATGACCACTATCATAGTCTTAGACAGAATACAGGACAGACAGAGAGCAAACGTGATCCCAAACGCTGTGTGTCTCAGTCTGCAGGACCACTCAGAGGGCCGACCGATGAAAGTGAGAGAACAAAGGAAACACAGGGTGAGAGAAAACAACAGCAGAAAGCTGAGCTCTGAATTACTGGCTTTAACCAGGGGCGTGTCGATGAAACAAAAGAACACAACTGCCACAACAATAGTGAAGCAGGCGCCTGCAAGAGAGAATAGAGTCAAGATGATTCCCATGTTTTCAGTGAAAGAGAGGAACTCCATCTGCTTCAGAGTGCAGCGGCTGTGGTCTTTATTTGACCAGAACTCCAGAGGACACTTTGTGCATTCTGTAGAATCTAAAACAACACACATCCTTTGTTATTATACAGCACAGTCAAAATATTCTTATTTGAAGTTGCTTCACAAATTCTGGTCAAACAGATTATTACAGCTTATTCTCTCACCCATTTTACTGCTGACCTCTCCCTCAGCACACTGCACACAGGAGAAACAGCACACGGGCCTCCCTCTGATCGCAGCCTGGCGATAGCCTGGGAGGCAGCTCTCACTGCACACAGAGCTTGGTTTCTGGTACACAGTTAATAATAAAGTTTAAGTTTAAAGTATTTGGCAGACACTCCAGTTCGACTAACAAAACATAATAGCAACACTGGGAAATTAAATTATACATAATGCAACAAACTTCAACAACAATAAATATCAAATTATAGTAAAAATAACAATTATTACTTATTATTATTATTATTATTATTATTATTATTATTATTAATAATAATAATAATAATAATAAAAAAATAATAATACCCAAAACTATGATTGTATATACACTGTTTGGCTGTAACAAATACACTAGCTGTTGAGTGAGTTTTTAAACTCTTCTTGAATATACCACTGCTGTTGCTGGAAGGTACAGCACTAGGTAGGTCATTTCCCCACTACCACGAATGAAAAGACTGGCAATCAAACAGGTCAATGTTACCTGTATGTTCTCAGTGACTCAATATGATTCAATTCCAATAAACCTCACTGACATGATGAAATACAGACAGTATTTGTATCACCAAAGCTACAACAAGACAATACTGAACCTACAATCAGCACGTAGGGAATTGCAGAACGTAAAAATAATATTACAGTGTAAAAATACAACACAATCAAATTTGATCAGACAGTCTGCGTTGTACCTACTGAGTTGCTGTTGCCAGCCCAAACAATATTGACATCTTTCATGGCAAACTGCTTGCCTTCCGGCTGTGAGGCATCATATTCCCCAACAGTCACAAACACAGTGTCTTCTGCAGCATTTTTCTGCCAGTTCACCAACTCATATCTTGCTGCTGGATCTCCATCTTGGTCGAAGTAAACCTTCTCTCCAGAAGGCATTGTAAAATTCACCCCATGTAAATAATGTAATACCTGAATTTGGAGAATGTATCATTTATCATTTAATTTTTTACTTTGGTATTTATTGGTAGATGTACTGTAATCCAGTACATTGTATTGATTAACATCTGTTTTGAGGGAAACAATGACTGGTAGCAGCACTATAACAGTCTTCACAACCATCCTTACCTGACCTGGCTTAATACTTTCTTTCAGAATACACTCTCTGGCCTCAAAAGGATGTTGACCATCTGTACAGTTCAAAAGGTTCTGCACGCTGTGAGCCACTGTGTATACTGCTTTGTACACATTATTGGAGATCCTAAGCTCTGACAAATCAGTAAAGGGGTTTTTAAGCTCTGTCAGGTTTTCTGAACCTGAACATTGCCTCATACTATTTATATTGCTTTGTTCAGACAACTGGCATTGGAATGCTGTCTCCCAGAACTCTCTCAGAATGGAGCTGGAATTGTTTTCTGATGGATTCACCCTCAAGAGGAAGTCCCTCAGCCCGGGGATTTTTGACCTGCTTATCGTAAAGCCAATGGCTCCACTGATGATCCTGGCTGTCTTTCGTGTGGCCAGGTGCCTAGCTGTGATCCAGGACTCACTCCCTATCCACTGCAGCCCAGTGAGATTTTGAAGGAGGGCCTCTTCCAGCAGCACCTCCATCTCACTCTGTGCCAGAAAGGCCACCAGCACACGAGCTGTGCCCATTCTTATGACCTCCACCACACTGGCAATCCTCTCACGAGAGTTCGTCCTCAGAATGGCCTCTGAGTACTCAACGCACACTCCCTCTCTCTGTGCAGCCTCCACAAATGTTGCCATACCATTGTTTCCATAATCGTTATCACTTCTCACAGCCCCAACCCAGGTCCAGCCAAAGTGTCTTACAAGCTGAGCCAGTGCCCTGCTCTGGTAGTAGTCACTGGGAATGGTTCTGAAGAAGGAGGGGAACTCTTTCCTGTTACTCAGACAGGCACAAGTGGCAAAATGACTGATCTGTTGAGGTTGAAATCGACACATTTGCCCTAATTAGATTGTACCCAGCATTTAGATTGATTGTCAACAAATATCATGTAATGATAGTGGTGTGTATGTTCAGATACATTACCACAGGTATTTTGAAGGGTCCTGTAGTTCTGGAAAGTACTATAGTTGAGGAGGACTCGGATTCTCCTATAATTGCATGCACTGCTGACTGCCCAGCACACGAATCCTCCACTGTGAGGTCTTGTCCATTCAATAAAGCCATAGCTGATCTCATAGACAACAGAGTTGAGCCACAACTGTCATATATTTTATAACCTATGGACACATTTGGAAGTAAGCTACTGCTGTTATTGATCTCCTCAATGGCAAAAATCATTGTCTGAGCAAAGCGGAATTCTCTGAAGTTTATGCTGTAAAGTAGAGAGAAAAAAGTATTAAAATCATGTCTCATGTTACATCATGTTGTAGCGCTTAAACCAAAATTCTTATCACATGGGCAATTAAAAAAAAAAAAAAAAAAACAACATGAAATACATTTCTATCCCACGTATGTAAATGCAAAAGATCAATTTACAAAATCATTGAGACAAACCTTGAGCATGTGACAGGTTCTGGTTTCCCCCTAAAAGTTATTGTTGGTTGTGTGACTTTGCTGTGAATTGAAAATGCTCCTCCGATGATCACATCTCCTTCCTTTGATAACAAGGGTACCTCCGGCATCCCCATCAAGTGACAGAAAGGCTTCTCTGCCTTTGCCAGCAAGGTGTAGACCAGGAGTAGTACACAGAGAGGCATCTCTGAGTTGTTGGGAGTGCCCAGTTAACAAATACGAGACAGGGGGTGTCTGCAGGGCCTTATAAAGTGCCATCTTTGTTGATGTCACTCACCTCAGCTAAAACTCACCAGCTGACTGATAATTAATGAGGAAATAGTGTTTAGGGAGCTGTAGAAGAGGTAGAAGCTATAAGTTATAAATATTTGTCCCCCTTTCAATAGAGAAGGTAATGTTTATTTGACACTTAATTAGTACATTGTACTGTAATAATTAATTTTTTTCACCTGGAAGTTAGTAACGCACACAGTAAATCTACCAGGTAAAACATGCGATACGAGTTGTTATGATTTAACCTAGTGATATCTAGCTTAAGGAACCGTCTTTACTGTTGGTAGTTGCTAGCTAGTAATATGAAGTCATTTTAATATGAAGTATTTTTGTAACTATCCTAGCTAATAGTTCTTGTGGTAACTTGTGTAAATATGAACCCTGAGGATTTCTGCCTTTTCCTATTATAATTTTAAGTTACATCAGCAAGATAACTAGCTATCATTTCATGCTAGCTGGCTAAGGACACTTTTAAATAACCTTTTAACAGTTTAAATGGCTGAGTTCCATTAACAAGAAATACAAGATATTGATCTAGCTGATGTTACAGCCACAGTAACCAGGAAACGGTTTGCTGCATAGTCTGAAGCAAAATTTAATTTCTCAAAATCTGCTCACTTATAAAAGGCAGTCTTGGGTTCAAAGTGATCACAACCACTTCAAGATGATGTTTAATGTCATTGCATAGACATGAGAGGAGAATTATTCCTGAGAGTAAGTAATGGACACCAGTGGAGCAAGGGCTTACTCTGATATCAATGTAGTGAATGAAGGCCCTTCCCCTTGCCTTTACCAAACAGTTCTGTACATTCCCAATGGAATGTGTGTGTGTGTGTGTGTGTGTGTGTGTGTGTGTGTTGGGAGGGGATGTACTGATTTTGCTGGAATACCCATCCATACTTCATGATTTTATTTGAAACGATAATTTAATGTTCTTTGGACTCTGGTTAATGCACCGGTGCGGTTAATACACAGGTTTATTTTGTAAAATTACATAAAATACTGTAATGTGGTTTATATACAGTGCAGTCAATAGTCAGGAAAATATGATACCTCGTACATGAATGGGATTTGTATTATAACCCTTAGTTATTTAGATGTATTAGCACATAGGTGCTGTACTTAAGCCCTCATAAACAAAACATCTCTGATTAATTATAAACCAGTTTAACCCTAGATTTACTAACCCTAGATTAACTCTAAACCAGGATTAATTGAATCCATGTTGGTGCAACCCAGCCTTAGTGTAATTCCATGTAAATAAGACAACAAATTCTATTTTGTTGTCATTTAAGCACAGTCTACTCATTCATGATTCTGAATCAACATAAAATGTTCTCAATAATGACATAGTGTATAGAGTCTGTAGATCCTGAAAAATTCATCTTGTAATATATATGCTAATATATAAGTTCAATTCAATTCAATTACATTTTATTTATATAGCGCCAAAACAATATAATTGTCTCAAGGCGCTTGCCATCATCCTCTTTCCCGTTCTCTTATTTCCTTGATTTTTTTGTAGAAAATGTTCCTTACATTCATTATTGTGTTTTTATATTAGATGTGCTAGAAGGTTGTGGTTTTTATAATAGTATGGCAGATGACAGCATTGATTGCTCCAATTTTGCCAGATTGTATTTTATAATATTTTTTATTTTATTTTATTCTTATTTTAAGTAAATCTTCTTTACTTACTAAAGTCATGTTAACAGCCAGTATTGTCATACGTCATATCTTTATGTAGTTAATATGAATCTTGGAGCACTAATCTGTGGTTTGCTTTCAAGCTTCTTAATGTTTTGCTGGTGTTCATATTTGTTTGCACATGTTATTGTAGTATATGTTGTACGAAATATTGAAATTACACGAAATCATCCATCACAATCAACCACATTTTAAAACATGTATTAACAATTTATTGTGTGAGTTACAGAGACTTGGAGGGCATTTTGCCCATCAAATGCTTCTTTGTGTTTAGTTCAGGCCGTATTAAAATAACATAACACTTTGGAGCAAATATACAAAACAATAAACCAAAACTAGACGCCAGTATTGCAAATATCTCCACTGCTACAGTAAACTTCCCGGGAGAGCTGACATAAGCTGGTATGAAGGTGATCCAGACTGCACAGAATATCAGCATACTGAATGTGATGAATTTGGCTTCATTAAAGTTATCAGGTAGCTTTCGAGCCAAAAAAGCCAATATGAAACACAAGACAGCAAGGAGTCCAATATAGCCTAATATGGCCCAGAATCCTACAGCTGAACCCACATCACATTCTAGAACGATCTTGTCTTTGTAAAGGTTCATATTCTTATATGGGAATGGAGGTGATATAGTTAACCAAAGGACACATATAAGGACTTGTATGAGGGTGAAGCCAAGAACACTGAGTCTCTGTTGCAGAGGCCCAAACCACTTCATGACATTAGTGCCTGGAAGATTGGCTCTGAAGGCCATTAACACCACTATTGTTTTCCCCAGAACACAGGAGATGCAGAGAACAAAGGTGATCCCAAACGCTGTGTGACGCAACATACAGGACCACTGAGAGGGCCGACCAATGAAAGTAAGAGAGCAAAGGAAACACAGAGTCAGTGAGAAGAGCAGCAGGAAACTCAGCTCTGAGTTGTTGGCTTTTACTATAGGAGTGTCGTTCTTTAACATAAATACAATGGCTGTGATTACAGTTAAAAAGACACCAAACAGGGAAAAAAATACTAACACTATTCCCATAACCTCTGTGAATAAGAGAAACTCAACAGCCTTTAATACACATTTATCTTTGCCAGGATTTGGCCAGTACTGTCCTGGGCACAGTTTGCAGTTATTAGAATCTGTAAGAGAATTATGATCACTATGATTAGAGATGCTGTCCAGCAATATTGGTATGGGTTGTGTAGACCAGAGCTCAGGCAGTGCATCTTGAACAGTTGTAAGATAATGCATAGTGAGCCACAGGCCAATTTTCTGTGCATTCTATACTTTGCCTCTGAATTACCTGTTTCATTGCTGATCTCTCCCTCTCCACATGGTATACAGTCATAGCAGCAGACAGGCTTGCCTTTCTGCACAGCCTTCCTGGTGCCTAGGGGACAGCTCTCACTGCACACAGACACAGGCCTCTGTGTGATAAACCAAATTTCAGATACGGACTTATTGTGATGGAACAGCCACTGAACACATACACTCTAAAATCAGCAATTTGTTCACATATACTGAAATTACTTAAACACAGTTAATATATTTATACAGTACAATATTTCAATTAATTTAAACCCTTCTTTGGATTACTGCACTAGGTTGTGTTGCGTGTTTTATTATGTGCTTTTTAGGTACTATAAGCATACCTGTCCAGAGCCTCCTGGCCAAACTATGCTGTCTTCACTGAGGACAAAGCGACGTCCTGCTGGCAGCGAGACATCATAGTAGCCCACAGGCTTAAAGTGCACTGTTCCATCTGGCCCTTGCTGCCAGTTCACCACCTCATACCTGGCAGCTGCTGCACCTGTGCTGTCAAACCACACCTGCTCCTTTGTCTTTACAGTGAAATTTACTGTTTTAAGAGCCTCAACCACCTGTGGTAAAAAGAGACATGTTAAGTGGTATGTAGTTGAGGTCTGGTTGTAGTAGTATTTCTGTCTGTGCATTTCTGTCCAAACCTTTCAGTTGAAAATCCCATTTACACATGCAGGCTATGCATTCATTTAGACAATAACTGAACATATTGATGTATTGATTGTATTGATATTGATATTAAGTGGTGTATCATAATAGCTGTACCTTCCAGGGCTCGGTTTGCAAATCTTTGTCACATCCAGCATGGGTGCTGCATTGCAGAAGACTGTGCAGAGAATGTGCCACAGCATAGATGGCTTTGTAGATGTTGCTTGAATATCTGAGTTCTGGTACATCGTCATTATAGTACCTCCACTCAATAAGTTCTTCGTGTCTGCTACACAGATTCTCATCTCCTGAGATATTGTTCTTCCGGCACTGGAAAGACGTGTCCCAAAATTGCTTTATCACAAAATCATTAAAGCCACTTATGTTGGCTTTCCCCACTGCAAAGCCAAGCGACCCACCTAAGACTCTGAAGCTTGTTGGAGTAATCAGACTATCTGCAGTAATCCAGGCCTCAACGCCAATCATTTGCAAGCCAGTTATATTTTGCAGAGTGAGCTGTTCCAGTAGGTTATTCATCTCAACGTGTGCTAGAAATGCTACTATCACTTTGGCAGACCCCTCTCTGATAACATCCACGACCTTTAATAATTTATCCGGCTCTGTTCTGTGAAATTTCTCTGAGTATTCCACACAAATGCCCTCCTCCTCGGCAGCCTCCAGAAATATTGACATCCCATTGTTGCCGTAGTCACTGTCACTGTTCACTGCTCCCACCCAGGTCCAGCCAAAGTATTTGACCAGTTGAGCCAGGGCCCTGCTCTGGTAGTAGTCACTGGCAATGGTCCTGAAGAAGGAGGGGAACTCTTTCCTACTGCTTAAACACTCACATGTAGCAGAGTGGCTGATCTAACAGATAGAAATGATTTAAAATACAAAAATTAAAATAAGATAAAGAAAATTTAAAACACCACAAATGAATGCAATATTTTTGATTTTGGTGTATCAGTAACATTATGACCTCACAGTTTGTTTTTCAGATTAAATTGTATTACAATTATTGCATAGTTATTACCACAGGTATTTTGAAGGGTCCTGTTGTTCTGGAAAGTACTATAGTTGAAGAGGACTCGGACTCTCCTATAATGGCATGAACAGCTGATTGTCCTGTACAAGATTCCTCTGATATGAGTCCATGACCATTCATTAGAGCCATTGCAGCTCTCATTGATGACAGAGTTGAACCACAGTTGTCATAGATCCTATAACCGATGGTGACGTTTGGAAGAAGAGCTCCGCTTCTGTTGATTTCCTCAATGGTGAAAATCATCGTCTGAGCAAAACGGAATTCTCTGAGGTTCACACTAGGGAAAGAATAAATGGAGAAAATGGCTAACAACTTTAAAGATTTAAGCATAAAAATCACACACACATTCAAACCATTCCAGAAGTAACAAACCTAGAGCAAGAGAGAGGTTTTGGTCTTTCAGTAAAAGTTATCTGTGGTTGCGTGATTTTGCTGTGAATTGAAAATGCTCCGCCAATGGTCACGTCCCCTTCCTTTGATAGCAGGGGAAACTCTGGAATCCCTCTCAGTCGGCAAACAGGCTTCTCTGCCTTGGCTAGCCAGGCGCAGAACAGCAGCAGTGCACAGAGAGACATTACTGAGAATTGCTTGGCCGGTTAAGTCAACCTAATCGATGACTTTGTTGATTGCATCCGTTATATAGATGAAGGTAGACATCATCAGTGTGAGAATTTGAATGTGGGCAAATCAGAGCGAGAGTGGAGTCCACATGTGAGATGCACAATGACACAAAAACTACTGTCTGGTGACGTCACTTTCCACCTCAGTTATGAATGATAAGATAAATGCAATGCAGTTTGGACGACTATGGAGTTATACCTTATAGATCATGGTTTAGGTTGAATTAAATTTTTAATTGTTAAATGCAGAAAATCTTAAATCTACTCCATCTAATAATCATACCACGTATATGATGGCAATCATTATTTCTAAAGCATATATCTGATTCTGCTCTGAACATACTACTGCAAGTGTATTCTATTTGTAGTAGTTAGTGCATTTTATTTGTCATTGTCATTATTAGTAGTAGTAGTAGTGGAATGTAGTATCCATAAAACATGTAGATAGCTGAATTTAATGAAGTTAATGCAGTCAGCATTTGTGATCCGCTAAAATGTGGTAATCAGAAATAATTTAATTATACACATGGATCATGTTTTCATGATGTTACAGGTTTTATCCACAGTTTAGAAACAATCTTGATATGGATAATAAATCCCACAGTTATGTCAGATACCATCAACTGCATGTGCACCAACATAGTGGGAAAAGCACAACTTTTGCGTCTGAACTTTCAACACTACAAATAACATCAATTGCCAGTCATTCTCAAGCAAAGTGACACAAATGTTTGAACAATTTCGTACCAGTTAGATTGGGTCATGATTAACCTAGTAATTACTTTGACCGACTACTATGATTGGTTGATTGCTTTGAAAGTACTGTTTATGGCTATAAAGCTGGTGTCCATCCAAAAAGTCATTGGCATTTATATTAGGCTTCCATTGGTCTCTGATATTTTATTTGTTGGATGCAATTGGTCTGCAGAGTGACAGTAGTTGTCCAGCTCTTAGCAGCCTTAGTGTTTTAAGGGCCACATATATGAACCTGGCCATTGACATTAGACACCACAGCTTATGTGGTGGCCTAGCCAAATCTGTCAAATGATTCCCTCTTTTAATTTGAATTTTACAGTTGTGTTCTGAAATATTTTTGCATCTCCCATTATTTTATATTTGTAGTAGTTTCAAATGAGTATTGATCCAGTGGATGTTTAGAATTCAGCTGCCCTTAAAGGCCTAACCCAGAGCAGGCACCTGGGGAGAAGATCAATTGTTCCATCATGACCTAAAGACATAGTGTGTGTGTGTGTGTGTGTGTGTGTGTGTGTGTGTGTTTGTTTTTGAATGTAGTGTCTTTATATGTTATATGTGCATGTATGTGCATGTATGTGCATGTATATTTTTAAATATTATTATAATACTTTTTTTCGGAGCATGTCTGACAAATCGGACCAAGAAGTTCTGCCATGGCCTAGAAAGAACGTCATAAGAATGATGACATAGTTACTGAGTGTTTTTTCAGAGCAATTGGATTCACCTTTGTGTGTTTTCAGACCACTTAATTGGTGAATCTCTTGTGATTGTTTTGTCTCAGTTTATCACTTTGCTCTGGGCATTAAGTTACTCTACTTTTGACAGTTATACAAAAAAGGTACAAAATAAACAATTAATTTCTCATGCTTGGTTTGATTGGGACCTGTGCAACTATGTTTTTGTTGTTGCTGTGTCAAAGCAGAATGCCCCATAGATGTCATTTCATCTTATTTTCCTGTCAGTTGAGGTTTAATTAAAGAGCCTAGTGTTTAGGTGTTTTGAAGGCAACCTTTCACAGTTCCTTCCAGGCGACTGCCTCTTAGTCTGTGAGCCCATCTGGCAGCTTGTGCCAGAGAGTCAAAACATCCTTAGGAAACTCTCAGAGTGCAGAGGCCCTGAAGGAGCAGCTGTTAGCCAGGTCCCTAGAGAGCCCCTCACATGTTTGTCTTACTTCACTGAAAGAGGTAACCTCTCAAGCTAATGTCCCCTGTTAAAGCCATGAAACATGAAAATGTGACTTTGAACTTTAAAACTTATATTCTATGCATACAGTATTAGTGTTCCTTTTTTCTCAGCAACATACATTACATGCTATTATTACAAATTCAATCTGCTCCCTCTCAGATATCTGCAAGAGGGAGGGTGTCCATGCTCAAAATGTTTAAACAATCAATCCCAAATCGCCCAAGCACAATACCATCCATAATATCAAACAAAACCCTAGAAATATGCATCTTAAACTAGCTCTCCATAATATATGATTGTTAACATAAAACACAATAATAAAATTGATATACACTCTCTGACTGAAACATGGTTAAAATGGTGGTGAAAGAATTTCTAGCATTGAATGATGCAACCCCTCAAAGCCATTCAAACTGTCATATGCCAGTAGCATCGATGCACCACTGTAACCTATGTATCCTAGGCCTCAATTCAAGTTTAAATTGAATTGAATTAAATTGAAGTTCTTGCCCTTAATCTTATATATAGTATCTAGTATTGGAAACGTACACAGCCAGTCACACTTGTGACACTGTTCAGACCCCCAGGCCCCTACACTAAATTCTTATCAGAAACCTCTAATTTCCTTTCCACCTTAGTAGTTAAGACTGATAAAATGCTTATACTGGGAGATTTCAATATCCACGTGGACATTGAAAATTATACTCTTTTTCTCAAAATTTGAATGCAACCACACATCGCAGTAACCACAATATTGACGTATTGTTAACATATGGCATAACAATTTCACAGTTTTGCCACAACATCCTACCCTTACAGACCATCACTTTAGTACTTTTGATAGGCCATTAGATTATGTGCTACCAAACTCACTTCACCACTATAGCCGTTGCTTATCTGACAAGACTTCATGATAAAAATTCCATCTGTGATTGCTCCAGTTCTGACCTTAGGAACCATAGAAGGCTCCTCCACAAACCCAACCGAACCTACTCACAGACAGTGTCATAAATGTACTACACTCAACCTTAGATTCCACTGCACAGCTTAAAAAAAGATTAGAAAACAGAAAATGTTAGCCCCATGGCCTACTGCCCAGACTCAAGCAATTAAACATACACGAAGACTGGTACACTTCTAAACTAGAAGTATTTTGTCGGGCATGGAAACACAACATTGTAATCTATTAAAAGCAAATGAGCCAAATCAGCCAATTATTCCTCTCTAATTGAAGAAAATAGAAACAATCCAAGGTTCCTGACTAACAAAGAGCCACAATGCAGTTTACCGCTCCATCCCTATAACCGGTGATTGTAACAACTTTATGGACTTTTTCAATAACAAAATTGCGACAATTAGAGAAAAGATGAATAACCTTCTCCTCTCTCTCAACCCCTAAGAAGCCCCCCTCAACATGTATTGAGACTGCAGCAGAAACACCCATGCAACCTGGAGTTGTCCTAGAATCCTTCACACATTGATATCCCAGATCATACCTGCCTAATCTCATCATCAAAATCATTTAAAAATACCTCTTTCAAACTTACAAAGCCCTGAAGGATCCCATAGGGATTTACTAGTCCCATTCTACCTAGCAAGAAGTCTCTGATCTCAAAATGCAGGCCTTGTATTTCAAAAATAATTGTAGGAGGCAGAGCCCTTTGTCCTTTGCCCTTTGCAGAGCCCCCCCCCCCTCCTTTGGAATAATATTCCTTCCTCTGTCTAAGAAGCGGACACCCTCTGTATGTTTAAGTCTGGACTTAGTGCAGAGGGCCAGCACTCATTGCAGAGCCTCTGGTGGAAATGGCTCCCTTTGCTGTTGCCTCTCTGTGACTGGCCTGCCAGTTGTAGTTGGTGCAGTCAGTTTCTGATCATCCTTGTGATGGTGTTGGACCAGCATGCACCATCCCTTAGGTATGCTGCTATAGGCCTAGGCTGCCAAGGACCTGTCGTGTGACATGCCCAACGGCCTATTCTTCCTCCTGCCTCTGTCATTTCTTTGATGTCTGGCTACTTTAAGATGTCATTTTTAATCTGTGTTAATCTGTATTCTCCCTGTAGTAGGGCCATTGCTTGCAACGCAGATGGTCATAACTATGGTTCTCCATCGTTATAACTTGTGTTTACATAACACAATTTATTATAATACCTAATTCCATTCTCTCATGATGCCTACTTTCTTCCCCACTCAGTTCAGACTCTCCACTGGGAGGTGCTGCTGTCCCCTTCTTCCTGCTACCCATTCCCACCTACAATCACGTCCAAAGTTCTACTACACATTGCCTACAATACATCACACATACATTCGCATTGCCAGCCTAACTACCCTTTTCTCTGCTACTATTATCCCAATAATCTGCTCATTCTATTAATAGGAACCCTGTGAGTACAATAATTCTCAATTCTCGATTCTCAATATGTTGTATGACCACTATATTTGTATGCTGCCATTGCTTGGCAGCCTGTTGTACATCTGCCCCATATAAGCCAATATGATGTATGTCTGAAGTATTTACCTGATTCTATGTATGAACTATCTGCCTGCCTCTTCTTTTCTCACCCCTCCTGCCATTAATATTATTATTATTATTATTGTTATTTAGTCAGTTTATGACGTTTTAGTTCTCAAAGTTAAAACAAGTTCAAAGAGTTTTGCTGTTCACATTCACGCCAATATATTATGAATTAGAAATATAGATGAACATTTGTTTGACCATGAATGCTTGTTTTATTATTATCGTTATTCCTATAAGTACCAAGCCTTAAGCATTTTCAGTTCTGAACTAATATTTTTGGTCTTGATATCTGTAAAGCTCCATGTTACACTGCCCATGTGAACTGCATGCTAAATAAACAAATGTCAAAACATTGTCATATAATGAATTATGCTAAATAATGAAATGATGCACTTAAGTAAAGAAACAAAGTTTAACAAGGGCAAACACACAATTAGAATGCAACATTATGGTATAATTAAGGCGTGAAAAGGAACCACCAAGAGAAAATGTATCTACATTCATCCAATGTAATATTCTGTAAAATTATGTAACTGTATATAATTGGAAATGGTTCTATGACATGCAATTGAATGCAATTTTTGTATCAGTGTTATGGATTAACATTGAACTAAGGTGAGCGCAGGGCCTTTCGGCACAGTGGGTTTTTTGTCTTTGAGTGCTGGTCTCCAGCACCCTCTGCTGATGGAACATTTAATTTCAGCATGGGCGCATTGGGCAGTAATGGTTACAGGGCCACAGTGGAAAACTTGCAACAAATAATTCACTATTGGTTTGTTATGTATAACACATGTGCATTTTATTAAAATAATAATATGCAATCAATACAATAATAGACAACTGCATAACTATGAGTAAATATTTTCGATAAATGATAGTTAATTACACATGGTATGAAACACATTAGTCAAGTCAAGTCAAGTCAAGTCAAATTGATTTATAAAGCAGATTTAAAAACAACTCACGCTGACCAAAGTGCTGTATTTGAAATATTAGTTTCCATCATGTGCCTAGATACATAACCAAGAGCCTGGATCTGATCTATCGTATCTAAAGTAATAGTTTTATCTGTGGCCTCCACAACTGAAGATACATTTGAGGCCCTCATGCTGTTGCCAATTATACTCTGAAATCTTTGCAAAATGAATAAATCATGGTATAGTTATGACTCTGACTCTCCACTGTGCTATATTAAAACTGCCACATGTGAAATAACACAAATATTGTAATAATAACATTTCTTTATTGGTGAGATAAAGAGAGTAAATCATGATTGATTTTAAATGTTTATGGTGGATTATATAAGATCATAAGAAAGTTTAACAGACGTAACTTGAAATATGTGGGTTAAAATGTATGATATTTAATGTCTTAACTTTATGAAAACGTATCAAACTAAATACACATCCAAGGTACTTTCCATGTTTCTGTTCACCCCCCTCCCCACACATCTTCAATGCACAGTGGGCGAATCATGTTCCTGTTTTGTAAATACAGAATTAAGAGAACAGTGCCGGTAATTACAATCAAGCAACACCTGAGTCCCCCCCACCCCCTCCTCTTCTACACCTTAGGCTCCCTTTCATCATTTGATTAGGAAACAGTTACTTGTCAGCACATGTTTACCTGCCTCCAACCCTAAGGACATCTCTAAGGACAGGAGGAAAGCAGGAACAATTGGGTAGCCTGGGCCAGTGTTCCCCCCCTGGTGTCTCTACCCCCACTGCAGTTAAGGCTGTGTGGCCGGGGCTCCTCTCTTTCCATCATTAAAACTACACCTCAGGCCAGGTTTTAATTACTGATTGAAAACTGTTGCAAGATGTTGATTTCCTTGAGTTCACAAACAGCTAAGATCAACCCTTGAGACCTTTTTAATTTGTTTGTTATTGTCAGATAACAACAGTTGCTTTGACCTGTGAGAATAGTAGGGATCATAATAAATGTGTTACCACATGTTAACTTCAGCTTTGTTATTTTATCCAAACAGCTGTTTTTATTCAATTATGGATAACAAATTAATTGTAGGCCTTTGCCAATCCTCTTCTGTATAGCTATAAACATAATAACAAATTCCTGTCCATGATCTCCAGGGTCAATGAATGATTTGGATATCTGTTAAACTAATAAGGTTATATTGAGCAATCACTCCAAATGTTGCATCATAGAATTAAGTCAACAAATTGAATAACTGCAATAGATTCTCTATAATAAACTTTCTGTAATGCATTGACTGTGAGAAATAGTCATTATAAATTAAATCATTATGGTATAAACAATACATGTGCTACTAACATTCACATTCACCAGAAATCCAGTGCTTTGCAAACTGTATTTCATAGCTTTTTGAGATACTAAGTGCATGAGTAACTTGGCCTTTTTGTCAACCCCCCACCACCAGTTTAAGCAGCGTGGCACCTTCATGACAGTGTGCCATACGAATTTGTGGCAGTCCACAAAGCTACCCTGTGGTCAGACATAGGACCACACCAGATAGGTGTAAATATCGAATGGGACATGGTGCAGCTTTGGGTTATAATAATTTTTAGTGGTTAAATGGTTAGTGGCCTCACACACAAACCAGATCTCTCTAAGTCCCATGCATAGCTCTAAATCAGCGTTTCTCAACTGGTAGGTTGTGGAATCTTTCTGAATGTATTGCAGAGTGGGTGACTTTTACAGAAAATATATGAGCAGTAACTTTATTTTGAAATGGAAAAGCAGCGTGTTCTCATGTTGTTCTCATGCCTCAATCATGCCTCAGATCTCGGAGAGACAGAGAGAGATCCAACGGCAGATGCATATCCTACTGTATGGGGCTTTTTACACCTGACATTCAAATGGGTTTTGGGTGATCGGATTGCAATTGGATAGGGCTTGATCACATGAAAGTACAGGTGTAAATGCCCTTAAGAATCATTGAGAACAGATAGTGATCCGATAGGCCAAACCGCCTCTGAAGGCAGTCAGAGATGCACTGTGACCACATTGAATACAAGTGTCAATGCAATAGCGTTGTCAATCCACATTTACACAAACGACAATTACATCCACGGATGGATGCATCCACGCACACGAAACAACCTGGAGTGTAAACTGATGGTGGCCTTCTACCGCACCACTATCGAAAGTGTACTAACCTACTGCATCTCAGCGTGGTACTCTGGTTGCACTGCAGCAGACAAGAGAGCCCTCCAAAGGGTCATCAACACAGCACAAAAAATCACTGGCTGCTCACTGCCCTCCCTGGAATCCATTGCCCGCTCCCGCTACCTTAGCAGGGCCAATAACATCTTAAAAGACTCCTCTCACCCAGGCCACCACCTGTTTACTCTCCTGCCCTCAGGCAGACGGTACAGATCCTTTAGAGCAAGGACCATGCGTCTTAAGAACAGTTTTTTTCCCGACAGCCATCAGAACTCTAAATACCGACATGCACTAAACACTAAGCACTATTGACTACAAGTCACATACCATCTCAGTCACCTTACACATGTGCATAAACAAAGCTGTATTAATTGATGTATTTATTGAATTACTTTAGTCTATGCCACCGCACTTTGTTCTACTCTTAATGTATATATATATATTTTTTGGGGCTGTTCCTACTGTTTTTGGATAATTGTTATGTTATATGTTGTTGTTGTGTTATATGTTGTCCCTCGTCACACCAACAGGAGAAGCACTTAACATTTCGTTGTATAAATACAATGACAATAAAGGCTTTTCTATTCTATTCTATTTTATAAATACCACTAGCTCGCTTTTTTCAGCAGCCTCAGACAGCTCATTTGAGTGACCACCAAGGCAAAGAGTTAACCTCAACTTGTTTATTGAACAAACACCCTAATGATTTTAAAACCTGATTATTTCTCCACGTGTAGTGACCCTGTGGTCAAGCTAGTTTTACAACCAGACAGAATATGTTTTTCAATGAGCCAACAACCACATTATCTAGTTCCTTATCGCAGTTCACTGCGATATAACAGTATGGTACATGACACTAGTCATGGGCCTAAATCGAAGCATTTATCCATACACGCCTGAAAGGCCGCGAGATCTGTCAGCGCGCACTCCTGAGCCCGCCCCCTCAGCAGTCCCCACAGATCAGTCTCTTTGAAAACTTCGCAAGAAACGAAGTGCCAGATCCGAGTGTATCCTCTACGCTACCAAAAGTCAAAGAGTTTTGTGTGCTTTTGCTCTCTACGGGTTGGTGAGTTATCCGGGTTCTTTAACCCTCACTAGCTCAGGGCGCTGCAAAATTCGTTGGCTCAACTTAATTTTGGAAGTAGTAGCTGCTATCCTAGCTGCCTAGCTGGCTAAGTTTCTGACTAGCCTGCTAGCTTGCTAACAACGTGTTCGTTGCTGATAGTGTGCTTGTGTTTTAATACTCTTCTCTACTTTCAGATTAAAAGAGATGTCCAGACACTACCCCGACTGCGGGCACACCCGTGTCAAGGGTGACCGCCACCGTCTGTGCGTGACCTGCCTCGGCAGGGACCACGCAGTGGTCGCGCTCTCGGGTGATGACCCTGTCTGTGCCATCTGTGCTAGCCAAACGCTAGCTAAGGCTACCAGGCGCCTTGCGCTATGGGAGCGCAAGGGCGCCGAGGGGGCTGCACCGTCTCCATCCGGGGCTAACGCCCCTGTAGGACCAAGTGCGCCTCCAGCCGTGGACTCTGTGAGTGAGAGCAGCTGCCTTGCAGCTGCAGCTCCACTCTTGGGCCTCTGCCCGTCACTGCTGCCTGCCAGCCCTGGGGCTGCGGGCAGCGAGGCGGAGGAGCTGCCACCGGGCGGTGTCCTGCCCGAACTCGAGCTGGACATCGGCCTGGATGATGATAGTCTGCTGGACTACTCCGATGAGCACAGCTCAATCGCAGAGGCAATGCAGACAAGCCAGGACGTTAAGCCGCGGGTGGATACACCCCCTACTTCGTCACGGATTCTGGGCCAGCAACTCCACGAGGTTGCGCTGAGAGCAGCCAGCTGCCTCGGGCTCCCTCTCCCTCCCCCTCCCAGTGTGCGGTCCTCGCTGCTGGACGGGGAGTTTTATGCTGGACCCGCCGCGCCAGTTCCCAGCTGCATCCCCTTCTTTGAGGAGGTGCACGAGGAATTGCATGGGCGACCCCCTACTCGGGCCGGGCCCCGGTGCCGGGGTTCGCGCCCTACATGCAGCTCCACAGGGCTAGTGAGAGGGGCTACCTCTCCTTCCCTCAGGTGGAGGATGCAGTAGCGGGCTACCTCTCGCCCGCCTCCCCCACGATGCGCCTCGGCCAGAAGCCTCTCCTGCCTACGCGGGTGGCCAGGCACCAGGTTCAGCTGGCAGAGAAAGCCTACTTGGCTGCAGGACAGGCTGCCTGCACAACCAACACGGCTGCGCTGCTACAGCGCTATCAGGCAAAGCTCCTGACTGAGCTTGCCTTGTCGCTGGGGGAAGATCACCCGTCTGTGGCAGAGCTCCGTTGCGCGACGGATCTGTCACTCAGACTGATTTGGTGCACCTCACAGGCACTGGGGAGGGTGATGGGTACCGCGGTGGCTACCCAGAGGTCTCTGTGGCTATCACTGGCTAAGCTCTCAGACAGAGAGAAAGCACCACTCCTCGACGCCCCGGTCTCTGTCCAGGGCGTCTTCGGTGAAGCAGTGGTCACAATGGCTGCCAGGTTCGAGGAGCAGCAAAAGAGCAGAGAGGTATTCCAGGCTTGGATGCCTCGCTCTAGCGGCCCGGGTGAGACGTCCTCCTCAGGACACACCACACCCACACTGGGCCTGAAGCGAAGCGGGTTCCGCTCGCCAGCTCCTCCAGCGAAGGTGCCCACCAGGCGAGGCTGGCAGAGACACCCCTTCCGCCCTCCAGCTCAGCCTGCAGCAGAGCAGCAGCCAGCTGCGCGCCCTGCCCAGGGCGCAGCCCAGGCCCCTTGACAGCTCCAGATCTCGTCCCCCTCCCTAGGCGGAGTGGGTGTAGATCTAGGTTTAGACTCATTGACCATGAGCGTGTTAGTTCCCGACAAATTCAACTCAAAGCACAACCTGGCTGGTTGTGCGGCGAGTTGGCGCGCATGCGCAGTCTCACCATGGGTGTTAAGAACGATCACAAAGGGTTACGTGCTGCAATTCGCCCGTCCCCCTCCGCCTTTCAGCGGAGTGATCCAATCTGTGGTGCAGCGAGAGCAGTCTCACTTCCTACGGGAAGAGATAGTCTCCCTGCTCAGAAAAGAAGCGATAAGCATAGTTCCTCCCGAGGAGGAAGCTTCAGGCTTCTACAGCCGTTACTTCCTGGTCCCAAAAAAGGACGGGAATTATCGGCCAATATTAGATCTACGTGTGTTAAACAAAGCACTCATGCCGCTACGGTTCAGAATGCTGACCCCGCGCCGGCTTGTGCAGTTTATAAGGCCAAACGATTGGTTTATCACGATAGACTTAAAAGACGCATATTTCCACGTTCCGATCTGAGGTTTGCATTCGGAGGAATAGCGTACCAATTCAACGCACTCCCATTCGGCCTAGCTCTAGCGCCGAGGGTATTCACAAAGTGCGTAGAAGCAGCCATCGCCCCATTACGTCTACGCGGCTTACGCGTATACAATTATTTGGACAACTGGTTAATAGCTGCTCATTCAGAGGCTGCAGCGGTGCAGGACGGCCATCTAGTGGTGGCGCACCTGTATCGACTGGGCTTTGTGATAAACAGGGAAAAAAGCGTTCTGTGCCCAAAGCAAATTACGCATTTTCTAGGCATGGTTCTAGACTCCACCTCCATGGAGGTCAGGCTGTCTCAAGAACGAATAAATGCCATCAAAACATGCGTGCGCCAGTTCCGACTGGGACAGTCAGTCTCGTCGCTGTGCTGCCAACGCCTGTTAGGAATGATGGCGTCAGCCGCTATCGCACTTCCGCTGGGGATGTTGCGTATGCGGCCATTCCAAATATGGTACCTGTCTATGAGGCTCAACGCAGTCACAGACAGGCACAGCAGAGTAGTGGTGTCCTCCAGATGCAAGAAAGCCCTGGCGATCTGGAGAACCGCCTGGTTTCTCGCCGCGTCGGGAACTATGGGCATAGTGTCGCGTCGCGTAGTGGTGACCACAGACGCCTCCACCATGGGGTGGGGGGCAGTCTGTGAAGGAAGAGGCGTGAGCGGTCTCTGGTCTGTGACAGAGGCAGCGTCTCATATAAATGTGTTAGAGCTGCGGACAGTAGTCCTGGCTCTACGACACTTTCTGCCCAGACTGAGTGGTCAGCATATGTTAGTGAGGACGGACAACACTGCGGCCTTGGCGTATAAAAACCGTCAAGGCGGAGTGCACTCCCAGTCACTACACCATTGGGCGACTCGCCTGCTCCTGTGGGCAGCGAGGCACGTCCTTTCCCTCAGGGCTGTTCATATACCAGGTCACCTCAACTACGGTGCGGACCTGTTATCGAGGGGCGATCTTCGAGCAGCAGACTGGTGTCTACACCCACAAGTGATAGAACGTAAGTTATGTCCATAACTATGGATCTATGAGACCGAACGATGACCGTCACCACGGTCTACACCTTGGATATTGCCTCTCCTTACTACCTGTCTCGAGACCATAATACCAACAGGGTCGTGTGAGTGACTGGGGGCTGGACCCGCAGTATGAAACACGTCCGGGGACACGCCCTTTTCTCTTGCCTGGAACGCCTCAGCCCGCCCTGAGCGACAAGAGTTGGTGACGGTCATCGTTCGGTCTCATAGATCCATAGTTATGGACATAACTTACGATCTATTTCGACCTCACTCAGACCGTCACCACGGTCTACACCTTGGATGACTAATACCATCAAGGTCGCGAGGGACAAGGAACTGCGCCTTTACAACCTCCTCTGCCTCGCTCAGTGGAGCTGGTGCTGCCACATTGACCCTATAGAAACGTGCAAACGTGCAAGGTGCACTCCATGAAGCAGCTGCACAGATCTCTGCTACAGAAACCCCTCTCAGAGCAACCCATGAGGTGGCCATACTTCTAGTAGAGTGGGCCACCAAGTTACCAGGAACAGGCAGACTCTGACTGTCATAGACTTGTGCAATAGCGTCAACCACCCAGTGTGACAGGCGCTGCTTGGACACGGGATTCCCCCACTTAACACCACCAAAACAGACAAACAGCTGTGAATGCGTATGCCTCAGAGACTGAGTACGCGTTACATAGGTTCTTAACGCCCTTATCGGGCACAGATTTCCCAAGTTATCCCCCGTTGGAGCAGACTCTGGGTGGAAAGAGCTGATCTCGATCACCTGATTCACAGTCTGAGGGTTCACTACTTTGGGAAGGAAGGATGGGTTTGGCCATAGTGACCCACCAGAGTATCCGGCCTTCCACCGAAGACACTGCTCACTAACAGACAAAGCATGTAGCTCGCTGACCCTCTTGGCAGAACAAATCGCCAGGAGAAACACTGTTTTCTGTGTGAGAAACTTAAGGTCAGCCTGATCTAGTGGCTCATAGGGGGCCAGAGTCAGTGAGTGCAGTACAGTGGCCAGGTCCTATGATGGAGCCCTCAACGACCTGCCCGGCCGCAGGCGGTGTGCTCCCTTGATAAATTGGTAAACCAGGGGATGTTTACCAACCGCTTGTCCATCAACTGGCTGGTGAAAGGAAGAAATGGCTGCTGCATGAACCTTAACAGTGCTGGACGCCCTTCCCAAGTCCAGAAGTGACTGGAGGAAGCCTAAAATGCTGTGCACGGAGCAAATGACTGGGTCTAACTGTTTGTTTTGACACCAGTCTGAGAATACGCCCCATTTCTGTCTGTAGCAAGCTTGCGTAGAGGGAGCCCTGGCACTCTGTATGGTGTGCATAACTGCCTCACCTAGTTCCTGCGGGAGGGGCTGAGGAGTGGCCATGCCCACAGCTGTAGAGGTGCTGGTTTGGGGTGCCAGATCTGACCGCCTGCCTGAGACAGAAGATCTGTCCTGACTGGAAGGGGCCATGGCTGCCCCTGAACCAGGCGGTGGAGAACGGGGAACCACCATCTCCCCGGCCACTTGGGAGCCATCAGCAAGACCTTGTAATGGCCTGTAAGGATCTTGTGGAGGACATAGGGGATCAGGGGAAGAGGAGGGAAAGCATACAGCTGGCCTAACGGCCAGTCTTGGGACAGAGCATCCTGACCCAGAGGTGCCCATTGGTCCCTTATGGAAAACCACCTGTCGCAGTGAGTCGTCTCTGATGATGCAAACAGGTCGACTCGAGCTCTGCCAAACTGAGACCACAGCTGAGAGAAGTTCCACTAGGGCAAGATGAACTGCCCTCAGCTCCAGCACATTTATATGCTCTCCCCTCCAGCGGGAATTCCACGTACCTCGAACTGTCCTGTCTTCCCAAACTGCACCCCATAGAGTTAAGGAGGCGTCTGTGGTCCCAACCGCCCTGCGAGATGGGATATTCCCCAGTGGGGCCCCCTGAGATAAGAGGGCCGGGTCTCTCCAGGGACGTAGTGCGTGCCTGAATGGCCGTGTGACCTTGAGTTTCAAGGTCTTGCCGAGGATGAAGGTTGAACGCATTCAACCACCTCTGCAGCGGCCGAGCCCTGAGGAGGCCTAGTGGGACTACTGCAGCTGCTGCTGACATTGTGCCCAGCAACCTCTGATATTGCACCAACTCCAGTCGTCTGCCAAGACGGAACTGGCTCACCAGCGCTAGGCGCTTGGACACCCTCTGTGGGGTAAGCGAGCCACGCATTGTGACTGAATTTAATTGTAGCCCCACAAACATTGTATTCTGTGTGGGGATGAGGTTGCTCTTCTCCAGATTCACCATGAGCCCTAAGCTCTGTACGTGATAAATGACTCTCTCTGTGTCTTTCATGACTTGGACACGATCTGGGGCACAGATTAGCCAATCGTCCAGGTAAGGCAGGCTCTTCAAGCCTGCTGCTCGAAGGGGGTACAGGGCCGCTGCCACCACCCTTGTAAAAACTCTCGGCGAGAGTGACAGGCCAAATGGCAGCACTCTGAACTGGTAAGCCTGTCCTTGGAATGCAAACCTCAGAAAAGGTCTGTGGACTGGGCACATGGGGACGTGAAAGTATGCGTCCTTCAAGTCCAGGGACGTGAACCACTCTGCTCTCGACGGACATTAAAATCTGCTGTGTGTTCAGCATTTTGAACGGTAGCACTTTTACAAATGCGTTTAGACGCCTTAGGTCCAGGATAGGACGCAGACCTCCGTCTTTTTTTGGAATGATGAAATATTTGGAGTAAAACCCAGCAAGCTGTTCGTCAGAGCTTACCCTCTCGACAGCCTCCTTCTCCAGAAGGGTTAAAATCTCTCTGTTTAAAACTTCTGCCTGAACTGGGTCTTTGACCAAGGTCATCTGAACCCCAGAAAAGGGAGGGGGGCGCTGCCGAAATTGAATTCTGTAGCCGTTCGCCACTGTAGCCAGCACCCATTGGTCTGACACACACTCTACCCAGCTGGTCAGGCGTAGCTGGGAGACGGCTTTGGCAGGCGGCTTCACACCGCTAGGTGGCTCTACCCCGAGAGCCTGCAGCTCTAGGGGAGTACTGCGTTTGGGGGGATGCCCTGGGGAAAAAACGCCGCTGATGTGCTGGCTGACGCTGTTGGGGTCTTCTGCCCCTAGAGACGGCATGCTCCACGCTCTGTCCCTTGCCTGCCCCGCTAGCACCGGATCGAAACGGCACAGGGCCAGGAGCTCTGTGTTGGTACGACGAAGAAGCCGTCCTGCTAAAAGTCCGACGAACGGACTTTCTTGTACGTTGCGACTGCTCAGCGGAGTCAAACACACCCTGAGAGTCAGGATGAAACACCTTACCTGGCACTACTGCCATTTTAATGAGGTCCTTCCTAACACCCTCCGGAAGGGAGGTCTGTGCCAGCCAGACTTGCCTACGTGCCAACACCGCCGAGGACATTGCAGCGCCAACGTCCCTGGTGAGCTGGGAGTGGGTGACAAGAGCTGAGTCTACCAACGACATGGTGTCCTGATCTTCTGGACCAAGCGTCTTTCTGATCGCTGCCAACAAGATGGCTAGCGCATTTCCAGAGCGTGCAGCACGTGCGGCTGCATTGTAGGAACGGCACACAAGGGTGTCCGTCTTATGGCACTCCCTGACTGGGCACTTGGGGTTGGCAGTCACCCGAGCTGGGCCAAGCGATGTCAGGGCCGCAATCTCTCTCTCAACTGGTGGCATGTCAGCCAGCCCAGAGTCTGTTTCAAGCTGGTATTTTGTCAACATGCGACACCCAGGGTTAAACTGTGGTGGAGCTGTAGGGTTATTCCAAGACCTTTTAAGCATCAGTAAATAATCTGGCGCCGCCGGGATAGAGACCACCGGCTGGGACTTGGAAATGCCCGCCCAGACCCCCTGTGCTGAAGCTTGGGCTTCAACCGGCGCACTAAGACCAACAACCCTTGCCGCAGAGAGGACCCTTGACAGGACATCAGTGGCAGAAACCTCACCATCTCCTGTGCTCTCCTGAGTAGAGCCAGCACGAGCCAGTGACGACGTGTGCCCCTCCTGCTCAGTCAATCTGCTAGTGTCAAGCAGGGATTCCTGTGCGTACAACGACAAAACATCCTCTTGCCCAGCACTCTCACTCTGATATGCGGGCAAATCCTCGTGAGGGGACTCACACAGTACGTTGAGGCCACTACCTGTGGTAACGTGCTGGGCCTCCATCTTACCAAGCCTCTCAGAGAGGCCCTTTATGGCAGCCAAGATCTTAAGATGAGCCTTGTCCTGGGCTATGGGGTAGCCTACGCGTTGTCTATTAAAGGAAGACTTTGCCGCGTTGCATGCTAGCTCATCCACAGCAGAACGTGTACTTGTGCGCCTCTTTTGCGCTCTCATACACTGCCTGCCATCTCTAACCGAGGGTAATGGAGAAGACTCTCTCGGGGCTTCATACTGCTCTAGTACCTTGGCTCTCTGCGCACGCTCCTCCAAAGGGAGATCCAGAGCGGCCATGCACGAGTTCTCCACATTTTCCTTCACATGTGCTTCCCCTAAGCAGGTGGGGCATTCTCTATGGCCGTCACGGGGGTCCATAGATGCCGAGTGGACCAGCAGGCATGGGAAGCCATCTCAAGGCTATGAAGCTATGCGCTTAATTACTGAGTGCGAACACCCTGCTCACGCAGCCAAAGCACACTACACCCCCACTGTGCCCGAACGCACTGTCTGGGTCAGTAAACAGAAGGACTTTATTGTGCACGAACGCACTGCCTGGATATGACAAACACCGCCCAGGTGAGTGGATGACAAAATGTACTGTGCGCGGACGCACTGTTTTGAAAGGCACTGCTTAGCTGAGGAAGCAGACTTTACATTTACTGCCTGTGAAGACACTATAAAGCTGCAAAGACTACAAAGCTGGCAAACAGAGGAATTACTGGTTAACAATAATACTTCCCTGACTGCATACACTTACCGTGCAACAATTATGCTGGTGACTAGAATGATAGTTATTATTATAAATATTAACTATGCGCGAACGCACTACTTTAAACAGAAAACAAACTGCCTGACGGGAGAATGACTATCTACTAGCAAACAATAGAATACTACTGTGCGCGGACACACTGCTTAATAAGGGAAACAAACTACTGTCTCCTAGAGACTACTACACACAAACAAATCAGCAGGCTAGCAAAGACTCGGCTGTGCGCGCACGCACTGCTTAAAATGGAACTAAAGTATCTTACACAGCTACAGGCTGGCAACAGCAAGACTTACCATGCGCGGACGCACTTGTCACGAATTCCCCTGAATTCTAGTTTGTTTTCATGTGGGTTGTGTTCATGTGTTATCATCTCCTGTCATTACAGATCCGGCTACGCCCACATGCTCGGCAATCTCCTCATCTCTCTCAGCTGTTAATCTCCGCCCATCTCTGCACCTGCAGCTCATCTCCGCATTAGGTGCTGTGTATTTATACCTGCCCGCTATCATCTGTTCTTTGCCAGATTGTCTTGTGTGTTTTGCCAAGCTCTCCCGCGATTTATATGTTAACCATAAGCCTGATTACCCTGTGTTTAGACCTTGGACTGTACCTCGGATTCCGTTTTCTCTGCCTGCCCCTCGTCTGACTTGTCTGCCTGTATTATCTGATCTCCCGGTTCTGACTCTGCCTGCCTGCCCACCGATTACGGATTACCCTGCCTGCTCCTTGTCGGATGGTTTGCTGTACGGACGGATCTCCCGGTTTTGACCCTGCCTGCCTGCCCACCGATTACGGATTACCCTGCCTGCTCCTTGTCGGATGGTTTGCTGTACGGACGGATCTCCCGGTTTCGACTCTGCTTGCCTGTTTCCCGCACCCATTGTAGATACTCCTCCAGGTCCTCCCTTTCAACTCTCAAACTTCCCGTTTTCTCTTGAGCAAATAAAGGCTTCACAAACCTAAATGGATCCTTGTAGAATGCAGCCGTAGCTTGAGCTTACTTCTTACTATTACCTCACCACCCTCAATAGACCACCTCTTGTGAGCACCTCTATTTGTTAGAGACCCAACCCAGATTGCTCATTGGTGGTGTGTGGCTGAAAAAAGGGAGCTACTTTTCTTGCCAATACCCATACACACCTTCTAACTGTCTTCTGCCAACCTATTGACTAAAGTTCTGAGGTTCCCTATCGCAGTGGACTGCGATCTACCAAATGGGACGTGACGTAGTCACAGAGCCAATCGAAGCACTATTCACTCACCCCGAATGGCTGAGAAGACGTCAATTATTCTCCTAAACCCGCCCCCTCAGGAGTGCTTAAATAGCTTTGACTGACGGCATCTCTTCCTCTTTCTATACTTCGCTTGTTACGCCAGTTTTTTTACTTCTAGCTTCTAGCTACTTTCGAGCTTCAACTCCGTGAGCTCTTCCGAGTCAGTGAGTGTGGGTTCTCCCGTCACTGGCTTTAAGTGCCGCGAGTTAAGGCTTTATAGATTTTTTTAAAGTTTGCTACCTAGATTGTTAGCTTGTTAGCTAGCTAGTCCCACTAACTACCCTGTTAGCTAGCTTGCTGCCTAACGGCTATCACCGTTGGGAAGGTAAACAAACTCATTCTGTACTAATTTTTCTCTCGTTCCAGGAATGTCGAGGCAGTTGTACCCTGAGTGTGGGCACAGCAGGGATAAAGGGGACATCGGTGCGTCGTGTGCCTCCGCAGGGAACACGCCGAGGCAGCACTGAGTGGCAAAAATCCCGCCTGCGACTTCTGTGCCGAAATGTGAGACAGCCGACGCCTGTTCAAATTGGGGAGACTCCCAGCTGAGAAGTGCACACCGTCGGCGGCAGGTAGTGGAGAGTCCGGTAGCCGCTGCCCCTCCCCTTCACCCTCCCTTTCGGGCTGGAGACGGAGAGCCTGTTGGATGACAGCGAGGGGGACGTATCAGAGGACGTCACTGAAATGGACACGGCTGACCAACCGCGGGCACCCTCTCCCCGGGTCTCATCCAGGACCCTGGGCCAGCAGCTACATGAGGTAGCACTGAGGGCAGCTGGCCGGCTAGGTCTCCCCCTCCCTCCCCCACACAGTCCTCGCTGCTGGATGGGGAGTACTACAGTGGCCCTCCTGTATCAAACCCCAGCCCTATCCCATTCTTCCCTGAGGTGCATAGGGAACTGATGACGACATGGGCCACCCCTTACTCAGGTCGGCGAACCTGATCGCCTGCCATTGAAGCGGGGGGAGGGGAGGTGGACTCACCACCACCAAAAAAGACCGCCCGCTGCTCACATGCAACCTTCATGTCAAGCACGGTGTGTCAGTCCCCACAAGCACAACACTTACATGTCACAAACGCTGCCCCTGTAGGCGCAGAAGTAAGCCATGCCTGTGCAAATTCCCCCTCAACACATCCACCACTGCACCCATACACCCACATTTTTTCAAGCAGCGTGATGGGGTGCCCCCAGATCATAACCCCCTCCCTAGGTGGAGCGGGCATGGGTCTAGACATAGGCAGATTAGCCATGAGAGGGTTTACTCCCGACCAATTATTCAACTCAAAGCCCAGCCTGAAAGGCTGTGTGGAGAGCTGGTGCGCGTGCACAGCATCACCATGGGTGCTCAGAACAATAACAGTGGGTTATACATTACAGTTTGCTCACCCCCTCCCAGGTTCAGAGGGGTGGTCCAGTCTGTAGTTCCGCAAGAGCAGATCCCCTTCCTACAAATGGGAAATAGACTCCTTGCTGCAAAAGGGTGCAATTCAAGTAGTCCCACATGGGGAGGTAAACGTAGGCTTCTACAGCCGATATTTCCTTGTCCCAAAAAAAGACGGGAACTTTCAGCCAATCTTAGATCTACGCATACTGAACAAGGCGCTCATGAAAAGGAAGTTCAGAATGCTCAGAAAATTCAGAAATGTCTGCGGTTTGCATTCGAGGGGAGGGTACCAGTTCTGCTCACTCCCTTTTGGCCTGGCCCTAGCCCCAAGGGTCTTCACAAAGTGTGTGGAGGCAGCCATCGCCCGCTATGACAGCAGGGGATTCGTCTGTTCAACTACCTGGACGACTGGCTGCTGTGCAGCCGCTCACATGAAGCAGCAAAGCAGGAGTCCCTCCTAGTGGTAGCACACCTGCATCGCTTGGGCTTTGTGGTCAACACAGGAAAAAGTGTTCTGAGGCCCAGCCAAACTGCTTGTCAGTCTGTCTCAGAAAAGGGTAAAAGCCATCAGATTATGCGTGGCTCAATTCAGATTAGGACAGAGGGTGACATCTCTTCTCTGCCAGAGGCTGTTGGGCAAGATGGCTTCAGCTGCAATCGCCCTACCATTAGGGCCGTTGCGCATGCAGCCTTTTCAAATGTGGTATCTGTCTTTAAAGCTCAGTCCCGCCAGGAACAGATACCACAGAGTAGTGGTGAATTCCAAATGCAGGAAATCCCTAGCAATATGAAGAACCCCTCAGTTCCTCAGGGCGGCGGCTTTTACAGGGCTCAAGTGGACCTTTTTGCCACCAGACAGAACACCCACTGCCTGCTTTGATTTTCTCTGGGGGGGCGACGAACCCCCTCTGGGCGTGGACGCATTGGCTCACCCATGGCCAGACATGCGCCTTCATGCTTTTCCACCAGTGCCTCTCATCCCTCATGTGCTGAGCAGGATAATGGATGAGAGAAGAGAACTGCAGTTAGTTGCACCCCATTGGCCCAGCCAGCCATGGGTCGCAGATTTGAACAGGATGTCAGTGCAGCCGTCCTGGGAGCTACCTCTCCAGAATGGAACAATCTGGCATCCCCAACCAGAGTTGTGGCAGCTCAGAGCCTGGCACCTGAATGGGACAGGATACTAGCCTCAGGGTTGTCAGACTCGGTGGTGGCCACGATCGAGAGTGCTAGGACCATCTCTACCAGCTCTCTTTATACACTGAAGTGGCACTTATTTGAACGGTGGTGTTCCTCATGGGGGCATGACCCCACCAGCTGCGCTCTTGGTGTCATTTTAGAATTTTTGCAACAGCCGTTTGATGAGGGCAAAGCTACTTCAAAAACCCCAGGGAGCCATCCATTAGCTTTGCGCTTTATGGCTGGTGTGAGGCGTCTTAGGGTGCATCGGACGTTTCTAATGCCCTCATGGGATCTGCTGGTGGTTTTAGGCGCGCTCACAGGGCCTCCTTTTGAACCCCTCAGTGGACATTACATTTGTCTCATTAACAACAGCGCTACTGCTGGCACTGGTGTCAGCAAAACGCATTGGTGACATGCAAGCCCTATCCGTCAGTCCATCGCGCCTTCAGTTCTCGGTGGCTGGGGATAAAGTAGTTATGTGCCCTAATGCTGCTTACACGCCCAAGGTAGTTGCAGCTCCATTCAGTAATCAGGTGATTGAGCTTGTGAAGCGCACAAGGGCCTTTAGACAGTCTGATCAACTTTTTGTGTGCTTTGGCTCACAGGCTAGGGGCAAACCACTGTGAGGGACTGCATGCTCACTCCACTCGGGGGGTCTCTTCTTCCTGGGCCCTATTGAAGGGGGTCTCAGTGGAAGACATCTGTCGGACTACATCTAGGTTACGACTGTAACCATGGTTCCCATAGCAGGGACCAGATCTAACACTGCGTGGCATTTACCAGTCCCCCCAGGATTTCGCGGGCCTTTTTTGAGATAGTTGTGGCCTAAAATTCCTGATTTCGCGGGAGCCTTTCCAAAAAGTTGCGATGAAAGTTGCTGTGTTTTTTAGGTGTTTGTTGCGATGAAATAATGGGAGCAAGTGAAAGTTGCGATAAAAAGTTGAGAAATTCCCTCTTTTTAATTATAAGAACAGCCTATTATGCTACATTTTTGTAGTCCTGGTAATCTTTTGTTTGGCATGTTGGTAAGGTTATTTAGGACCATTTCTCAATGGTTTTGTTCTTTAAAGAATGTTTGTTTATAAATTATTTTTCAACAAATAACTAAATTATAATTACAAAGAGGGAAATTCGTAACTTTTTAGAGCAACTTTCACTTGCTCCCGCAATTTCATCGCAACAAACACCTAAAAAACACCGCAACTTTTTTGAAAAGCTCCTTCGAAATCAGGAATTTTAGTTCCGCAACTATCACGAAAAAGGCCTGCAAAATCCTGGGGGGACTGATTTGTGCTCAGTATTTCAAGAGGAAGAGATGCCGTCAGTCATAGCTATTTAAGTGCTCCTGAGGGGGCAGGCTCAGGAGAATGATTGACGTCTTCTCAGCCATTCGCCGTGAGTGAATAGTGCTTCGATTGGCTTTGTGACTGTCACGTCCCATGTGTTAGATCTGGTCCCTGCTAAGGGAACCATGGTTACATTCGTAACCTAGATGTTTTGTGAGGACGTCATAGTGGGCCCAACAATACATTTAATGTAGTACATCCAACCAATCTTAGCCAACTCGTCTACTTTCCTTGTGTAACAGGAGCTATAAGGGGGAACTCCACAGCCCTGTTTAAGTAGCCAACTACGCCACCCTGGGAATTGCACCCAGAGAATATTTAAACTAAATGTCCTAATAGGCACATCAGCCCTTGAGAACAGGTTCGAAACACACACCACACAAGAGTCGTGAATTCCACAAGATGTTATTTATTATAAAGATATGTAATTATGAGGTGTATGCTTATAGAGGAAGGGATGGACCTAGACAGACTGAGAGATTAGTCAAAGTAGAAAAGGCATTTATTTAATAATCAATAAAAGGGCTTAAACAATCAGCACCCTGAGGTTCAGGGCTGACAAACACGCTAGGGAAGGGAATTAAAGGGAAACAAACTATAGCAGGCAGAGACTTACCTTAGAGGGGCGGCAGGCTAACTGGGAAGTGTGCTTAAGGACTCACACCACCCTTGTGAAGGCAAACACGGCACAGCACACGAAAAGTGACCAGAGTGACACAGCAACCACACAGCAACCAATGATCACACGTGAATATGCACTGACGGGACTCCACCACCAGGTGACTAGCCCCCCTCCAGGATAGCACAATGCCTGCTCATACAAACAAAAGGGGATAAAGAAAATATGATGGTGACTCGTTGGTGACTCCAGCCCTCCACCAGGCCGGGTTGTGTCTGCAGAACACAAATCATAATTAAAAACCTAACGGAGGTAAAA
Organism: Clupea harengus; assembly: GCF_900700415.2. Classification (NCBI taxonomy): domain Eukaryota; kingdom Metazoa; phylum Chordata; class Actinopteri; order Clupeiformes; family Clupeidae; genus Clupea; species Clupea harengus. The sequence continues at coordinate 18,754,114 of NC_045160.1, forward strand.
TGATGCCAATAGGGAGATTTAAATAAAATACCCACGTTACTCGGAGACACTGGCTGCCGCGGGAACGTGCGTCCTCACTAAACAATCATGACACGGATATAAGTATGATTATAAAAATTCAATGACCAGGTCTGCTAACCCATTCACGAACAGCGCATACCTGGAACTAGAGTGAACAACCGTTCTCGAGGTCAGCGAAGGAGGAGATGATCACAACACCAGGCTACAATAAAGGACGAAGTTAGTCCACAGTGTGATATAAATTCCACGCAACTGGCTTAGAGGCGAAGACAACCTACCGCGGGATAAACAGGAAGCCACTCTGCACAGGAGGTAGCGATTCACAATCTCCAGATATTGCACACTTCCAGGCTTTTATAGCCACACCCAAGCAATGGCCACTAATTACTCAGGTGTGCTGAACGAGTGCAGTGACGTGAGCATAGGTGAATTCATCTCACTACAATCGCTTAACTTTAGAAAATACTGTTGCTTGTCTCACTTCCTCTTCCTGCTTGTGAATGAAGCTGGTCACCATCTGCCTCTTCTGACAAACGTCACCAGAACCAAACCTTCCTTTTTGTATCTGCCCAATAATATCCTTATGATTCTACTTATACCTTCACAGCTGGAGTGGTGTTTTAAACCACCAAATCATCAGTCATTTCCAGGCTTGACTCATTAGCAGCACCAAAATCCCTTTCCCAACATTGCCTTTTTCATAACCTTATCAAACCTCTCCATCTCTGAAACAGTGACATACGTTGCAACGTAATTGTTATGTTCCCTCTATAATATATATATTAACTATGCAGTGTGTTCACTCAGCACTGTAACGTTCTGGTGGTTTAGTGATCATCACTGGATAGCGTCTTACTGTCTCCTTACCTGTATGCCCAGTCTTTTGGAGATTTGGTGGGCTCAGGAACTTGATAGTCAGGCTTTTGTTGGTGAGGTGTATTAGAGTGAAGTGTGGTGCGGCTATCACTCTGGGGTAGTAACACCGGGGGGCTTACAGGAAGGTACACTGCAGTCTGGTGCAGCTCTGGATCGGGGCGTGTCAGCATCTGATCCACATGGCGTTTCCATACTCCCACATTTACCCTGTACAACACTGGACCTGTCTTTTCCATAACAATACCTTGTGTCCACTTCTCCTCCCCCTTCCTGTAGTCACGCAGAAGGACTGGCTCCCCATGGGCATCCTGTGTTCTGTGCACTGTTCCAGCAACACTGGGTTTCAGGAAATCCATTTGAGAACGCAGCCTGTGTCTGAGGAACAACATGGCTGGCGTTTCATTCGTTGTTGTGTGGGGGATGTTGTGGTATGCCAGTAGAAACGTATCAAGGCGTTGTTGCACCAGTGCTGTGCTTTTGGAAGATTTTAAGGCCTGTTTTTATGTGCGCACAAAACACTCGGCCAAGCCATTTGTAGCAGGATGGTACGGCACTGAGCAGATGTGTTTGACTCCATTGGACTTCAGGAATGCACTGAATTCTTCAGAACATAACTGAGGTCTTGAATGGTCTTACAGAGCATTCACACCTTTGCATTGGAATGCGTTGATCCGTCAGGGTTGACAGATTCCCATTCACTTTGAATGGGGTGACGTCATCCTTTGCCGAACTGAATTGTGGCTCCGTTGGGTTCTGTTGCGTTGCGTTTCATGCATTGCTTGCAGCAAGAGTTGAAAAATGTTCAACTTTTCGTGAGGCAATGCATGTGTCAGCCAATCAAATTGCCTTTCATGCATAACTGACAGCACAGGCACTAGCCAATCAGATCCCGTATATGCTCACGTCTAAAAAGCGGCAAGCTCAAAACAAAAGATGGTGGACCAAACTCCATAGATGGTCGTATTTGTACCTAAAAGTTGTTTGTTTTACTTTTTTTTTGCTTAGATTTTTTTTAAGTTATCGAGAAATAGACACTGTACCCCTTTATTGTAACTGAAAAATACGTCTGATAGGATTTGCGAGGTGTCTGAGCCCCGTATTTAATGTTAGCATAAAAGGTAAACAGCTTGCTAGTGGCGTGATTGGTTTGTTGACCTGTCAATCTCACTATAACGTCTCTGGTATCAACAGAACCCCACGCGCCAGGGTTCCATGGCAATGTTCCGAAAGCCCATTATTCCGACAGCCCGCTTTTCCGAAATTGTGAGCACAGCAACGTGAACCACTATAGCCCACATGCACATCCCAATGAATCACACAATCATAAATGCATTTATTTCACAAGCATGAACTTTAATTCAGAATATTATTATACACACATGGCATTTGCATCGCGATGATAGCCTACAAAAATACTTTTATGATTGTCAACGCATGCATGCTTTGCCAGTGCTTGAAAAGATTTGCGTAATGTCCTGCGACAATCTGCCGGTGATTTCCTTCGCATGAGTGGTACCCTATATTAAAAACCAGAGTAGGCTGTTAACAAATATTGCCTAGGAAAAGTTATATGCGTGATAGCCCGGCGAGCGTCTCCGCTCCGCTGCACAAATTAAATGCTGCATGTTTTGTGCCACTTAAAATATTTCTAAATTTCGCCAGGAGGACTATTTTTCGGAATATTGAGATTTTGGAATATCGGGCTTTCGGAACACTGGGCCGTCCCCACGCGCCAGACTCCTCCTCCGACATCCGTTGGATCAACGCATTCTAGTATTTTTCAGGCATTTGATTTGAAGTCGAACTTACTGAAACGTTGCCCTCCTGGGGCCCGTTCGTCGTAGGGTTGAAGCTAAGTTAATCAATTGGCCTTTTAGCCCGTTAAGATTAGCGAGCTGACTGAGAACAGCAAATATCGGTTCGTTAACGGCTGATCCGCATCCAAATCATGTGGTTAATTTCAAACAGGCTAAACTTACCGGGGCATTTGCGCGTGCACGTCCTACTTCAAAAGGCACGAAAGGTCGATCACCAAAACAATGATTTTCTAACGGTATAATGGTTCTAAACTCAAAGAAAATTGCTCTTTTTTTCTCCGCTGGTGAGCAGGAGATGAACATGAACGCTTATGAAGAATACAAGACCATAATCATGGCAAAATTCAACACCGCCACCGCTGTGAGAGCAAGGTGTGTTGGGATGTTTATAGGGTGATATCTATGTATGAATAACTGGCGGCAAGTGTCAACTGGTACAGAGGATCCCTCTACCGGTTCGAAACTACAAGGTTGCTAGTCCGAATCCCCTCACCTCCTTCCTCGATATAGTTTTACATTTTCTTGTAAGTCAATTTGATTAAAAGCGTCTGTTAAATGACTAAATGTATTAATAACAAATGCAATAAATTGAAGCAGTGAAAATAAATTGTCTGTATTTCTCTCTATTCTTATCATGAGTCCACCTTAATCATTTTCTACAATAACGATATGCTATGGTGTACTAATAACGCTCATATAATTATGAGTGCTTTGTTCTCCGCATCACCGACACTACAAAAATGTACCACTCACAAAAAAGCCACTCACAAGACAGTCAATGTTCGACTGTGGTGTTTGCAATAAATGACTCGAGAAGGTCTTGTAAATTAATGATTCCTTGTCGGCTGAATCGGTAGCGCTCATACAAGAATAATTGATCTTGGCGATTGCAAAGAACTCTCTCCCTCCGCTAATCTTATTAACTATCTAATATCAGTCCTTGGTCAATGGGATCCCTCCTTTTTCCAGGGGTGTGGCAAGCTTATCCAGCTACACTTAAGTTAGCCTGCCCTGGAGCAGGTTAGTGCTAATCGATATGTGACTGTAGCCTGGGCACCAGGTTAGGACTAGGTTCCATTAGTCTCTCTCCTTTGTGCGCTCTCTTCCCAGTGCCAATCACGTCTCTAATTGGGGGGTGGAGTGGGCATCTGGTAGGCCACCTAAATGCCGTAGAGGTAGGCGTGTATATATATAGACACCTGGGGTCCTTAGGCCGGTATGTTATCACTCTGCTGCTGGCACTGGTGTGAGGAAGCAGTGATGTGGGTGCTGTCTCGAACTACGAAGTGTGTATGGGGAAGCAGACGCTGATTGAACCGCGGTGTACCAGTGTTTTGCGTGATCATTTCCGTGGACAAGCACCCGCTGGGTATTGTGGCTGCCGTGGGGTACCTGCTATAAACGTAGCGTTCCTTGCATCCGGTAACGTGAGCGGCAGACTGTTTAACTGCAACCAGCATTTGGAGTGTGTTGCTGTTGCTGTTCTCTATACGTATGATTGTGGTGGTGATTATTGCTTAACTAGATTTTGGTTTGTTTTTCCTCTAGCCTGTTGATTGTAACAAGTATTGTAAGTGAGAGTGCAGTTATTGTACATCACAGGCTAGAGTGGTTTCTTTATTCCTTTGTTTTGTCCCCCCCTCCCTCTCGTGTAGCCAGCCTCGGTGGTGGTGGAGCCAGGGTAGCATACAGGGCCCTTTTGAGAAGGCAATCTCCCTAGTTCCCCCTCTTGCACTTAATGTGTAGCTTAGACATGTGACAGGAAGTTGCTGTGAAGCCTAAAGTCCTTAAATCAAGTTTATCAGAGTGACATTTAGTTGCAGTGTGTCTATAGACAGTGATCACGTGTGATTGGGACCCTAACCCTTCTATTTGTGGTTCTCATTGTCTTCTCTGGCTCCTGTGCCGTTAGCTTGGCGATTCCCCCCTGTATTCACTTGTTATTTATTTTACTGTTGACCAACCAAACCAACACTTTAATACCATGTATTAATAAAGACTATTTTTATACTTTTCTAAGAACCTGTGTCTGTACGGATTATTGAGACAGAGTTCCCCTTGCTCTGGCCTTAGCACAGACAAATTGAGATCAAGGGGTGGCGTAGTCAGCTGTACACTAGGGGGCGCTACATAACTATGGTGATTTATCAAAAGTTGCTTCCACGAACCAAAAAGAGGGGCGTTTTTTATCTTAGCCTTAAAATTAGCTCGCTAAACCGCTTAGCGAGCTACGACGAATACCCCCCTGCTAGAGGCAAAAATGTCCTCAATGCGTGGAATTGGGTACCTATCTACGCAGAGAGCTTGGTTGAGGGTGACCTTGAAATCGCCACAAAGTCTCACTGTGCCATCCTTTTTGTTGACAGGCACCACGGGTGTGGCCCAGTCACAATAATAATAATAATAATGCATTGAATTTGTAGCGCACTCTTCATTCAGTTGAATCTCAGAGTGCCATAGAGCCCGTACATAGTAAAAACATAGTTAAAACATAAACTAGTAAACATAAGCGTAATATAATTTTTTAAAATATTTTTTGCTTCACTGGTGAGATTACCCCAAGCCCATTGAGGCGCTTCAGCTCGGCCTACACTCGAGGTCGAAGAGCAGTGGACACATTACGTGGCAGGCAGAATTTGGGTACACTGTTAGGTCTAACAGTCAATGTGGCTTCAATTTGTTTCATTGGGCCTCTTCTCGAACATTTTCTGAAGTGTCTTCTGAAATGTTTCTTACGGACTTCGGAAGACCAACGTAAGAAAAGATCTCTGCCTAATTCATGAACGCCTGAAAATGGGTTCTTACAGAGCATGCACACGTACGCGTTAGAATGTTGTTAAGAAGCTAGTTAGGAAAGGAATGACATTAACAAGCCACACTTGAATCTATCACTGTTTAATCTATTTGCATCAGACCATTGTTCAAAACCGGTTTTTAAATCTGACGTGAAAAGTTTCAAAACGGTTTTCCCCCCTTTACACGCAAATGTTTTGTTGCATTTGCTGCACGTCGCTTTGTTTGAATCTTTTTGTGCGAAATACAGCCACACTTTGATCGTTTACCTTTCGGCATTTTCTCTGTTAAAAGGTTGATGGATAGCTAGCTACTGTAGCTATACAAACGGTAGGCTGTCGTTACCTGCTGCCAGGGGCGTGGTCATCAGAGTAGTGTAACATTAACTAGCGCAAGTGAGGCGATGCTTATGTTGGCTGTAACGTCCATTTTAGGCCACCAGTGGCAGTATTTCAATCGGCTCAGGCACCGAAAGGAAGCACTGAAATATTTGTTACTTTTCGGTCCGGTAGGCACTGGTCGTATAGGAACCATATTGGCACCGGTTTTCGGTACCCAACCCTAAGGCTATATCCACGCGATTGGGTTTAGTGCTTATTTATTTATTCACTTACATTTGCAGTGTTCGTGTAGTGCTTTTATTTATTTTAGTACATTACGATGCCTCATAGAATCATGACTATAAATGTGAAACGTAATTGTTAATGATACAAATATTCTCGTATTTATTATTATTATAATAATTTAAATCCGAGGATGTCTGTAAAGTTGATGTGAACTAGCCTGACGTTGTCAAACTAATAATTCTAGTCAAAATATGAGTCTGATACTGCTCCATTGGGCTGTGATTATGGGGCGTGTTTCAACCGAACCAGGGTAAAAAAAAATGCCTCTTCGCTCCTACAACCAATCAGAGTGACGTGGTTGATTACATTACTGTTGATCATCTGTCCATCATCCTATAAAGCCCGCCCTGACAATTTGATTGGTCGGAACCAATTTTTTATCAGAGATAGTTTTTCCCCAACGGAGCAATGCCAGACCGAACTTCCCGACCTCAAAAATATTGTGGGCGGGGCTAAGTACGGCTAGCCCCCAGGCTAGATGTGAACGCAATCACCAACGATTTCTCACAAATTCAGCCCTTAACAGCTAACACGCTAGCTCACTAGCTAGCTTCCAAAGTGGTTGTTCTTTTGTCGTCCAAACTTCACCAAACACCGGCACTTTATTCGCAGATGATGAGAAAAGTCTTCAGGACTACGCAACTCGTCGCCAATTTATGTTATGTGGCCTCTAATGTTCTAGCTATATGCAACCATTTCACATGCACACACACAGAGAAACACTTGTAGCTTGTTCTATCACTTCAGCTAGTCTAGTTTATTACGAATGAGAATTTATACATGACACAGGTGCCACCTAGTGGTCACCATAAATGAAGCAACATTCAGCTTCGTACATAACAGTAATAATTGTCTGGAAAACTGTGATATGGTAGCTAGAATGCTCTCTGTGACAGAATGTGTTTGACCAAAGCCCTTTAACTTTCAGTGATATAACAGTTTAGTGGATGGAATGCTTGTGGAACAGATGTTGAACAAAATTATCGTAGTATAGTGGATTCTGCACACATCTTGTGCCACAAAAGTATATATTTTGGAACTGTACTACATGGACAGACTTACTTTTGTCTAAGGAATGAGTTTCTGTTTCAGTTTCTTAGTGAGAAATGCACTCATCCTTTTGTCCACAAAATGAAAAGCACAGTCATTTTAGTGCAAAATACGAGTCATCCATTTTGTTTTCTGTGCACAAAGGGATGTGCTCTCTTTGATATTTTGTGGACTCAATACTAACGTGTTTGTGTTTCTCGTAGGGCCCCTAATACCCCCTTGCAGGATCACTACCAGTACCTTAGTTCTAAAGATCAATTAGATTGGGCTGTGTACCTCAGCTCTTTTCTTTTAGTCTAATTAAATTAAGGCAGTCTCCTGAGCCAAGACAACTCTGCTACTGTTATTACTGTTATTTCCCGGTGCTGAGAATGCTCCCTCTTGAGTGTGGAGTCCTGGGGGAGGCCATCATCAGGCACACTTACCAGGCTTTAGAGGGAGTCTCCTGATAGAATTAGATAGGAAACGTGGGGATGCATTGCCTAAGGCAACAAAACAATTAAACTCCTTTCCTTCCTTTGTCCTCCATCTGTCTGTCTCATATTGCCCCCAGCACTTAAAATAATGAATACTGGTTCAAAAGTACCCAAAACAGCACCGTTGCTAATTTCTCTAAGCAGAGCCCTAATGAGTCAATAATACATTCCCAAGATTCTGGGCCCTAACCACAGGGCCCTCAATTACTACTGAGACTTACACATGAGTACAATTTTCTTTCACTTCTTATGTGTTTCCACAGATGGCTGTCTCAGTTTGTTTTGGGGTAGAAAGGTCTGTCCATTTTGAAGAACTTATCACATTGTTATTTTAATTTTGAAACTCTGAACTCGTTGTGTATCCAGTAAATATACAGCAGACAGCTGGTGTTTACATACTAGCAAAGTGAGTTGTTACTTTGCAGAGTAGCAGAAGAGAGTGACTGTCTGAACAGATTATCTGCAAGAATCCACAAGATGAAGATTCATAATATTATTGCTGATAGGTCTTTCCATTGGGTTGTGTCCCTCGAGACCGGGTCTCTATAAGGATGTCAAACAGAGCGGTAACAGTCCTATAAAGGTGGCTGTCTACAGGATGCAGTATATTTTAGTGAGCACCTGAATTTGGATGTGTGTGTTGTATTTTTGTGTGTATGCGTGTGTGTGTGTGTTTGGTTGCATCTAAAACAGTTTTCAGCAGGGCCAATCCAATGCTTTGCAAGATGCTGGGTGATTTTTTATCTTAAGCTGGTTATCAGAGAGAATGCATTACGGTGTGTTCACGTGTGCTAGGCTGGTGATCATTGCTGGGCTTCTATGGTCACATGTGTCTCTGCAGCCCCTGCGAGCGCAGGAGTGTCGCCCCCTTGGAAACCCCTCAGAGCTCCCGGTGCTAGCGAAGAAGGGAGACGTCGTCCTGGGGGGTCTCTTCTCTCTACACGATACGGTGCTGGAGAACGCGCTGTCATTTACCTCACCGCCAGCTCCTGCTCAGTGCTCTGGGTTGGTGAAATCCAACTATAAATCTCCTTTGTCTTTTTTAACGGCTCTGTTCAGTGTATGCATCTGCGTGAAGCTCTTTTATATGAAGCTGTATTCTAAAATGTCAAGGGAGTGTTTTGTTAAGGTTAACATGAGATGTGTCAAAAATGTGTTAGAAAAGATATGTCTTGGCTCTCAACACTAACTTTGCACTGTCTGCTTTATCCACTTCAGGTTTAACTTCAGGACATTTAGATGGATGCAGACTATGATATTTGCAATAGAGGAGATCAACAAAAATCCAAATCTTCTGCCAAACATCACACTAGGATACCAGATCTATGACTCTTGCAGCACACCTGTCCAAGCCCTTCGCACAGCCTTAGCTGTGATGGGGGGCCAGTCTGGGGAAAACAGTGGGGGCACACAGTGCAGAGGAACAGTGCCTGTGGTTATTGGGGATGGTGGGTCCACACTCTCACTGGTAGTGGCAAGATTCCTTGGGGTTTTTCATGTTCCGCAGGTATGAAATCTTTCATCTTAAATTCAAAACCACAGCTTCAGCCTTGATGGTAATCTATGTCTACGACTGCCACTGTATCTGTAAAAAGATTCTCTAAAATTCTCTCCTTTCCTCTCCTTTCTTTTTGCTGTCTTGTCCTCTCTCCTCCACATCTTTGTTATTGTCCTCTATGTTCCTTTTTTCTTATTTGTTTGATCTCACCCTGTTTTATATTCTCTCCACAGGTAAGCTATTTCTCTAGCTGCGCCTGTCTGAGTAACAAAGTTGAGTTCCCTGCCTTCCTGAGAACCATGCCTAGTGACTTTTTCCAAGTGGATGCCCTGGCTCAGCTGGTGAAGCACTTTGGCTGGACGTGGGTTGGAGTAGTGGCAGGCGACGACGCTTATGGGCGAGGGGGCGCGCAGATCTTTGCGGAGGAGGTGAAGAAGCTCGGGGCCTGTGTGGCCCTTCATGAAATTATCCCTAAGAACCACGACAACACCCAGATGGCCCGCATCGTGGAGCGAATCCAAAAGTCGGGGACTCGGGTGGTGCTGCTGTTTGCCGTTGAGCAAGATGCTGGAGCGCTCCTCAGGGAGGCCCTCAGGCAGAACCTGACGGGCATCCAGTGGTTGGCTAGTGAGGCCTGGATCACCGCTGCTGTGCTCTCCAGCCCACAGTTTCACTCCATCCTGAAGGGCTCCATGGGCTTTGCGATTCGCAGGGCTGATATCGCTGGACTTAAGCCCTTCCTGCTTCGCTTGAACCCCTCATTTGACTCCCAGGACCCATTTATCCAAATGTTCTGGGAAAATCTCTTCAGTTGTTCACTACATCATGGAGATGATGTAGACTCAACAGATAAACCACCATGCTCTGGCTCTGAAGAGCTGGTCAGTACAAAGAACATTTATGCCGATGTAACTCAGCTCAGAATCTCTTATAATGTATATAAAGCAGTGTACACCATGACTTATGCCCTGGAAGCTATGGCTACATGTGAGCCAGGCAAAGGGCTTCTCCATGAAGGGGCATGTCCTAACATGTCCACAATACAGCCGTGGCAGGTTGGACCATCATTGTCTCTTTGTAGATAGTATATTGTTATGTTATCTGAATGAAATGTTTATCTGTTTATCTATTCTTTACGAGTGTCCTTCTTTCCTTCCTTTCTCTGTAAGCTCCTGGAGTACCTGAAGCAGGTGGAGTTCACAAATGACTTTGGTGAGGAAATGAAATTTGATGAGAACGGTGACCCAGTGGCCATGTATGATCTGATCAACTGGCAGCTGACCGCAGATGGTGAGGTGGCGTATGTCACAGTTGGGAAATTTGATGAGACCACACGCGACAAACTGGAGATTGACGAAGAAGCCATCCTATGGAGGGGGAACACTAAAGACGTGAGTCTCAGATATGTGTCAGTGTTCTCACATATAACTCCCTGTTTTTGAATTCTGTTTAATGTCAAATGTTTTTTTAACAGTGTACAGTGTATTTAATATTCAGTTTTCATTGAGTGCAGCAGTAGATAATTAGTGATGGTGTGTGACTGACCCTTTTACTGGTGTAGTGTCTCCCCACTCTGCTCCCCAGATCCCTCTCTCAGTCTGCAGTGAAAGCTGTCCCCCAGGCACCAGGAAAGCCAACAAGCCTAATTTCCCTGTTTGCTGTTTTGACTGTATATTGTGTGCAGCTGGGGAGATTAGCAATCAGACAGGTGAGTGAGTCAGTGTTGTGGGGGTTTCATTCAGATGACAGATTGTGTTTTCTCTTATGTAACTGTATAACCAAAGACAAAAAATTTACACCACTATATTAGCACCACTTTTAAAAAAAAGTTGAGTTCTAAAATTTCCACTTCTATATGAAAAGAATTTCAATGAATCTGATTTGATTCCTGATTCCACTTTTGGTACTTATTTTGTCTTAGATGCCATAGAATGTGAACAGTGTCTGCCTGAGTTCTGGTCCAACGCGAAGAGAGACACCTGTGTTCCCAAGCAGGTGGAGTTCCTATCTTACAGCGACACCATGGGCATTACCCTGGCGGTAGTGGCCCTCGTGGGCTTCTGCTGCACTCTCACAGTCATCCTGATTTTTGCCTGCAACAGAAACACTCCCATTGTCAAGGCCAACAACTCTGAGCTCAGCTTCCTCATCCTCGTCTCTCTGGGCCTGTGTTTCCTGTGTGCCCTGCCCTTTATCGGAGAGCCCACCCCCTGGACCTGCATGCTGCGGCACACAGCGTTTGGCATCACCTTCTCCCTCTGCATCTCATGCATACTGAGCAAGACTGTAGTGGTCCTCATGGCCTTCAGAGCGACGCTTCCCGGCAGCATGGTGATGAAGTGGTTCGGCCCTTTCCAGCAGAGGGCCATGATATCCGCAGGAGTCGCGGTGCAGGTGGTCATCTGTGGGGTGTGGCTGGCGGTGGCACCGCCAACGCCACGTAGGCTGTTGAGCCGGGAGAGCAGGCGTATCATCCTGCTCTGTGATGAGGGCTCTGCACTGGCCTTCTCGCTGATGCTAAGCTACATAGGACTGCTGGCCAGCCTCAGCCTCTTGCTGGCCTTCCTGGCCAGGAAGCTCCCTGGCAGTTTCAACGAGGCAAAGCTCATCACCTTCAGCATGGTGATATTCTTCGCCGTCTGGGCAGCTTTTGTGCCGGCCTATGTCACCTCTCCGGGGAAGTACACCACTGCCACAGAAGTATTCGCTATTCTGGCCTCCAGCTACGGCCTCATGATTTGCCTGTTTTTCCCCAAGTGCTACATCATTTTACTGAAGCCAGAGAAGAACACTAGAAAACATATGATGTCTAAAACTACATAGGACAAGAGATACTGAGATGACACATCAGAGTTTAAGCACTGATGTTCATATTTAAAAAGTAATAAATGTTCCTACGTTGTATATACTGAGCAATGGTAAATTAGACGATTGATTAATAAATGATAATTTTTTGATGATGATACTGTAAAAGTAAAACGAATAACTGCTTGCTTATAAATACAACAGTTTCTCAAAAGTGGAGCTCCCTGCTCATGTATTTCTGCCTTCTGTCCACAGAGTTGTGCTATTGTACAGTAGAGCTCTAAATAAAGCCCAGGTACTATTTCAACAAAGCTCAACATATTTCCAATCGTATTTCAACATATCAGCATAACATGTGCACCTACACCATATAGGATATCCATTTCAAATGAACAAGCATGTCTATCCACATATGGGTGTGTATAAGTTTGATATGGCCACTAGTGGGACTCTCACCTGCATATGTGTGCTCTCTAATGTGTACAGTCTTATTGTTTGTGGAAAATGCCCAGCCGTCTCTGATTAATGAATTCCCAAATTTCCTATCCTGTCAGCGTACAAACATCCCACCTTACTGCGCCTCCCCCGACACTGCAGTAAAAAAACATGGTCTCCCTTCTTGTTCCAAGTCATACACATGACCAGCTGTGACTGATTAGCCAGGAACAATTATTTTTCCGCCCCCACCAGTCAGGGCGGTGAGAGACATGAGCAGTCTGTTGTCCCCTCGTCACACGCAGGGAAACGTGATGGAAAACAGATTGGCCATGGGGACACGTGCACTTAATGAAGCACTATTCAGTCATGATTACACCTCTCAATAGCTCACTCCTAACCACATGTGGATTGCACACTTCAGCATGCCCTCCCTATCACCTTGTAACATTGTATTTGTCCTGAGAATAGGGACAATAGAGGATAATGAATGTGAATACCATCAGATGCAGCTGCAGCTAATATGCTGAGAACATAGTTGTTGTTTTGATTTAATAACCAGAAAAGACAAAAATATAAACGCCAGTGCTGATAGCCCAGCAGTTGGTGATAGATGAACCAACTTGATGCTAAAATGACAACAATAGTCAGAACAATGGTCGCTTGTAAAAGTTAGAATTTTTTCTGGATCAAAATCCTTATCTACACAAAACCCTTGCTAACATATGTAAATCATCTCCAGAAATATGGGGCGCCGTTTGTAAAATGTTGCACGTTCTAAAACCCTATTTTCTATGGGGAAAAAAGCACAACAATATTCAAATGTCACTTTTTCAAACATTTAGAGAGATATTCATGTAAGGATAATGTTTGGCAGTAACACAAAGTTGTTGAATAATATAAATGTTTAATCTAAATGTAAATGTTAAATATAAACGTAAATGTTCAATGTTATATATAAATGTTAAATATAAGTGTTAAATGTAAATGTTAAATGTAAATGCTAAATGTAAATGTTAAATGTAAATGTTAAATGTAAATGTTAAATGTAAATGTTAAATGTTCAGTCTACATGTCAGATTTGAAGGCTGAACCTTACAATATTTACGGTAATTGGCTTTGATAGTTTTCACGTCACGTCAGAATTACCAGCTTGCGGGCAAGAAATACACTCCACAGCTGTCTACCACTGGAATTTATACAGGAACTGACCATCTTTCATTCAAGATTATTTAATATATCCGCTTTAAAATTGTCTGACATAGGTAGTAAAATGCCAAACAGTTGTTGCTCGGTTGCCTGTTCAAATTGGCGAGGAGACAAGCCCGGCTGTTTCCAGCTGATTGTAGACGTCTTCTGGGTCACCTTTTCTCAGGCGGGCAGTAAAGTAGCCTTATTTTTGGAGCTTGCAATAAAAGCAGTAACCCTGTTTTGGTCGCCTCATTTATCAGAATAACTACCTAAAACGGGAACAGATCAAGAAATAAAGTCAAGAAACAAAGCATCAACACGATTAAAATTGGATTACCCGGTTTCTGCTCTGAGATTGTGACAAGTACCTAAGCAAGTAGGCTAGGCTACTGTATTTTGTCATCCAACTGGTAATACTACAATGCCAGTAGAAAATACTTGGGAAGAAAATTTCAGTTGTCATTCGCCAGATCAGGTGGTTGTACTTGTGTTAACCAGGAAATTGTGTCAAATGATAAAGAACAGTGTTGGGTAGGCTAAAGGCGGCTAGCTAACAGCATGTAGCTCGCTAGATGGTAGCTAGCTATTGAATGGCAATCATCTTTGCTCTGATGATGAAGATGTTTATTAGTTTTCACCTTCCAGACGACATCGTTATGAACCCATCCCCCTCTGAAAATTAAATTACTATCTGTGATTTTGGTAGGCTTTCAGTTTTTGAGGTGTGTAGGGGGACGGATTTTCAATTAGATAGATGTAAATATCTCCAAACTGGAGCTCAGGCAGGGACTTCTACGACGTTATAGAAATACAAATATCAGCGGGTGCAGTAAAGGGATCACAGGTTCCCAAAATGTAATTTTTTTCTAGATATCTCTGTCTGACTATTGTGGTATGATCTGTGTTTGATGACGATCGTAATTGAGTAGGCTGCGCTGCTCGACGATGTCCACTGTTGGTCGACATCTTCGCTTTTGCCCGCAAGGTATCCCTTGTAGTGTGACTGAAAGCTATGAATTACCGTAAATATTGTAATGTTCTGTCGTCAAGTCTGACATGTAGACTGAACATTTACATTTACATTTAACATTTACATTTACATTTAACATTTACATTTAGCATTTGATATTTGATATTTGTATTTACATTTAACATTTACATTTAACACTTATATTTAACATTTATATATAACATCGAACATTTACGTTTATATTTAACATTTACATTTAACATTTACATTTATATTTAACATTTACATTTAACATTTAACATTAACATTTAGATTAAATATTTATATAATTTAACAACTTTGTGTTACTGCCAAAAATGATCCTTGGAAAAGTTATCGCATGAATTTACATGAATTTATCTTTAAATGCTTGAAAAAGTGACATTTGAATATTGTCATGCTTTTTTTTCAAATGATAATGCTAAATGTACCAAAACTGAGCAGGATTTTCGAACGTGCAACATTTTACAAACGGCGCCCCATACAGAAAGGCCCCACTGTATGAGGAAAAGCTAACTATTATGCCTTTATGCTGTGTGTTTGAGTTCTACATGTTTGTGTGTAAATATGTGTGTGTGTGTGTGTGTGTGTTGGCATATGTTTCAGTGTACGGTGTGCATGTGTATACGTGTGGGGATCTGCGCATGTGTGTATGCACGAGGCTCTCTCCTTCTCCCCCATTTCATTTCCCTGAAGATGGGAACCTCATTAATTTGCACCAATAAAGGGCCACTGAAGCAAGGCCAGAGTACAGAGCAGGGGGGGAGAGGTCTACAGGTCCAGAGACCCGATGTGGAGATGGCTCTGCTCCCCACTGTCGCACTGCTCCTCTGCCTCCTTTACCCCAGCCTTAGAGCAGCGAGTGGGGGATGCCAGCGCTTGCAGGACCTTGACTCCACCGTGGTGCACAAGGATGGGCAGGTTATCCTGGGAGGGATGTTCCCCATTCACTCGAAAGGAGTTGAACAAAAACTGACTTTCTCAAATAGACCAGGCAAGAGACGATGTCGAGGGTAAACAGCGCTAATCTGCTCAGAGTGACACATACTCTTTTTTTTTAGTTAATCCATTATCTCATTGTTCTGTTGTAATGTAATGTCATTTGTTGTTGTTTGCCTTTGTCTTCATTTGATAGTTTACGTGAGCAAGAGTCATGAAATGAATGAATTTCTCTGACAGGTTTAATCTGCGAGTGTTTCGCTGGTCCCAGGCTATGGTGTACTTCATTGAAGAGATCAACAGGAACCCTGCCCTGCTGCCAAACATCACTCTTGGCTACAGGCTGTATGACACGTGTGGAGTGGAGATGTTCTCTCTCAGAACAGCCCTGTCGGTGATCTCACAGCCCCTGAAGAGGAACAGCACAGGGGTGTGTGTGTCTCCCAGTGTCCCTCTCATAGTGGGGGATTCTGGATCGTCTCTGTCTATGGCCATCTCCAGGGTGCTCAACCTCTTTAAGGTCCCATTGGTGAGAGACAAACACAAACATGTATGAAATCTTTGCATCCATACATCAACAAAAATATATTTTCTTTGTAGCGATAGCTTAAAAAAAGGGGTGATTTTTCATTGAACCTCTCCTCTATCTGTGCTTTATTTGTCCTCACTCTCTCCCACTTGCTCTCTCTCTCTCTTTCTCTGTCTGAATCTCACTGTTTTTGTATTCCTCTTCTGTCTGTTTATCTTCTTCTCTCTAGGTGAGTTACTTTGCATCCTGTGCCTGTCTGAGTGACAAGAGCCAGTTTCCATACTTTTTCCGGACCATCCCCAGTGACGTGAACCAAGCGAGGGCTCTTGCCTATTTGGTCAAACACTTCGGCTGGACCTGGGTGGGCACCATGGGGGCAGACGATGACTACGGGCGCATAGGCATCGACATGTTCACAGCCGAACTAACTCGTCTGGGCGTGTGTGTGGCGTACCGGATCACCATCCCCAAGCTTCCCTCCCGACAGCAGCTGCGGGAGATTGTGGGAATCATCCGGGACTCCACAGCTCAAGTGGTGGTGGCGTTTGCTATCGAGGAGGACATTGAGCCTGTGGTGAAAGAGATGGTGTCACAGAATGTGACAGCAAAGCAGTGGGTGGCCAGTGAGGCCTGGGTCACCTCCACTCTCATATCCACTCAGGAGAACTTCCCCTCCCTCAGTGGCACCATCGGCTTCGCCATCCGCCGGGCTGAGATCCCGGGTTTAAAGCATTTCCTGCAGAACCTCAGACCTCTGGCTAGTCCCTATAACCCATTTGTCAGAGAATTCTGGGAAACGCAGTTCCAGTGCTCCTTCAACACCACACTTCCAGCTGCCTCTATGGCTGAGCCCGTGCATTACTCCAAGAGCTGCACTGGCAAGGAGAGGGTTGAGGACACAGACAGCATCTACAACGATGTGTCACAGCAAAGGGTCACTTATAACATGCACAAGGCTGTTTATGCTGTGGCACATGCTCTGCATAACTTACTGATAGACCAGAACTCAACAATCTCAATTCACAGTCTCCATCCATGGCAGGTGGCGTACAACTAGACTTTTTGAATACTATGCAAATATGTGCTATTCATGATGATGTATATTAATCTAATGTGAAATAGGCATTATGGATTCTGTTCTAAGAATGGAAAACTACTCTTCATTTACAGAAACCTGTTTTACTTATTTGTGTCATTCCTGATGAATTTCATATTTATGTCTCATGTTTGATTTCATATTCTATGTCATTATTATACCCTCCAGGTGGTTCAGTACTTGCATACGGTTAACTACACAAACATCTTTGGTGACGTGGTGCATTTTGATGAGAACGGAGACCCCGCGGGTGCGTATGACATTGTAAACTGGCAGAGGAGCTCTCCCGGTGGGCTCGTGGAGTATGTCACAGTCGGCAGGTTTGACTCGAGTCTGCCTCCCACTCAGCAGCTGCTGCTGAACTCTGACAGCATCATATGGCATGGAGGAACAGGAGAGGTGAGCAACATCTTACCAAAAAGACTTTAAAATTCCCACTTACTGTGGTATGAGAAGTTAGATCTATTGACCTGCGTTGTTTAAAAAAAGGAACGGCATTGATGTCACATTCTCCTCCTCATTGTATCCCACTCTGTTTTGCTTTTATGTGATGTTGTGATGAAATGTATAGATGATATATCTAGAAGAAATGCTATATGTAGAAATGCAGGTAATTCATTCAGTGGGTTCATTAATCAGTAACTATCAATCACAGAGTGAAAACTGTTTACAAAGGAGCAGGGCACTGAGCTGTGTTTGGTGTTATGGGCGCAGGTTCCAAAGTCCGTTTGCTCTGCCAGCTGTCAGCATGGCTACAGGAAAGCCACCAGAGAGGGCCAGCCTGTGTGCTGCTATGACTGTGTCCCATGTGCAGAGGGCACTATCACAAACCACACAGGTAAGGACAGAAACCGTTTATGCAACATTATGCTCCCTGTGCAAAACTATACACACCCTCACACACACACACACACACACACACACACACAGAGTTTATTGAGGAGATATACACATATATAAGATATATTGTATGTTATTGCCTTGTTATTTGACTACATTGGTCTCATACATGCTCTTCCCAGATTCTGCGTCTGTTTTCTCACTGGTCACGCTGCACATGAACGGAGACACCGTCTCTCTCTCTCTCTCTCTCTCTCTCTCTCTCTCGCTCTCTAGACCAGCCTGAATGCACTCCCTGTCCTGATGACTTCTGGTCCAATGCCCTGAGAGACGCCTGCGTCCGGAAGCAGATTGAGTTCCTGTCCTATACCGAGGCCTTCGGCATGGCTCTGGCAGCCACCGCCATTCTGGGTGCCGTGTTCACGCTGGTGGTGGTGGCCGTCTTCCTGCGGCACAGGGGCACCCCCATCGTCCGCGCCAACAACTCGGAGCTGAGCTTCCTGCTGCTGCTCTCCCTGGGCCTGTGTTTCCTGTGCACGCTCACCTTCCTGGGCCAGCCCTCGCCCTGGGCCTGCCCGCTGCGCCGCACCTCCTTTGGCCTGAGCTTCGCCCTCTGCCTGTCCTGCCTGCTCTGCAAGACCCTGGTGGTGCTCATGGCTTTCAGGGCCACGCTGCCCGGCAACAACGCGGCACGCTGGTTCCGCCGGCCGCAGCAGCGCCTGAGCGTGTTTGTCTGCTCCACGGTGCAGGTGGTTGTCTGCGCTGTGTGGCTGTCTAGAGCGCCGCCGTACCCTATTAGAAACACGTGGTTGTACCGGGACAGGATCATCCTCGAGTGTCACATGGGCTCGGTGGCGCTCTTCTGCTGTGTGCTGGGTTACATTGGCTGTCTTGCCGCTTTCTGTTTCATACTGGCCTTCCTGGCTCGCAAACTGCCTGATAATTTCAACGAAGCCAAATTCATCACATTCAGTATGCTGATATTCTGTGCAGTCTGGATCACATTCATACCAGCTTATGTCAGCTCTCCTGGGAAGTTTACTGTAGCAGTGGAGATATTTGCTATTTTGGCGTCTAGTTTTGGTGTCCTTTTTTGTATATTTTTCCCTAAATGTTACATAATCATATTTCTGCCAGAACGTAACACAAAGAAGTTCATCATGTCACAAAAAGGGGGTCGATGAGACTTTAAAAGCCCAAGTCCATTACCTTATTGTCATAGGTGAATATGAATAAATGGCAGATTAACACTATTGGTGAGTGTAAGCATAATTGATAATGTGTTATTTTGTGTCTTTAATTAAGTATCTGCCTTGCTTGTAAGACAGTAAGGAACTGTAGTAGAGTGGTACAAGTGTGCAATATGATAATAATGTAGTCATGGCAATGCATGTATTTGTCTCCTGTGAAGTGTGTGTGTGTACTCTGACCACCAGAGAGCGCTAAAGATCCAATGAATTCTATTAAACAACATTGTCACAATACCACACTTGGAGGATGTGCCCTTTGTAATACCCAAAGAAAAGTCCTGTAAAGAGAAAAAGCTTATTTATATATATACTCTATAGCTGTGGCTCTGCATTCAGTCACAGCACGTAAAGGCAAAGTTGTTTCTCGGCTTGTGTTTCCAATAGTCATTCACCCATACCACTTTTTTCAGACCGAGTACGAGTATTTTACATTTCTGTACATAAGGTAATATCTCTACTATAAGTCATGGACAGTATTTCTACCATAAAAATAACAATTACCATTGCAATGCAAGATTGTATTTCCATCAGCTGTGCTCTGGTTAAAATAAAACATAAATAATAATATGAATACAAAATAAAATGTGTAATAGGAGGCTATTTCCAACCAAAAATAAGCATAAAACCTTCAAAACAGTGGTGTTGGCACATGGTATCTGAGAATTTTTTATGAGTATGAGTAGGAGTATATGAGCACAGTATTGGCCGAATAGCCAACACTGGTATCAGTGGCATCCCTAGTGTCCAACAGCCCCAGTGTCCTCTGGAAGTAGTTGACGGGTTAAGTAAAGAGAAAAGATTGTGATAATAAAAGTATATTTGTAAAAATGGGTTAAAAGTGTAAGGGGAGATTTATAATTATTTATTAGTCGTTTTGCTCCCTTCTACTGTGAATGCAGAGTATTTCCTAGTACAAAGAAAATATGATTATTTAAAGCCAAATTGGCTTTCAGCATCTCTCTGCATGGAATGGTGATTTGGCTATGGCCTCAGCCAAGATCTGAGCTGCTGCATGGAGATTTGAAGCAACAACACCGACTCATTACCACACATTACAAAACCTCCTTTGCATTGTTTATGTCCGCTTCTTCAGAAACCCCTTTGCATGCATTACATGTAACACTTCATCCCCCTCTCTCTCTGTACATCAGACTCCGTGTTGCAATACCAATAGTAGTGGCACACAGTACACAGCCGTCTTTCTTACTCTTCCAACACAGAAGTATGCTATAGTTATTTGCGTGAGCGCTGATCTGTCACTGTCTCACACCTCCCGTAGCGGTGGAGGTGGCGGTGGCCGTGATCGATGCTCTGTGTCTGCCTGAGTACTCCTCTGAGGAGAGGCACAGGCCCAGCGGAGCAGAGGCCTTCCCTCCAGGCATGTCTGAGGCGAGGAGGGGGCCAGGCCACGCTTGTCAGCTCACACCTCCTGATGTGCTAGGAAAATGACTGCTGCTCAGAAAGCAGCCTCACACCGTCTGCATAGCCCATGCCAGCTCTGCTAATGAGGTTTAATAGCTCATTTTATGTCCATTAAGCTTAGCATGCTGACTGCGTTTGTTCATCACACTGTACCCCCCAAATCCCCCCCCCCCCCCCCCACACACACACACTAGGCCTCACGTAACACCAGATCTAACACACCTTGAAGATGATGAAAAAGAAAGAGGAGAGAAAGGTGTGTGTCTGTGTGTGTGTGTGTGTGTGTGTGTGTGTATGTGTGTGTGTGTGTGTGTGTGTGTGTGTGTGTGTGTCAGGTCAGGTAAAGAGAGGAGCAAAAATCCAAGTAAGACTTTCTGTTATTGTTCTGTGCGTACCTATAGCATCACTAATCATTCCCTCTGGGGAAACAAATGATGTTTGTAAATGCACTCCAAAACCTGCACTGACTTCAGTTTTACTTTGCAGTGAGTCAGCATTTTGTTTTAAAGTGGGAAGTTGGTTACTTCCAATATATGGAATTACTCCTTGGAGTATACTCTATGATATGTATGTCTTGGTAATAAGAAGCTATTGGTATTTTATCTGCCACAAAAGCGAGACAGTATTTGTGTGCTACTATTATTCATATCATGTACAGTATGCATACATTCAGGACTGTATTGCCCTGTGAAAATCACTGACTTCAATGATATTTTAATTAATCCTTTTTAAGGACAAGCAGGTTATTCAGTAATGGGCTGGAAAAGTAGAGGCACAAAAGTTAACTTTTGAAGTTAAGCTGACAATGTTTACCCTGGTTTATCATTACTATTTTACTGTATTTCATTAGGTTAGGGTGAAACGACCTTGTTTGTTGTTATCACTACAGTTGCATCTAATGTTAGAAAGTAAAAAGAAAAGCAGTTTGAGTACAGAATGGATTAATTCCTTCCCTTGCTCTTCGAGGGGGCTGGCATTGCTGATTGCCACTGAACACTTGATTCTTCTGTTGTGCGCCCTTATGAGTCCCACCAGATACAGTGTCGCTCCGGGCAGCACAATGGGCTCATTTGGGGCAATTGACTGGGGCTTTTGTCCGGTGGTGTATATCCAGTGATGGCACTGAGGTCATACAAGATGGTGGACACTCACAATAGCAACCAGCTCCTTGGGGAAAGTCAGTCGACAGTGGATTGGCCAGATGAGGATTGAGTGGAGGTGGAGTGCTGAACAAGAGGTCTGTTGTGTGTGTGTGTGTGTGTGTGTGTGTGTGTGTGTGTGTGTGTGTGTTCGTGTGTGTTCGTGTGTGTTCGTGTGTGTTCGTGTGTGTGATTAAAATACATTTTACAGGGGAGGAGGATGAGGGGTATGGTGTGGACAGGATTCTCACGGTGGAAACATTTGCTCTCCAACACACAGCATCAGTTGTTGGAGGGAAGACTTACAGTTCTGGCAAAGAGCAATATTTTCTTTTTCAAAGTTAACATGTGGCATAATTTACAATTGTGGAGAAAGTGTTGGCAGAGAGATCAGAAGGGCAATTGACATTTTCACAAATCATTTTATTTTACTACAGCATTGCAAGTACATGAATTTCTGACAAACACAATCCAAAACAAATAAATGTCACAATGACAGATGAAAGAGACTGAAAGACAATAAGAACAACACAGAGTGCATTGTTATTTGGCCATCATGTTCTTCTTGGTATTTTTTTGTGGCCGGAACAGAATGATGTAACATTTTGGTGCAAAAATGCACAGGAGCAGCCCATAGCTGGAGGCCAGGATGGCGAAAATTTCCACGGCCACAGTGTACTTTCCTGGCGAGCTCACATAGGCTGGTATGAACGCTATCCACACGGCGCAAAAGATCAGCATGCTGAAGGTGATGAACTTGGCCTCATTAAAATGATCAGGGAGCCTCCTGGCAAAGAAAGCGAGTAAGAAACAGACAGTTGCCAGCAGCCCAATGTAGCCCAGCAAAGCAGCAAACCCAGCCAGAGAGAGGGCTGCACACTCCAGGACTACTATGGCGCTGTGGACGGTGGCTTTATTTGTAGTGGGGAGCGGAGGGTCCAGTGTAAGCCACAGCACACACACCAGCCCCTGGATCAAGGTGCTCAAGCAGATACCAATCCTCTGCTGTGCCGGCCCGAAGTAGCGCATCAGGTTGCTGCTTGGCAGAGTGGCACGGAAGGCCACAAGGACCACCACCGTCTTACTGAGGATGCATGATATGCACACCACAAAACTCACCCCAAAGAGGGTGTGTCTCAGCATGCAGGACCAGGACAGCGGTCGGCCAATGAAGGCTAGGGCGCACAGGAAGCAGGGGATGAGGGAGAGCAGCAGAAGGAAGCTCAGCTCCGAGTTGTTGGCACGAACCAGAGGTGTGTCCCTGTGGTGGATGAATGTCCCAAGGACAGCACATGTGAGCATCGCCCCGGAGATCGAGAGCACTGTCAGAATGATCCCCATTGGCTCTTGGAAAGAGAGAAACTCTTCTTGCTTTGGGATACATTCTGTCCTCAGGTTGTTGGACCAAAAGTGCTCTGGACATCTTGTGCATCCTGTCGCACCTTGATTTAAAAAAGTAAGTAAAACAAACCAAACAGCAAAGTCAAACGTTGCATACGATGTGAGCAGTCTAATAAAGTAAGACCAACTGTAAAAGTGACTAAAGAATTGTACCTGTTTCATTGCTGATTTCCCCATCTGGGCATCGAATACAGTCAAAACAGCAAACAGGTTTTCCCTTTTGCAGAGCCCTCCAGGTGCCAGGGGTGCAAGGGGCACTGCATACTGATACAGGCACCTGCAGAAAACCAGCAAAATGCCCTGCTATTGACCTTTAAATATCCTGTACATAACTCCAAAAAGGTTATTGTCATAGCAACTAAGCCCTCGTTCTGTTGTCTCCCCACACCCTGATTAAACACATTGTATAATATGTACATCTAAAATATTGATTTGTAGCAGTGCTATTTTTCTAAAGTGAAAAAAGATTTAGCCCTTTTTCAGTTTCTGCTGAAAAACATCTGTGGTGGTGAACAATGCTGGTAGTCAGCATAATAGATCAGAGGTCTCAGTCTGCAGTGTACTCAATCTTATTATTTAAACAAAAAAAATACAAATAAATCCGTTAACTGTGACCTCCCTCGCACATTCTTTGGACCGCTTCCTCTCTGGAGGGTGCTGGCGTGTTGGCTTAAAGTGTCCACATTGTCTTCACACATTCTAACGTATCCATGCCTTCCTAACATAAACAGACCCTTCTGAGAAAAACATATTTTCAGTGAGTCTCTTTGCTTTTTTCTAACTTCTCTGTGTTTAAGAGACAACAGTATTAAGCATGGTTTCATCACAACGAATCTTTTTACTCATTAGCTGACATTTTTACCTTGTTGGTCCAACCACCACCCCACACAACTTTAGAGAGGTCCAGCTGGAGTTTCTGATGTGAGTCATACTGTCCCACCTTCACAAATTCAGCCGTGCCCCCATGACCTATTTGCCAGTTGATGATGTCATAAGATGCAGAAGGGTCTCCATTTACATCAAAGTTTACAATGTCTCCCAGAGGTGCTGTAAAATTCACCCTCTTTAGGTAGTGAAGGAGCTTCAAAAATAGATTAAAACACACACACAAACATACAGAGAGAGAGAGAATGAGAGAGAGATAAAGAGAGAGAGAGAGCGAGACACACACACAGAGAACACATTATTTTTCATACACTAATCAGCAGGCTACAATCCAAACTAAATCAAAAATGATCATATGACTGATAAGATGGTATGAAAACGTAATAAAGTTGCACTGCATGACCTACTTGTTTTGGCATAATCTTATTGATGTTGGGACACTTCCCATTTTGAAATGGCCCCTGCCCTGGTTGGCAAGCAAGCATGTCTTGAATGGCATGGGCAACAGCATACACAGCCTTGTACACATTAAAGCTCACTCCCAGCTGAGTCACATCCGAGTATGAGCTGGCCTTCTCCTCTATGCTCTCTGTCCCCGTGCACTGGGGCCTGTCGGCCCTGGAGGAGGGATTTCCCTCTAGTGAGCACTCAAACAGCGTCTCCCAGAACTCTCTTACAAACGGCTCAGTCTTCGACCCCGCAGGCTTGATGCGGGTGAGGAAGGGGCCCAAGCCAGGGATTTGGGCCTTCCTCAGGGCAAAGCCCAGTGTCCCCACCAGTGAGGGCAAATTCTGAGGGGTTGAAATGTCGAAAGTTGTAACCCAGCCCTCTGAGCCAATCCACTGCCTGTCACTGATGTTCTGCCTCACCACTTCCTCCAGGAGCACTTTGGCATCTTTGGCGATGGCAAAGATCACCACCACCCTTGCTGTAGACAGACGAATGGTCTCCACAATGTGTCTTATCCGCCAGGGGGTGTGGGCTTTGGGGATGACTTGGCTGAAGGCGACACAGACGTCTGAGCCCTGCAGCTCATCCAAGAGCAGCTGTGCCCCGTAACGGCCATAGTCGTCATCTCCAAACACCAGTCCGATCCATTCCCAGCCCAGCAGCTGCAGCAGACGAGCGAGTTCTTTAGACTGGAAAGCATCGCTGGGGACTGTGCGAAAAAAGGTTGGGTACTTCCGTCTGTCACTTAGACATGCACAGGAGGCAAAGTAGCTGACCTATAGAGGACCGACATGAACATACAAATACATAAAAAGACAGAGATGGAAATTGTACAGCCTACATGAAAAATATATGAGGTATCATTCCACAATGGATTAGTGCTCTGTTACAAATGTTATTTTCCCTGCTCTACATCAGAAATAAAACTGGAATACAACTGGTAGGGATGAGAGTCCTTCATCGTTCCAGAATAAACAACAATCCATAATTACAGAGAGCAGAGAGAATAAACAGTGATTAGCATTGTGCCCTGTCTCACCATGGGGATGTCAAAAATACCCAGAGTCCGAGCAACTGCAATGGAGCCAGACGACCTGGCATCACCGATGATGACAGGCACCTGAGGGGTGCCAGTGCAGCTGGAACCCCACAAAGCAGCGTCCTGCCCCGTCACCATGGCCAGCGCTGCACCAACTGTCGTCTGCTCCTCCAGGCAGGAGTCAAATGCCAGGTACCCCAGGGTGAGGTTTGGCAGCAAGCCAGGGTTACGGTTAATCTCCTCAATGGTAAACACCATAGTCTGCAGCCAGCGATAGTTCCGTAAGATGAACCTGCAAAGAAATAAGGACTTCCAGTATTTGAGGGAAACTTTGTTCATTCTTACTGTACTTAAATACATACTGAAAAGAGAGGTCATTCCTCAGCAAAACTACATACATGCATACATTCATTTATCAAAATATGCAATGTTATAAAAACATGTAGTGTAGAACTGAGGAGTACTTAATGCAACACAGTTTGCGTTCTCAACTCTACTTACTTCTGACATGTAGCGTTGCTCATTTGCCCTTTGAAAGTCAGATCAGGCTTAGGTGCCATGATATGAACAGGAAACAGTCCCCCTATGACCACATCTCCCTCCTTGTAGAGACTATTAGACACAGTCTTCCACTGTAGACGACAGGCAGGCTCCTGGCCATCTACCCAGCCCTGACCACAGAAGACCAATAGCAGCCAGAGCCCAACGCTGATGCCCATCACCTGTACAAGCAACAGAGAAAGACGGATGACATAAGGTGAAGACGCCTGACATCCCCTTCACAGAGTGAGACAAGAGAAATTGAGACCCTGCTTAAGAAGAGGTACATTTGCCCAGAGCAAACTAAACAAGTGAATACACAGGAGCATTCTGGGCGGGTTGGGTGGGGTGGAGATAATTGGACAAAGCGATAATTGGACAAAGTGAGCCACGGCTACAGAGAAACAAAAACACTATACTTAAGAACTATTACTTTACCCCAATTCATGTAGGACCCAGAGGGATATTTCTTATAGATACAGTATGTGAGGTTATTTGGTATTCTGTCGATACTTCAAATATTTTACTATTTAAGATGTTCTGCATGAGAGTTGCCTGTTCATAGGCTTGTAGTTAGTGATGAGAGAGAACCTGTGACATGCCCAAAGGAAAAAGCCTTTTATTTACAATCCACAGGGAGTCGTGTTTAATTATAGCAAATGAGATAATTGTAGTGACTCTGGGGCTAGTCATTCAATCACTTTGTTTTCCAGGGATTTTGAGGACCATTAGCCCTCCCACACTGACACACTTCACTTGCACAAATACAAACAAACACACACACACACACACACACACACACACACACACACACACACACAAAACACGAAACACACACACAACACACAACACACAAAACACACACACACACACACACATACACATAACACACAAAACACACATACAAACAACTAGACTCTCTTGAAGCATCTGCTCCTTGCAACGTCTTGTATAATGTGTTATCAGCTCAAAGCACGTGAACAGACAGATCCAGCAAGAGAAGATGAAAGAGTGGCATAGGACAAACAGCAGCGTGGCTGGCGAGGTGTGGACGAGAGCTGTGCCTGCTCAAGTTCCTCTCACAGAGCCACTCCACACCACTCACTCCTGATCAGAAGCTGCGGTTGGTGTTCAGCTTGACCTCAGGCAATTACTGTCAGCCGTCACCTCCACTGTTCTCCAGCGCTTTCATAACAGTCAACTTCAGGCACATGCTCCTCATATTCCTATGATAAAATCGGCTGGGGTGTACAGTAAAGCAACTCATTCAAATTACTGATTCCAAATCAGTTTACAGCTTGCATATGGATGTATTGCAAGTACATTAATATTACAGTTTTTCTCGATGGCTAACACACATTTTTTGAAAGCATGCCTCGTTTTCTCCAAACTGTAAACACAAATCCCAAAACCACTCACACAAAATGCAAAACCCTTTATATCTCCTGCAAAATGCAACTTTGCTTTCAAAACAGTGTTATGTCAAAAGGGTATTTTGTTTTCAAATGACAAACACAGCCCATTATATGAGTAGACATTCTAAGCATCGATTGTACACTGACGTGCTCAATGGAAAACACTACTATGAAATGGGAAAACACCAGTATGAAGGCCTTATCAGGAGCATTATGTTACTGTACGCTTACTCCTGTAGTAAAATATAACTGTATAATGTTTTTACTCAAATATAAAACAACACACAAATATACAGTAACAACTAAAATACTTCTTTATTTTTTCCAAAAGTGCTGTAGCCTATACATCACAGCAAACACAACTGAATGTGTAAATGATTTGCACAGAACAAACAATAAGATATAGGCCAGTACAGTCAACAAAAAAAAGAAAGAAAAATGTCAAATAAAAAAGGAAAAACAACTACTGCATCCTGTTCTAGCTCAAGACAATATTGACAATGTTGTATCAGAAATAGACCTACACAATGTTGTTGCATTTTGTGTGAGTAGTTTAGGGATTTGTGTTTAGAGTTTTGAGAAAACGAGGCATGCTTCATGTGTGTAAGCAATCGAGAAAAAATGTAACATTGGATTGGATTACAATACAGTACAGTAATGTGTCAGTGCTGATAGGACGCAATCAGTTGTGGAAATGTATATGACTTACTTGCACATAGTCATAGCATAACTGTTTGACTGTCGGAGTTTCTGACAAAAGGCACCCTGTACACCTGCTTTATTCTCAAGGTGTTCCGCCTTAGAACACAGTCCACTGTGGCTAGGCTCACTGTATTGATGTTTAGGAATATGT
Source organism: Clupea harengus (assembly GCF_900700415.2). Classification (NCBI taxonomy): domain Eukaryota; kingdom Metazoa; phylum Chordata; class Actinopteri; order Clupeiformes; family Clupeidae; genus Clupea; species Clupea harengus. The sequence continues at coordinate 18,782,509 of NC_045160.1, forward strand.
CTTGGTCATCAATGGTTGCACTTTGTATTTGTTTACGTCATTTTACAGATACAGTACAATGGAAAATACAATACTAGTGTTTTCCTGTCATAGTAGTGTTTCTTACCTATTCCCTCTTCTGAATGTCCAGAGAATGGATGCAACTGAGAAGCGGCTTATATTTGGTTGAACCCTCTGGCCAGCCTCCAGCATGGTCAAACCATGGTTGACCACATGGTTGACCACAGTGGCCCGAATCTCATCAGAGATAATGGCTCTCCTTCTTGCTGTTTCTCTTCATCCTCTTCCTCCTCCTCCTCCTCCTCCTCCTCCTCTCACTCCTCTGCCTTTCTGATCACCTCTCACTTCAATGTTGCCATCAATTGTTCTCCAAACCAGGAGCTAACCTGTGGCCATCATATTGCTGAAGCTTTGATTTCAAATTGCACAACAGCCTTGGAAATGGAAGTTTTGCCAATTGAATAGCAGTGTGTTCTGTCTGAACACAAGGAGGTGTTGGCATTGATGAAGTGTGCAAAGTAGAAAGGATGGTGTTTAGTGTTTTGAAGAAAGTGTGGTTAACAATTGAAATCTGTGTCTAAAGCAGATAATTGTGTGTTGTGTTTTGAAGAAAGTGCGGTTAACAATTGAAATCTGTGTCTAAAGCAGATAATTGTGCTTATAGTTTAGCAGAATTGGTTTAGGGAGTTGGCACATGAGTTACAGGTTGTGGTCATTGTGCCATAAGTTCCAGTTTTTGAATGTAATGGCCTATATCCTATTGTTTGTTCTGTGCAAATCATTTACACATTCAGTTGTGTTTGCTGTGATGCTACAGCACTTTTGGAAAAAATAAAGAAATATTTTAGTTGTTATTGTATATTTGTGTGTTGTTTTATATTTGAGTAAAAACATCATACAGTTATATTTTACTACAGGAGTAAGCATACAGTAACACTGAACATGAAGAGGCATAATGCTCCTGATAAGGTCTTCATACTGGTGTTTTCCCATTCATAGTAGTGTTTTCCATTGAGCATATCAGTGTTCAATCGATGCTTAGAATGTCTACTCATATAATGGTCTGTGTTTGTCATTTGAAAGCAAAATACCCTTTTGAGGTGATGTCATGGTAAAAAGTGACCGGGTGCCAAAAAGAGCCCGGGTGATGTAATATTGGCTTTCGAACGACTCTTGAGTGACAGTTGCTATACCAACGTTCGCATTACGTAACCCGGACACTACGTAACCCGGGCACTTTTTGGTCAGTCTCAAGAGTCGTTCGAAAGCCATCAGCTACTTGTTAGTCACTTAATATTGTGCCTAAAACTATTAAGTATTCCGTTTTAGCTACCCCTGCCGGTATCCTGTACATCAACATTTGCAGTCAATACTACTTTTTGAATCGCTATATATTGTGGCTAAACACATTTTTACCCGGTAAATAAAGTGTTCCATTTTAGCCGTTAACATCATCATTTGCATTTCAATTGAAATGGTTTAGAGTAGATATTCGTTTTTATAAAAAGGAGAAAATATACTGATATACGGTGCTTGTTTATCTACCGTTTTAGCAAGCCAGCCAGTTAATTTGCTAACATCTTAAATAATATACGGTGCTTGTTCATCTACCTTTTTAGCAGGCCAGCCAGTTAATTTGCTCACATCTTAAATAATATACGGTACGGTGCTTGTTCAAATACCTTTTAAGCAAGCTAGCCAGTTAATTTAATAACATCTTAAATAATATTTGGTGCTTGTCCATCTACCTTTTAAGCAAGCCAGCCAGTTCATTTGCTAACATCTTAAATAATATACAGTGCTTGTTCATCTACCTTTTTAGAAAGCCAGCCAGTTCATTTGCTAACATCTTAAATAAATTAAGATCTACCATTATTTGTTGATATAGGCACCTGTGTGAAGTTGGCCCCCCGTCTCGTTCAAAATATTAAAATAGCACTGCTGTTCGTTTGTGCTAGGTTTGTGCTGGTTTGTGCCGTAAAAATTATTGTTTGTGCTGTTAAGGGTTTTGAATAATTCAAAATTACATTTTCTGGCCTGTGACGTCACTCAGCCCCCCGTACTCGCTCAAATCTCATCAAAATAGTCCCAATCGTTTGTGCTACGTTTGTGCTGGTTTGTGCTGTCAAAAAAAAATATTTTTGCTATTATGGTTTTAAAGATATTCCCGTTTTATTTTTCACACGTGACGTCACTCAGCGTAAGTGAGTCAACCTTCAAATCGCGTACAAATGGTCTCTATCGTTTGTGCTACGTTTGTGCTGGTTTGTGCTGTCAAAATAAATTGTTTTGCTATTATGGTTTTAAAGATATTAGCGTTTGATTTTTCACACGTGACGTCACTCAGCCCCCCCTCAACCTTCAAATCGCGTCAAAATGGTCTCTATCGTTTGTGCTACGTTTGTGCTGGTTTGTGCTGTTAAAATAAACATTTGTGCTACTATAATTTTTAAATAAAATGAAAACTTTATTTTGGCCACTTGTTATGTAACCAGCCCATTTGTTATGTAACCAGCCCCCCCACAACGTCCAAATCGCGTCAAAATGGTCTCTATCGTTTGTGCTACGTTTGTGCTGGTTTGTGCTGTCAAAAGAAATATTTGTGCTATTATGGTCTTAAAGATATTACTGTTTTATTTTTCACACGTGACGTCACTCAGCCCCCGTCAACCTTCAAATCGCGTCAAAATGGTCTCTATCGTTTGTGCTACGTTTGTGCTGGTTTGTGCGGTTAAAATAAACATTTGTGCTACTATAGTTTTTTAATTATTCTTAAAACTTTATTTTGGCCACTTGTTATGTAACCAGCCCCCCGACAATGTCCAAATCGAGCCAAAATGGTCTCTATCGTTTGTGATACGTTTGTGCTGGTTTGTGCTGTCAAAAGAAATATTTGTGCTGTTATGGTTTTAAATATATTACTTGTTTATGTTTCACACGTGACGTCACTCAGCCCCCCTTCAACTTTCAAATCGCGTCAAAATGGTCTATATCGTATGTGCTACGTTTGTGCTGGTTTGTGCTGTTAAAATAAATATTTGTGCTACTATAGTTTTTAAGTTATTGTTAAAACTTTATTATTCCCACTTGTTATGTAACCAGCCCCCTGCCAACGTCCAAATCGCGTCAAAATTGTCTCTATCGTTTGTGCTACGTTTGTGCTGGTTTGTGCTGTCAAAAGAAATATTTGTGCTATTATGGTTTTAAAGATATTAGCGTTTTATTTTTCACACGTGACGTCACTCAGCCCCCCCTCAACATTCAAATCTCACAAAATAGTCTCAATCGTTTGTGCTACGTTTGTGCTGGTTTGTGCTGTTAAAAGAAATATTTGTGTTAAGTTATTACCCCAACATCTTTCTTTCCAGCTGAGGAGCTGGAAGACCTGTCGTCCGCCGTTGGGATTTAAATAAAAACATGGCACAACTACGGGGAAATATCTCTTTGAGGAGGTATCCAAATGTGTAGCCTACATTAAATGGGGCTGCCTTGGGAGAAACGTGTGGGACTGACCACAGAGAGGCAAAAGAAATTAATGCCAATGATGTCTATTTTATTTTTGAAATTTGATCCCTGTGTTTATAGGCAATAATAATAGGCCTAAGCTTTAGGCTGCTTGTCCCAGATTCAATAGGCCTATGTTAAACTTAGGTTCATGTTTACATATGAAAAAATATAATATATATTTAATTTTTTAAGGTTCTCGGCATGGGAGCGGTATGAGGACCTGTCCACAGCACCTGAAAAACAGAACGTGCAACCTCATGTTGTGTTCTACACAAAAGAGTAGCAAAAACATTTATGACAGTGCAGCACAAACCAGCACAAACGTAGCACAAACGATAGAGACCATTTTGACGCGATTTGAAGGTTGAGGGGGGGCTGAGTGACGTCACGTGTGAAAAATCAAACGCTAATATCTTTAAAACCATAATAGCAAAACAATTTATTTTGACAGCACAAACCAGCACAAACGTAGCACAAACGATAGAGACCATTTTTACGCGATTTGAAGGTTGACGGGGGGGGGGCTGAGTGACGTCACGTGTGAAAAATAAAACGGGAATATCTTTAAAACCATAATAACAAAACTATTTCTTTTGACAGCACAAACCAGCACAAACGTAGCACAAACGATTGGGACTATTTTGATGAGATTTGAGCGAGTACGGGGGGCTGAGTGACGTCACAGGCCAGAAAATGTAATTTTGAATTACTCAAAACCCTTAACAGCACAAACGATCATTTTTACGGCACAAACCACCACAAACCTAGCACAAACGAACAGCAGTGCTATTTTAATAGACGGGGGGCCAACTTTACACAGGTGATATAGGCCTATTTAGAAAGACTTGGGAAAGTTCATAGTAGCTTGCTAGCTATACACTAAGCAAAATAATGTGCCCCAGCTAACGGAGGAATTGCTAATCGCTAACGAGATGCTAGCGGCGAAACCGGTTGAAATGTACTTACTTTGACACTATAACAAACTTGTGAGTCAACAACTTTCCTAAGTCAAACATCAAGCACATGGTTGTTTGCTTGGTTTATTGCAGGTAAAATACAGGCAAGCTGGTCTCAGGTAGAGAAGTATAATGCGGGATGCTCTGGGGGAAATCACGTTATTGAGGTAGTCTGACTTCCAAAAAGAGCCCGGGTGACGTAATGCTAACGTTGGTATAGCAACTGTCACTCAAGAGTCGTTCGAAAGCCAATATTACATCACCCGGGCTCTTTTTGGCACCCGGTCACTTTTTACCATGACAGCGACATAACACTGTTTTGAAGGCAAAGTTGCATTTTGCAGGAGATATAAAGGATTTTGCATTTTGTGTGAGTGGTTTTGGGATTTGTGTTTAGAGTTTGGAGAAAACGAGGCATGCTTTCAAAAAATGTGTGTTAGCAATCGAGAAAAACTGTAAACAAGGTAGTGAGGTACAAAATAATAAATGATAACCCTTCAAATGAGCCAAGAATGTACTAACCTTTACAAATTGTTTTGTTAACCTCTGTATTTCCCCAAATTCCATGTATGAATTCTTGAAAAGAGAAATAAAATGCTAAAATAATAAATTAGATACATAAAAACAAAATCACCATCACCATTCTTCTTCTTCTTCGTCTTATTATTATTACAGTTTTTTCCAATCATTTTCACTCTTGTCTCAATACCATAAATGTACTGTAATTGTAAATACAGTAAATTAATGTTATATCAGAAACCAAGAATAACAATTTTCACCTTTTGTAATGTAAAATACGTAATATATGATAAAGAAACAAATTACAAACACAACATATTCTTCAGTGTGCTTTACTGTGTTTACTGCACAGGGAAAAAAAATAGAAGTCTGCTGTAGTCCTACGTAATGCTGATCCATGATGTCCTCTGTATTTTGCCAGTAACAGTAAGTACAGTACTGTAGATCTCACTGTTGAGTAAATCAGTACTGTAGATACGACTATTGAGTGGGTACATTTACTGTAGTTGCATTCTTCAATCACTGTCTTTCACTGATAGCCAATGACTTACATATAGAGCAGTACTGTAATAGTGGAAACAACTCTTCAGGAACAGCTACATCTATGTTTGCCTTATGTAGAGATAGTAAGAAGTCTGCAAGCCAAAAAAACTAAATAATCTAAAAAAAAGTTCTGCTAAAATAAGAATACTTTGTCTTTTTCAAGCATATAACTTAATTTGTCTGTCCAAATACAGCATATTTCCATCTACAGTGATCTAAATTACTGTAAGTTAGGTTTTGAACTGAAAGTTAACTGTTTTGAACAGAGTATCTACACATCTGCAAAAAAATGTTGTAGTTGCACAGCGTTTTGCTGGTAGTGAACATTGACTGAGACAGGTATCCATGAATTTGGGAAGAAGTGGTCATTGACTGCATTTGTATCTAAGCATAGGGGCAAGCATCCACAGTTTGGTTCACATAGTCTACTGGTATGCTCGATGTGTTGACTGTTTAGGGAATGTGTACATGGTATTGAGACAAGAGTAAAAATGATTGGAAAAAACTGCATTATTATTATTATTATTATTATTATTATTAGATAATAAGTCCATATATTGCAGAACAATAACATTATTTTACCTTTACACTTTAAGCTATTTTTCCTCTCAAACCTACAAGCATTTTATTTATTTAACTTCATAAAATAGAGATTTAATCTGGTCTGATTTGAAGAACAGTATTTCCATCATATTAAATCAGATTTTGACCATGTTTTCCACCTGATTCATTTATTAAGTTTAAGGTTATGGTTAAGTATTTAGCAGATGTTAAATCCAAATACGTTTATAAAACATCACAGCATTTTTAAACTTTACAAATAACAAAAACTGATAACAACTAAATGTATGCATATGTTTTTTTATATATGTTAATAACATACATGCATATACAGTATATCTTTGCTAGCCACCCTGGAAAGATTAAACTATGTAGCTAAATAATTTTATGATGTAAAATACAATTGAAATCAATTTTGCAGTGGTTATCTCATCAGTCCAGTTTGTGGGGAGCTAAATTGAGCAAAATTTGGAATTCTGCTGCTTTGTGACGCCACAGTCTCACTGGTTGTGCCCATGATGGCAGCATAGAGCCCAGCAGGCAGAATGGGACCTCACTGAAGTCCTCATTCATTTTCCTCCCTAGTCATTAATGTCTGCTTTTGTTCTTTCTAGAAGACACTCAGGGCCTCATTTACTAACATTGCGATCGCAGAAGACGAGCACTGTACTCGGTGTGCTTGAACGATTGGTGGAAATACGGTTTAAACCATACTTGGAGCGGTGATTCTGGGTAAGACCTGGCCGAACAGCTAGCTGGTGGCAATTTTTTGTATATGCCTATATTAAATGATATATCAAATATAAACATTTAAACAAATAACATTTCTGATGTTCGTATTTTTCAAATTTCTCGCACGCACATAGCTTTCATTTAGCAGCTGATATGTCATGCTAAAACACCTCTTGTTTCGTTACTAATACATAATTAGTCGCACTTTACTCATCATCTCCGATCTGTTTGCGACGAACACCCACTTTCCCTTATACCCTCCCAGCAGCGGTAATCTGCGTTTTTACTCAAGTTTCCTTTGGAAATACTGGTTTTATGTCTTTACCCGCAGTATTACGCCTGAAATGTGCGCAATCCTGTTATTAAATGAGGCCCTCAGGGCCTTATTTTAATAGCACAAGGTGCTAGGATCACAAGCAGGCAACCTCAGGGGGCAAGGCGATTTGATATTAATGTGCTGGGTCTATTGGGTTGGGTTTTGTGTCAGGATATGTGAGTTAGAAAAGGGATCATATGATGAAATACCGTAATAATTAAATATTTGACACTTTAACAAGAGCCCAGATAGTCTAAACCATTATGAAAGTGTCAAGTCTATCAACAAGATATATTGTGGCATGTAGCGGGAGTGATGTGTGTGAATGACTGTACCTCATTGTTGTGTTTATTCTGTGGTGTCTCCCAGTGTTCCATGTGTGACCATATGGTAAGTTCCCCAATACTTTGTATGTTACCCAATTAAATGGATTCAAACCGAGGCTGTTATAAGCAATAAATAATTTATTTCAATACAGATCTTGTGTTGTTCTTTACGTGGCAGGAGTAACAAAACACGATGACGATACATACATCAGACTTAAAAGAAAGCAAAAACACATAACATAGGCCCAGGGGGCCAACCCAGAGTAACTAGAGTAACACGGCTAGAGTACCTCTGACCACTATTCAGCCATACGTGATGAATAGCACACTCATGCACACACTAGGGTAATACTGCAAAGTGCAAAACGGTGAGGTCAAGATAAGTCACACAGAGAACAACCTTATACAGGTCATGTCAAACTCCACTCAACAGTATAACTATCTCATCCGTTTAATAATTACAAAATAGACATTTGAAATATAAAAACATTTCAGACACATTAAAAGAGTTACAATATGAAGCACTACAGCAGTGCTCTGCCTACCTTGGCCTTGACGGTCATACAAAAGGAAGGACCCAGGTGGACATGGGGAGGAGGGACCCACGTCAGCTTGGCGTCCCTTGTTAACCCCAGTAGCCAGGGGAGACCTCTTGCAATACTATAGTCAAACAGGGCTACGAGGAGTTAAGCAAACACTGCAGTCAGCCTTATGCGAGATCACAACAGAGAACTGTTTCGGTTTGTTTTACCCCCAAAGCATTCTAAATCAGGCCACGTAGTAAACAAGGCTAACCGGTAGAAAGTGATGAAAGTAACATACCAATGCCTAACGTGAAGTTCCGGCATGAAACTCCTGACAAGGTGCAGCTAGCGTCTTACTCCCACCAGTGACAGCAACGTGCGTTTCAAACAATTTGCGAGAGCATATCCTAGTTTATCTAGGCGGAAGTTACAAGCTCATTATCGCTCAATTAACTTACAGGTGGGTGTAAGCCAGTGAACGTCTACGTGGGCTGACCCTATCACACTCACCCCGGCCATTAATGTTCACCGTCCCGGTGAACCATCTCTAATGTATTAGTAGCTAAAATAGACGAGGTCAGAGTGGCATTCACGGATGCTGTGGGTGTACCCGGATCATGAATAGCAGACTGCTGTAGGTTAAATGGGTTGTGGTGTCGGCCGGCTGTGCTACGACTTGAACGCCTAAAGGGGGGTGTGGGCGCAAGGTCTGAAGCCATACCGGTGGGTGCCGGTAAGGGGGGCGATTCCACAGGGTTTAATGACTCCGAAGGGTCAGGGGGTCTATCCACTCTTCCCTCTGTAGGAGGCGTGGTTGGTGGTTCTATTTGGGGTGAAGGTGGGATTGCATTGCTGGAAAGGGATGGGCCAGGCTGCTGGTTGCATTGGGGGGCTGGTGGCCAACTGGTGGCTTGGGTGGGCATCCTCCAAAGGTCCGCTTCCTCAGATTCATGTGGACAAGTTGTTTCTGTGATCGGCGGGACTGGGTATCGAACTGTGTGAACAGCCGGGGGAGAGCTACAAGCAAGTCCAGTTACTAGGGATGGGCGAGGAGTATCACCATCTTGCGGTGCCACAGTTCTCCTGGGAACTGATTTGATCTCAGTGCGATGAATGACTTTGCACGGCCCATCGTCCTTTTGCGGCTTGATCTTGTAGAGGGTGCCCACCTCATCAAGACATTTAATCACCTTATAGACCGTGGAGTTCCAGATGTCCTGGATTTTGTGCCGGCCATGGAAATGGTTTCGGCAGTACACCAGTGTGCCTTTGGGAAGAACGGTAACTGGCTCTGCATGGTCTTTATTACGCTGGGCTGCAGTGGCTTCCAACTGATGTCGTGCATGGTTGTATGCGGTAGACAGGCGTTCTTTGTGCTGCGCCATCCAGTCACCTAGATCCATGTCGGAGGGGTTTGTTCCGCCATGCCCAGCAACTGATCCACAGGGAGTTGGGGCTTGTGACCGAACATGAGTTCGTAAGGTGAATACTTGGTGGACTGATGTACGGTGGTGTTGTATGCGAACAGGAGCTGGGGGAGCAATTGTGGCCATTTCCTTTTCTGGTCCGATGGCAGTGTTCTTAAGAGGTCATGTAATGTGCGGTTAAAACGCTCGCACTGCCCATTTCCTTCAGGGTGGTAAGAGGTAGTTCGACTTTTTTGGACCCCATAGAGTGTGCATAGCTGGTGCAAAAGTTCTCCTTCAAAACACCGACCTTGGTCTGAATGGAGTCGTTGGGGCCGTAGGTGTAGAACCATTTTTCTGTTATCACCTTCACCACAGACTTGGCTTTCTGATCCAGAGTGGGGTATGCTTGCGTGAACTTAGAGAATACATCAGTTACTATCAATACATTCTCATGGCCGCTGCTTGCACGTTCCAGGATGGTGAAGTCAATGGCTACAATCTCCAAGGGCCTGGTGGCGAGTAGGCTTCCCCGGAATGTTCGGATTTTGGGTAGAGCAGCCTTTGCAACCACACAACGTTTGCATTCTTCACACCACTTCTTGATATCATGGCACATCCTTGGCCAATAACACCGCTGACGGATGAGACTTGTGGTTCGGTCTACACCCTGATGACCATGGTTATTGTGCAAATTGGTCAGCACCTCTCCCCGTAGGGTCGCTGGTAGAAGGAGTTGGAGTGCTGTCGTCCTGGCTGGGGGAAGCTGCACCTCTCCGTAGAGCAACCCGTTCTTTTCCCTTATACGCTGCCATTGTTTAACAAGCCCTCGCACCTTGTGATGCCCTCAATTCAGCAGCTCTTGGTGGTCGGCCCCTCTTCCAAAAGTGCATGAAGGCTGCAATGCAAGAGTCAGCTGCCTGTAGTACCTGCAGATCTTCTTTGCTTCGGGATATTGAAGCTCCAACTTCACTCACTTGCGCCACCCGGGGGGGTGGCCCGGGAGCCACTTTGCCTTGTACTTCAAGTGGAACTTGAATGCCTGGACTAATAGTCCTGCCTGAGAGGGGTATGATTCCCCAGGGGCCTAGCCCGCTGAAGGTGCTAGCCTTCACCTCCTGAACATTTACCATCTGGGGGCCCAGCCCCGAGGTCTCCCTTGGTATCAAACTGGGTAGTGCGGAGGCACTTGGCCGATTTGTTGCAGAGTCTGGGTTGGGGGATGCTGGCAGCCGGGAGAGTGCATCTGCATTGCGGTTTGCCGTGCCAGGCCTGTACTTTATTTCAAAATGAAACAAAGCAAGTTGAGATGCCCATCGTTGCTCAACAGCTCCCAGCTTCGCAGACTGCAGGTAGCTGAGAGGGTTATTATCGGTATACACTATGAACTTGCTGCCTAGGAGGTATTCTCGAAATGTTTCTGTTACAGCCCATTTCAGGCCTAAAAGTTCCAGTTTCATGGAGCTGTAATTGGACATGTTTCGTTCACTAGGGCGCAAGCCTCGGCTAGCATATGCGATTGGGCGTCTCTGCTCATCCTGTTCTTGTTCACAAATGGGTGGGAGAAGTCTGCATACCCCAACACGAGGGCATGGATCAATCCGTTTTTCAAGGTCACAAAGGCTTCCTCACAGTCCCTACTCCAATGTTGTTCGATAGACCCCCGCACCCGAGGCCCAGGCTTCTTTCGAGTCCCCTCAAGTGCCCCAACCAGCTTGTGTAATGGAGCAGCAAATGTAGCGAAACCCGCCACAAACCGTCTGTAATAAGAAGCGAAGCCCAGAAAAGAGCGGAGTTCCTTGACTGTAGAGGGCCTCTTCCACTCGGCCACCGCTCGGATCTTTTCAGGATCTGTGGCCACTCCTGACGCTGATATTACATGTCCCAGATAGGTGACTTCAGTTTGAAAGAATTTGCATTTTTTCAGCTTCAATTTCAGGTTGTGTTGTTGTAGTCGGGTTAAGACCATTTCTAAGCGCTGAAGATGTTGCTGAAAGGTGGTAGAAAAGATCACAATGTCATCCAGGTACAGCAGTAATGCATGAAAGCTCTGATCGCCAAAAATACGTTCCATTAAACGTTGGAATGTCCCTGGAGCGTTACAGAAACCAAATGGCATCCTGTTAAATTCAAACAAGCCAAAGGGTGTGCAAAACGCTGTCTTCTCTCGATCTTGTTCGCGGACTAAGACCTGATTGTAACCACTTGCTAGGTCTAAAGTGCTGAAACATTTGGCCCCACTTAAGGCATCAAGAGTCTCCTCAATCCTTGGTAAAGGGAATGCATCCTTCCGTGTCTTCGTGTTAAGTTGACGGTAATCAACGCAGAGGCGAATGGAGCCGTCTTTCTTTTGAACTACCACTATGGGTGACGCATAGGGGCTACAACTGGGCCTGATGACACTGTGATCCAGCAAGTCTTGTACCTGTTTTTTCACTGTGTCGTATTGGGAGGGCGGGAGTCGGCGATACCGCTGCCGTACTGGGGCCTGGTCAAGCAAGGGGATGGTGTGTTGGAGTAGGGTGGCACACCCCAAGTCCCCGTCACTGAGACTAAATGCACTGCTGTATTTCTCTAACAGTGAACCGGCTTCCTGCTGTTCTTGAACTGATAGGGAGGGCCAGGCAAGCTGTGAGAAGTTAGGAGCGGGGTAACTCTCAGCCCTAGTGGTCTGGATAAGGACTACTTGCTCATGGCAATCGGCTTGAATTTCGAAGTGGACAGAGGGAGTGGGGGCAGATGGTGTAGCCACATACAATTCACCCAGCATGAGTCTGGGCCACAGCCACTGATCCTGACTTCCAATATTGACGACTGGCACCTGGACGCTGCCACATGTAACTGAAAGGTAGGCCGTTGGTATAAGCAGGTTACCAGGAAGGTGACCATCAGTGAACGATACTGGCTCCAACAGAGCAGACGCCAGGGTGGGCCCTAACCCCTGATGACAAGACGCGGGGACTAACTTCATCGACCCGGCGGGTACTCGTATCGCTGGGCCGGACTGCACACGCACCGATCCTATCCGACCACTCTCCAACGCCCGCTCTAGCTGCTGGCACTCGGACAGAGCTTGGCGCCACGCTCTGCCCGCCTGCTGGACATCAGGTGAACGGAAAAGTGCACTGCCATGGTCGGTGAATAATTCTTGGTAACAATGACGGATTATATTCATTCCTAAAAGGCCAGGGACCGACTTCTTATGAGGCTGGGCGTTGGGGTCAGTTGGGGTTTTAACGACATGATACCCATCTTTGGAAAAATTCGGCGAGAGATGGACATCCATTTCCAGGTACCCTTAAGTAGGGTATCTCTAGGCCATTCGCTGCCTTGAGCCAAGTGCAAGGCTGCAGCTGAAGTTGGAGACATGACTGTAACCGCTGCTCAAAGAACTTCTGAGTAATGGTCGTAACTATCGACCCAGTATCCAGTAAGCAGGCCACACCAACACCCCCAATTTGGACCTCTATTACAGGGCATTTCCCAATGAGCAGTGACGTATCGACAGGACAACAACCCGAAAGCTCCCCACCCGACGTTTGGGTCATAACGTAAGGGGGTGCTAGTTTTCCTGCTGCTGAGTTTGGGCATGGGATGCTACCTCTATTCTAGGACCAGTACTAGACCTAGATCGACAGAATCGCGCTATGTGACCGGGCTGGCTGCAGTGTGTGCATATGGGTGTGCCATCGGCTTGGAAGCGCAAGCGTGGACGTGACTGTGGCCCAAGGCTGGAGGGAGCGACAAGCTGGGAAGAGTCAAGTCGTTTCAAGATTGTGTCTAGCTGAAACCTGTTGTTTACGAAAGGAATCTTTCAGCTCTGTCAACTCGTTTGTGGGCTTAGCAGATACAGCATTAGAATCAACGTCATACGCGGGAGCAGCATGTGTGCTAAAAGAGTGGGCACGGGGTCTTTGACTAGTGTGTTCGCCTTCCTGTACCCAGCTTCGCTGTGAATGTCATAGAACACAATGGAGGGCTGAGACCGGACTTGACGTCCCAGCTCACGCTTCAACATGACATCCCTCACATTCTCAATGAATTGATCACGTAATACTATGTCAGGATTAGCAAAACATGCAGGATCTCTTATATTCACGGCTTCTAGCATGTGCATGAGCGCATGAGAATATTCTCTTAAGGACTCGCTCTCAAGTTGACGTCGCTGGACGAATGCTTTCTGAAGACTAATATAAGACTGAGTGCACCCATACATACTTTTAAGTATTTCAAAGATTTTCTCTGGGCTATCACAAGCCGAGGTAGGGCGGAACTTAACTTCTGCTTTGGCCTCGCCATCAAGCAGGTCAAAGATATTTAGGGTCTGTTCAGAAAGGGGCATAGGACGTAGAGACAAATGGCGACGGGCCTCCTCAACCCATTCCTCCACAGTCAAAGAATCATGGGATAGCTTCCCTGAAAACCTTGGGCATTTACGATCACGAGGGATGTACACATACCGTTCTAATACAGGTGGGCCTGGCCTACGGTCATCATTATGTACAGTACTAGAGCTAGAGGACTGACCTGATGACGCACCGCTGTCAGTTGGGGGGGCTTGTCGCTGTGTGACCTCTTCCCTAAGCTTCCTATTATCTGCCTGCAGTTGCTGCACCAACTCAGTCAGCGCTTTAAGCTGGGCGGCCATTTCCTCACCCTCCATGGTGGTCTGTGAGTGAGGTGGGAAGGGGAGGGGAGGTTACAGCAAGGAAATAACACCGTTAGTTAAACAACACTTTACAACGTGCTCAGGGGGGGGTGGAGTATGAAGTTGCTGGAACCTTGAGGAGAGCCTGGTCTCCTGCTCTCCCTTGCGATCCGATGCCCGATGAACTTGGTCTTCAACCACTGTTTTCCTCAAAATAAAAAAATAAACCAAAACACAAAAGAAATGCTAACTAGCATCAGCCACGGTAACAAATGTCCACAGTGAGACAAGGCAATACCAAGAGAAACAGACTAACCAACAGCCTCTAGTTTAGACCCTGCTCGCAGCGCCAAATGTGACCATATGGTAAGTTCCCCAATACTTTGTATGTTACCCAATTAAATGGATTCAAACCGAGGCTGTTATAAGCAATAAATAATTTATTTCAATACAGATCTTGTGTTGTTCTTTACGTGGCAGGAGTAACAAAACACGATGACGATACATACATCAGACTTAAAAGAAAGCAAAAACACATAACATAGGCCCAGGGGGCCAACCCAGAGTAACTACAGTAACACGGCTAGAGTACCTCTGACCACTATTCAGCCATACGTGATGAATAGCACACTCATGCACACACTAGGGTAATACTGCAAAGTGCAAAACGGTGAGGTCAAGATAAGTCACACAGAGAACAACCTTATACAGGTCATGTCAAACTCCACTCAACCACTAGGGGGGTGTTCACACATCAACTTAAGGGGCAGAATAGTACCATACATGTACCAATACAGTGTTACCTTGCCACTCGCCCTGGGTTAGGCACCCGGGCCACAGAAATGGGTGACAATGATACAACTACACGTAACAACGAGACACGTGGCTTCAACTAGGTCAGTCAATACACACAGAACTACATCAAAGAAATAAACAGGAGGAAAACAGTGGCCAGACTATCAACTGTGTGTCAATTGCTGCTGTGATCTACAAAAGAGAGATTGTTTTAAACATTGACAGATATTGCACATTTTCCCTGAAACAGTAGAACTATCTCATCCGTTTAATAATTACAAAATAGACATTTGAAATATAAAAACATTTCAGACACATTAAAAGAGTTACAATATGAAGCACTACAGCAGTGCTCTGCCTACCTTGGCCTTGACGGTCATACAAAAGGAAGAACCCAGGTGGACATGGGGAGGAGGGACCCACGTCAGCTTGGCGTCCCTTGTTAACCCCAGTAGCCAGGGGAGCCCTTTTGCAATACTATAGTCAAACAGGGCTACGAGGAGTTAAGCAAACACTGCAGTCAGCCTTATGCGAGATCACAACAGAGAACTGTTTCGGTTTGTTTTACCCCCAAAGCATTCTAAATCAGGCCACGTAGTAAACAAGGCTAACCGGTAGAAAGTGATGAAAGTAACATACCAATGCCTAACGTGAAGTTCCGGCATGAAACTCCTGACAAGGTGCAGCTAGCGTCTTACTCCCACCAGTGACGGCAACGTGCGTTTCAAACAATCGGCGAGAGCATATCCTAGTTTATCTAGGCGGAAGTTACAAGCTCATTATCGCTCAATTAACTGACAGGTGGGTGTAAGCCAGTGAACGTCTACGTGGGCTGACCCTATCACACATGCTTGAATGTTGATGTCTGCAGAAAATCAGTGTTAATGTTCTCAATTGGAGTGAGTGTTTTCCCCTTTCTGTTTATGTCTACGTGTATTTTTAGTTAGCGATTAAGAGTCAGTGAGGAGTATAAATCCCCTGGTGTGATTTCCCTGGTGTTTTTCCCTTTAAAATATGCCTGACTCTGTGAGATCACTATATTGATGTCAGAAGTAAGATCCAGAGATGACCACACTCAAGAAGACGGGAGAACAGCTGGAAGAGCTGGAGCTGGGCCCACGGATTAAAAGCATTGTTACAAAGCGCCTACTGATTAGCATGAAAATTCAGTACTGCTGAGACCAGGTGGGGCGGTGAGGAGCTGTACCAGTGGAGCCATAAGGGTCTGGAAAAGAATCAGTGATGCCAGCTATGGAAGCTTCTAGAACAGTTCTCCGACATCTTTGCTGCCAGAGACAAAGACTGCACACGCACTAACCTGGTCCGGCACGGCATCGACCCCAGAGACCCACGCCCCACCTGCCTCCAGCCTTAGCCAAGCAGGTAGCAGCAGAGCCAGAGATACAGGGATTGGTGGAGGCAGGCGTCATCGAGCCCAGCATTAAACCATTGGGAAGCACCCGCGGTCCTGATGAAGAAGAAAGATGGCTCCTGCCGAATCTGCATCAATTAGCGCCGTCTCAACGAGGTCACCCGCAAAGATACCTACTCCTTACAGAGGTCCCACTGGCTCAACTCACTCGACCTCTGCAGTGGCTACTGGCAAGTACAGTTGACACCAGAGGCACGAAGACCGCCTTCTCCATTGGTCAGGGGCTTTGGCAGTTCCTAGTGTTCCTTTTCAGACCTCCTTGAGCATGCAGCTAACTTCCAGAGCACCGTGGCAATTCTGCATCCGAAAAAGTACCAGTATTCCGATAAGACACAGTGTTCCTGGGCCATGTCATCGGCGCAGCGACACAGCGAAACCCAGTGACCTAGCAAAAGTGTCAGCAGGGAGAGACCGGCCAATCCCCTATGATGTTGGAAAGCTTCATAACTTCCCGAGGCTGGCATCTTATTACAGGAGCTGTATTCAAGACTTTGATATGATAGCCAGCCCACTACTGACCCAGAGGAGGCAGCCGTTCCAGTGGGGTGAAGACTGCACTGCTGCATTTGACAGGCGCCTGTGCTGCCGTTTCCAGATCCTCAGCTGTGACATGGGCCTCGGGGGAGTGCTCTCAGAAGGGAGAGCACGGAGAGTGAGTGGTTGCTGACTTTAGCCACACTCTTAGCCACCCCAAATGAAAGTACTGCGTCACCCGACGAGAGCTGTCCTGGGAATTCGCCATTTCAGAACCTACCTCTAAAGAAGACTGTTCTTGCTGAGCACTGACCATGCTTCCCTGACCTGGCTGCTGAACTTCAGAGAACCGGAGGGGCCACCTGCTCAACAATGCGGACGCCCTGTCCCGGCAGGCATGTGAAGCAGAGCAGAGCTGGCAAGGTCTGCACAGCAAGGAAAACAGCCCAGCTGTGCTGGTGGTGGCCGCACTGCGAGCTGCCTCTTCAGCGGCAGCAGGCAGCGCTCCCCAGTCTTCAGCAGCAGAGACCATCAGAGAGCAGGAAAGAGCAGCGCACCCCAGTCTTCAGCAACAGAGAGCAGCAGAGAGCAGCAGAGATCAGCGCTCCCCAGTCTTCAGCAGCAGAGACCATCAGAGAGCAGCAGAGATCAGCGCACCCCAGTCTTCAGCAACAGAGAGCAGCAGAGAACAGTGCTCCCAAGTCTTCAGCAGCAGAGAGCAACGCTCCCAAGTCTTCAGCAGCAGAGATCAGCAGAGAGCAGCAGAGAGCAGCAGAGGGCAGCGCTCCCGTCTTCAGCAGCCTGAGGGCAGCGCTCCCAAGTCTTCAGCAGCAGAGAGCAGCCGAGAGCAGCAGAGATCAGCGCACCCCAGTCTTCAGCAGCAGAGAGCAGCAGAGAGCAGCGGAGAGCAGCGGAGAGCAGCGTTCCCCAGTCTTCAGCAGCAGAGAGCAGCGGAGAGCTGAAGAGAGCAGCAGAGAACAGCGCTCCCCAGTCTTCAGCAGTAGAGGGCAGCGCTCCCCAGTCTTCAGCAGCAGAGAGCAGCGGAGAGCAGCGCTTCCCAGTCTTCAGCAGCGGAGAGCAGCAGAGAGCAGAAGAGAGCTGCAGAGACCAGCAGAGAGTAGCAGAGAGCAGCAGAGAGCAGCGCTCCCCAGTCTTCAGCAGTAGAGAGCAGCAGAGAGCAGCGCTCACCAGTCTTCAGCAGCCAACAGCGAGGTCAGTTCTTCAATCATGGTGAGTCCAGGCTCAAGATCCTGTCCTCGCCTGGGTCCAGCCCTGTGTGGGTGTGGATCAGGGACTGCCCTGGACAGCCATCTCTGCTTTGGACCCCGATACCAAAGCTGTCCGTTCCCAGTGGCCCGCCTCCACCATGCAGAATGCGCTGCTGTGTCAACATTGGAACGCTCCTGGGGGTCGACGTAACATCCTGCAGCTGCTGTTGCCTCCCTGCCTGCATGCCTGAGTCCTCCAGCTGGTCCGTGGCTTGGGGGGGCAGGCCACTTCAGACGATAAAGATAAATGTCTGCAAATTGCAACAATATTTAATTACGACAGCGAAAGAAACAAAGGTTTTAATTACTACAGTAGTTACTATAATCCAGAGACCAGGAGCACAGCCAGGAGGGTATTGACTTTCTGAATACATTAGTCTTGGCTTTGTGGAAATGGAACAAAAGCTCACTGTATGAATTGCTGAGTCTAAAGCCAGTTGTTAAGTCGTTAGTCGTGTTAGTTAATCACTTTAATAGCATTACATCACTCTTTGTCACCTGGCTTTCTGCCAATGTTGTGCAGTAGTCTTGACTCTACAGTATGAGGAATGGTGTTCAACATTTGACTACACCTTTTGGTGAGTGTGTCTGTTTTGTAACAGGTAATGACAGGCCATTTGCATGTGGATGATGGCTGATGGCCATCTCGCCCTCCCTCACCAGTCTTTTCTTTCTTCATCCAGCCTGATGAAGAGGCATTTGATCTAACTGCATGCTCCTCACCTTGCTTACTCTGTAGAGAGAGAGTGTTGAAGAAGCTGTTTTCCAGCAAGAGACCATGTGCCTGAGACTCGCTCCAAACACCAGGTCGTATGGTGGGATGACACTGCAATACGTCTCTTGTTGGGGATATAGTAGAAAGAGGTCAGTCATGCAAGATGGCTCGATGACTTTTTCAATAACATGCCTTATGTCAAAGTACTGAACCTTGCCTAATCAGTAGCATGTGAACAAAAGCACATGTGTAGTAGTAGACCTCTAAAGGAGCTTTACATTCCTTGGACAATGAAGTTACTGTAAATAGAACAAGTGCAGGTGGCTATAGAAGAGGCTCTTCCTGTTTAATATTAATGCCCATTAATCAGAAATATTTCTGAGTTTGCTCTAATCATGCACTGATTTCAGACAGTAGATCCTATCCTTTTTTTATTCAGATTTGAAAGTGTGTGAAAGAAAGAAACAGTCAATGTAGACACAATCCAAAGGCCATTTTCCACAGGATGCATCTGATGGCAGGTGCAGACATTTACGTTTAAGAGGGTATAGATTAGATCAGTGGACTTATTTATTGATTTTACTTCAGCTTTTTAATGGCTGTATGATTATACTGATGGCTGCTGATCAGTTCAGTTCTCGTCTCATATATAGATGTGAGAAAAAAAAACAAGAAAACCTACCTCACAAACAAGAAACTCCATATGCAGCCACTTGGATCATAGCATGTTTTTTGGTTAGTTGGACAAATGAACAATAATTCAATGCAATTCGACTTTATTTATTTCAATAATGAGGAAACAATCTATATTGATTAGAAGGTAAGTTGTATTTCTTAAATCAACTTAATAAACATCTGCATTTCTTTGATTCCAAAAGAGTCTACTGTGGCCCACTGTAGTCTCACTTTGGGCCCATAGTCTGGTGCCCCTGATGTTAACATGTAAAAAGATGCAGAGGGGACATGGTGAAATCTCTATAAGCTTGTCCTCATGGCGATCTCGTTGTGGTCCTCATGGGTAAAACTTACTGAGGGCCCAGCTGTGTACTAGCTCACAATGTGTTTGTGTGGGACGTCGGTAGTCCAGCCCATGTGGGAATGTCCATAGTTAACCAGCTGTGGCCCTGTGTGTAATTTGTATCACGTTATCCTCTATTGGGCCCACGCTGGGTCATACTTACTGGGCTAACTCACTTCAAACTAGTGGTTATGCCACCTTCAATTTGAAACTCAAGCCCTTGTCAAGCAGGTGGACCGATAATGTGTTAAAACCTCACAGACTGTGAGTCAGATCCCTAAACATCTGCACATTTTGTTGAGGCAGAACCCAGATTAAGCTCCCTTCAGCTATATGTGGATCCAAATGTACTCCAGATGTGCTTGCTTGTTGTACCCACAGATTCAATTCAGGTCTTTTCTTTTTCTTGCACTGAAAGTCCTTGTATTTGTGGTGCGTATTTTAAGCTTGGTGCACAATAAGTTCAGAGCGTAAAGCTTAGAGACCCAAAACTCAGTGGTATCCGTGAATAATCTACCAAGCATGAATATAGCAATGAATATACTCAATAGATTCCCAGCTGGTCAATTTTAAAACAAAATTAAACGTTGGCCAAAATAAATGATAAAGCTCAGTTAGCTCACACTTGTATACAGTGAATGTCTATGTCACACTGACATTCACAATATAATTGAACTCACAATACCAACTGTAAAAAAGAGGCACAGGAGATGCACAAGATGCAATATATTCAGCAGAATTGATTATGTTTCTATGACCGAATAGTTATTGTTCATTCAATTATATATTATGAATAATAACAATAAAAACGATCTGCATTCACATCCTCTCTTTCCCCTCAGCATTCCACTTCTAAACAGACTGGCCTCTATCCAGTTCATCATGATATCGTTTTTGTGCCCAACTCACTATTTTCTACAGATTCTATACCATAAAATAGCTATTTAACCAGGAAATAATTTGATCGCCAGTGTGATGTGAGGCCAGCTGAATAGCTAAAAAAGGGTTAAATTGCAGCCTGAAAAATGCAGTACTGCATTTGACCACATGATACCGCTGTTTGACCTTTTGTCTGTTGGTGTTCCTAAGAAAAGACAAAAAGACTTGTAGCCTCAGCGCCAAATGCCACCATTTATTTGATTTGTGTTCAGGTATACACACAAACACGAACACAAAAATCAACACTGATTGAAATGAGACAGGAATGCAGCACAGGGACAGACAGACACAGCAGCTTTGCTAGATAGAGATGACACCTCGGTTCTGTTGAGTGTAAATTAGCTTTTTGATGGGTTTTTAATCTATGACTGTGTTCTGTGTAGCTCTGTATTGTTACTTGCACTGTATCCACTTAATGCCATATGCATCCAGATGGAGGTGTGATCCCCTTTCTATTAAATTGTGACAAGAAAGCTGATTTACTAAACACACACACACACACAAACAGATATACACAAAGAAAGAAAGAGATAATTTGAATTTGATTTACTAAACACACACACACACAAACACATATACACAAAGAGAGAGAGAGAATTTGAAAAGGCGCTTGTTCAAATGGCCTCAAGCTGGCTGGAAAAGCATTCTTTGTTCTGGTCCAGAAGTTTATGTCATGCCTAAACTGAAGTTATACTCGTCCAATCAGTGTCTCAAAGGGGACGGAATTGAATATGTATTATTAGGAGTTAGCTTCTACAAAAAAGTTGGCGAGCATGGTTTGCTCATTCAAACGAGTTCCAGGGGATGATACAAGTTTGAAAACACATTATATCATTCCGTTGGAGTGCAACAAGGGGGATAACGGTATTTTGTTTATCAAGGCCTTTTTGTCTTTCTGTCATATTTTCATCCGTGCGCAAGGTCTTTGCTTACAACAGCTGCAAAGCACTGGCCATTTTTTTCTATTTATAATTCCTAAATATAATGTCCAACCATTATATTTAGCTACCGTTAGGTCATACTGCATGTTGCCCCCAAGTGATGTGTGCTGCAGCCTATCTACCTGTCCATCCAACTTTACAGTGGATCATTAAGAGCACAGCTGGCTTTCAAAGTGTGTTTGTTCTCAATACAGGTATGTCGATTGTTGAGATGTGTGAAGTAGCGTGAGCTGTCAAACCTGCCCGCCTGAGGTATGACAGACATGTGGTGGCCTCACATGCCAACGACCCTCCGCAAAACAGGGTCACCCAGAGGTTCCTCGTGGCCTGGGTCGCGCACAAAAGCCACGAGAAAGAGGGGAGAGTGGGATGTCCCTGAGGCGAAGGTGATTTACCTTGGGCTGGAGGGGCTCCACGTGTGTGTGCTTGTGTGTGTGTGTTGGTGTGTGTGTGTGTATTGTGGAGTGGCCCTGCTTGAAACGATGCTGGGCTCGTTAGCGGCTCCTCAGTACTGCTGACTCCTGGGCTGTAAAGGTCACGCTGCTTCAGTGGCAGGCTGCTCAGAGTTTAACCCCTTTGTGCCAGCCCAGCTCTTATTCTCCCCCTCACTGCCTTCTCTCTGGGTGCTCTGTGCTTCCTGCTCCACAAGAGTTTTTTTTCTCTTCAGAATCACTTTCCCGGCTTTACACCCTTCAACAGTTCTGTTTTAACTGAGAATCACACATCCTACTCTCGGTCCTCTCTGAATCCATTAACTACATGTATCATGTCTGTGTTGCTCAGCTTCATTCATTTGCTTATTTGATGCTAAATGAACTAAGCAGGGATATATCAGAGCAAAAAACCCCATACCCCCTTTACCATAATAACCTGGTCTGTGGCCTCCCCATTCTTAAAAATGATTCAGTAGTCACAAACGCTACCAGGAAATGTCATGTCATTGCAAGTGACAAAGTACGTGGTGGTATGAGCTTTGTGTGACTCATTTCTGACTCTCCAGGGGTCTACATGAACGACTCTTTCCAGACACAGCTCCTTCAAATCCCCCTTACATAAGCATGGCCTCTTTTAACACTTCATCCACATTTAGAAACAGCAAATTTCCCCTCAGCTTATGCAACTTTTCATGCAATAAATTATCCAAGCCCCCTAGATGTGATAAATTGCTGATTTGTAATGGCAGAACTCAAACAAATGGAAGCACAATTTGCTTTTGTTTTGTTTTCATTAAAGGCAAAATATGGACAAGGTCTACACTATGTTTCACAATTTCTCTGTAAGGAAAGGTCCTCCTGCTACTCCCCATCATTTAACATCGAGAAACTGAATTCCTAAGGTCCCATTAGCAATCAGTCCAGTCCAGTTTTATTTGTGCTGTTCTATTAACATTTCCAGATTTAGTTGTGCAGAAGTGAAAGTTTTCAGCTAAAGGTTTCAAATGTAATCTCTTGTTTTTGAGATAAAGAGAATAACAAAATGAGATGTTGACCTAGAACTTGCAAATATCAGGTAGCTTGCTTAAATCGGTACAAAAGGTTTGTCACATACTTTTGGTCTTAGGGTTAGTACTAGCCCTCATTCACAGCCGAAATGCACACTGTGTGTGACTGCGTGTTTTCCCTTTGGTAGGTCTACAGTTTGTAATAGCTATCCAGCCTTTTATGAAGGAAATTGGAACTACAGACCGCATGCAGAGCTGAAATAACTCTTCTAAGGACAACAAATGAGATCCTCATGGCAATGCATTTGGAGCTGTTTGTCATCTACTTCTGACGCAACAATTGCAGGGCCAGTCTTTACATGTCACTGTTTGCCACTGGATATATCTGCTGATAATCACATTGATTGGGACAAAGACTTCCAGGAGGAAACAGACTGCACATCACTGACCTGGGACCAGTTAAACAGTGTGAACCAGCTTCAGTGTGAACCAGTGCATGATGCAGCTTATGCGATCTCCCTGTGATCTCGATCCATTGATGAGCCCATGCCAGCTATGGTCTTGGTTGATTTCCTGAAATGTTTGAATTTTTTAATGTAGAGATATTAAACTACAAACTCATGCAAGTTCAGACACACCACCAGGACAGGAGGAACACGGTGGTCACAGGAGAGCTGTAACCTGTTGTTTCCCAAGGGAATACTCACACATATTGATGTATTATATTTCTTCCTTTGGCTGAAACTGTTCCCACGTTCTGGCCTCAGCGTACATTTACTAGAATATATTTTGGTTTCGCATTTGTCCACACACTCATATGGTTGCTCTCATTGCTGATCTTACATGTTTTCATGAATGGTTTGTCCTTAGTACTCATCCATAAACCCCCACTACTGTATGTACAAGAATGCAAGACCAATTATATGATGTTACATTTTGTCCAAATATGTTTCAATTAGAATGTTAGAATTACAATATGTTTCTGTTCTATATAGCAGACCTCATTCACAGTACTGCTAAACATACTCATATATCCAATGCTAAAAGTGTTTGTCGAGGTTTGTAAAAGTGAGTGTAATTTCATTCAAGTCGCAAACATAAGCACCCTTGGTGAGCACCCCCAAGTGTAAGGTTTACTCAAAGAGCCTCTCCTCTGAAGTGGAGGCCTGCTGTGTTTGTTGGCCGTCGGCTTTCTCCTCCAGCAACCACATGATTTACAGAATCATTTATCGACTTGAGTTTCTTCTCATCTGCTGTTCCAGGCATGAATCCATTTCTGATCGGAGGGGGGTTAAGAATGGCAGCAACCCCGCAGAGATTGAGCCTCAATCCCTGCTTTATATTCTCATTGCTCCCAAAGAGGTTGTGCTCACAGGGGACCAAAGCCTTCCCATTAAAAGCATTTGGTAGGTGAACAGCCAGCACAAGTCACATGCACCCAGGACTATGCTACTGAAATATACCTAGAGACAGCTATGGATTAACATTCCAATCGATTAAAAGAGAGTAGCTGAAAAAGAGAATGGCCGCTCTATAGACGTGCAGGGGTAATGCATTCTCATCGATATCTAAGGCCATCTCCATGAAATATTTTATGAGACTGAAGATAAATCCCCCCAATGCTGATCTGCCCCTGGCGTCTGCCTGGACCAACCTGAAATAAAGATGTGAGCACTACAACAGGTCAAAGGATCCTCATTTTTTCTGGTACTGAGGATTTGTTTCGGTATAAAAAACAGTCAGCAGGAAATTACAAAACAAAATGTGTATTTCTCTGAGGAAATTTTATTTTATGCCGTATATTTCTCACTTGATCCACAGTCAGAGAGCCTTCAGGTCAAATACCAACACTCTCCAATTGCAAGGACCTTTCCTCCATTTTTGCAAAAAAGACACACAAAAACACCATCCATTAAGTAGAGAAAATGTGTTTAAAAGGAAGAAAGAGCTGGTAATGTGAGAGGTCCAGATGACCTCTGCAGTGCTCTTGCTGAGAGGGCATACTTCCCCTCTGCCCCATTAAACTGCCTGCTTACACCGACTGATCTGTCAACCCGTCTCCCACCGCCCCCACCACTCCACCTACTCCAACTCCCATCCCTCACCCCTCCATGCAAAACCACAAGAGGATGTGCCAAAAGCCACGAGTCCCACTTATCTGCCCCATACACCAGCCTCTTCTCGCTGAGAAGATGTTGAGATAACTACGTATAATTAGACACAGGCATGCTGAGTGTGAGTGTGGAGTGCGTGAGTGGGTCTCCAGTGCTTTTCACGGGAAATAGGAGCGGCTTTGCAAAGGCCCAGAGTCAAGTGTTCAAACGACTTCACAAGTGTTAAGGAGGACAGCATTCAAGGAATGTTGGTCTTAATTTTTTTTTTGTCAGAATGGGAATTATTGTGGAAATATGTGAGCTACAAAAGGCTAGAGGGAAATGGAATCAAACTGCAGGAAGCCTCTTCCCTTTCAGAAGTACATTTCTTAATACTTTCGATCATATTTAATATAGATAATAAAACATATTATACATATACATACATGGAATACATATTTTTGTATTTGTATGTATGTTTATAACTGTATTTTTGTGTAACTGTATCACAGACCTGGTAGTTGGACTTTGTGCAAGTGTTCATGAGAGACTGCTGAGACTTGCCTGAGTTCTAATCAAGATGTATCTGATGTCCTAGGTCTCAGGTTGCCCATCGGTCCGTTGCCAGAGACACAACAAACGTTGTTTTTAAGAAAGCTGAACTACAGTCAGCACTGCATCAGGATTCAGATAGAGAACTGTGAAAGACTTACACAACACATTAAAAGAGAGCACTGTCCGAACACCAGCATATAACAAAGCGTATTAAAATAAGGCCACAGTTTCTCTCTGTCCAAAGACCAACATTGAATCCCACCAATGCCATGTAAGGGCATTGCATAGAACATGTCATAGTAGAGTGAAACTATATAATAGAGTGCAGTGATGCACTCTCACAGGGCTTGTTCCTGGGCCAAAGCAAACCTGGAGTGGCTCCCTGTTCGCAAGGCCTGGTGTTTGTCCATCCATGCTTTTCAAGTGAAGTAGAACTCCGGGGGCTTTTTACAACAGAGTGAAAGACAGGGAGAAAGGGAAACAAGAGAAGAGAGACACTGAACTGCAACTAATGATTTATTATTAAAACAAGATTTATTTCTTGAGGATGTTCATTATAAAGTGTTCAAATATAGGCATCTGAGGTATATTTGTCTGTCCTCATACAGGTTGAGATGATGTTTGGAAGGAGAGCTGCAGTGGTCATGAAGTAAATCAAAGGCAGGGCATAAAGAAACACACACATAACCACACAAACACACACACTCTCTCTCTCTCTCTCTCTCTCTCTCTCTCTCACACACACACACACACACATACACACACACACACACGCACACACACAGCAAACGTTTTGGAACATGACACAGAAAAAAACCAACACAATGTTTACTCATTAGAAAAAAGGCTGTGCCCAAACATTGGCTGGGTTGAGACAGGGGAAGGGGGGCATTTTGTGTATTCAACACTGGCATACGTCTTATACTCAGTGGGTGAGTCACACATAGATACACACACACACAAGAAAAAATAAGACTGAATGAACAGTATGGGTAAAGCGAGATTACAGTTCACATAAGAATGGCAAAACACACAGATGAACAGACTACACAGAAATTACAAAAAAAATAACAATAACAACATTTCAAATGATTGTCAACTGTATTACTGTCACTTAATTACTAGACTTTCTATGCTTTCTCCCATCATATTTTCGCCAGTGCTTCAAGAGGTGATAATTACTGTTTTTATTCATGACAAAAGAAACGAGCATCGTGGTACACAACACAAGTACTCTGTACTCACTGGCTCTCAGGTTTTCGTATTATGAGAGTATTATTTTTGACATTTAGGTAAAGTAAATGTGGTTTTCAAAAAGCATTTTTGGAAACATCACCTTTTGTATGTAATCAGTGTATTTACACAGGCTTATGTATCTATAGTTCACTGAAATATATCTATGTCTATATTTACTCTGATACATTCTTGGCATTATAACATGGTAAAAATGTCAAATTTTATATGAATCTGTTCATTGATTGATTCCAGCTGATGTGATCTGCTTGTGCTTGTGGTATGACAAGTATGCTACTGAAAATCCCCATCACAGCTTGATGACATACTGCCATCGAAAAATGTTTGATTGACAATTAAAAAAAAATAAAATCACATTACTATCATCTTCCAAAATATCAACAGCAAAACACGCAACTGGATACAATTTCATCAAGTAGACTTAAATAATTTGAATAAACTCAGTGAGGGCAGGCTATAACAGGGGCACATGCCTCTGTACTGCTACCATAGCAGAGGTCTGGTGGGGAGCCCTAGCCTGCTCGGTGGAGAATGGGACCTTCCCATTGTAGCCTTATTGGTCTAGTGTCAAGAGGAAAGATCTTTGTCCTCTTGCTCCGTCTCTTCAGAGTGTATCACCACACTCGACATGCGGTCTGAGGCATCATGGCATTGTTCTTCTTACATTTAAAAGCTCTGGCAAATTCTGGAAAGTTCTGCAATGACCCCATAACTCTAAATGTGGAGGAAGAAAAATCACAAATCTGAAATAGCCAAAGGGGCAAAGTAGACAGAATTCAACAAAGTTGAATCTGAGTTCAGTTTAAGAAATATCTATCCTTTAATCAATGAAGCTTTGTATGCAGTAGTTGTACCTGAACTCCCCTGGACTGTGGTCATCTGTGTTGATAGAGTTGACTGCATTCTCAGGTCTGTGAGTGCCACACCACACCTGACAGGGGATTTGGAAAAAGGGAAACCTGTGAGTTAATATTTAAGAGCTAATATTTAAGATCAGCTCTACGACCAAATCCTTAACCAAATCTCACCTGTGCAAAGTTAAGGAAGAAAAGCTGCTCATGGTTGAGGTGAATACCTGGGAGAGGCTTTTCAGGGCCGTGTTTCTTCACATAGTTCTGATAAGCCTGGAGGAACAGTTCATTTCAACAAGCTGAATAAACAAATAGATACAGTGAGTAGACTGACATCCACTACAGATTTCTCTTTTTCCTTCATTCTGGATTTAAGAATGTTATTTTATTCTTCTTCTTCTGACAAGACAATCTGGGGTTCATTATAGTCTCAGGAAACCAAGTTTGGAACCACTAAATGGATTCGATTCCATCCTGAGGAAGATGCTGACAATGGGCAAAGCCTTGGGGTGATTTCACTGGCAATAAAATGTGTCCCAATTGCCCCTGTCTTTTGCTGCCCTGTAATTAGTGTCTTCACCAAATCCTTTCTGTTTAAGTACATCCTGCATTCCCCCACTGTGGGGTCAAAGAGGGGGGGAGGGGGTCTTAACTATATCTGTCATCACAAACGTTACTACAAGAATCTTCCCAGCAAACCACCGAAAGCTGCTTTGTGTGGGAGTCAATAAAGCCATTCACCAAGTCCATTCACCTAGCAAAACATACATTCACTGGGTTTATGACTGTTAGAAAGAAAGCAGGAGATGATAGGCACAGACATGTCTCTCTGCCAGAGTTCCAGTGAGGGTGATGTGCTGTTCTCACCTGATAGGACTGGCGGATCCCCCCATTATCTGCAATGTTCTCTCCCAAGGTAAGATTCCCATTGAGCTGAAACACACACACACACACACACACACACACACACACACACACACACACACACACACACACACACACACACACACACACACACAAACACACACAGACACTCTCACACACACACACACACACACACACTCTCACACACACACACACACACACACACAGACACACACACACACACATAGACGCGCGCACACACACACACACACACATAGACGCACACACACACACACACGCAACAAAAACAGGGCAGAATAAATGGGTAGTGTGAGAAGAGGTGCAGAGGCCTGAGCTAACACACACCTGTGTAAGTACTATCAATGCCATTGCTTCTTCTTCTAGTAATAGAATTGTGTAAGGAGAGAGCTCAGGGACAGACACATGTGGTCTTGTTCATGGTGGCTCTGTGCTCAACAGTGGTATAGATACAGGGTGTCAACACATACATTTAGCCCATTTGCCAGATCCCAGGAGAAGTTGCCATACTGGTCCACAATGCACTGTGAGAGCTCCTGAAACTTTTGAGAGGATGAGGGACTCCACCAGTCTTTCATGTCCCCATTTTTATCGTAATTCCTTCCTGAAAGAAAGAAAAATAAATAATTAGCAAAGATGCACCAAACACCAGAGCCTTTACGATGAACTCAGTATGAGTTCATATAACTTTGGTAACAAGTCTGAGCTGAATTAACAAATTAATTTTATTTCATGTATGTGTATATGTATGTATGTATGTATGTGTGTATGTATGTATGTATGTATGTATGTATGTATGTATGTATGTATGTATGTATGTATGTATGTATGTATGTATGTATGTATGCATGTATGTATGTATGTATGTAAGAATTCATCCTTTGCCTTTCCTCTGCCCTAATGCCTTTTCAGGATAGTCATAGAGCACCTGGGGACCAAGCCTAGATCTGAGCTCACTGAGTTCCCACCAACATGTCCATATTTTGGCTTGTATGTGTTGAGCCTGGTAAAGAAATGATGAAATCCTGTAGATTACCAGGCTGTAGTTTCCCCTCTTACCACTATCATCAAAGCCATGTGTGATCTCATGCCCAATCACCATTCCAATTCCTCCATAGTTTAGGGAGCGGGCTTGACCTTTGCTGAAGAAGGGAGGCTGAAGGATACCTGCAGGAAACACTACAAAAGAGAATTTGTCCGTGAACAGATGTTCCTCCTCAACATCTTCCTTTGATTTCTTGAATTCAGAGGAAAGAAACTGATCTTATTTTCTTTTTAAATTGTTTTAACACATGCCTCTGTATTAAAATTACTTTTTCAAAACACTTCACAGAGATAGCATAATCTAGCTCACAATATTATGTGGACTAAACCGTGAAACTGCTTTGGCAATTGAAGATTCGGTGACACAACGAGCAAAACTATATAAATACAACACATTAGGTCAGGGGGCAATAGTAAAAAACTGATCATTGAGAAATGATCATTTTACTGCAAGAGGTGGCAGCACCTTTTCCATACTGCAAAACTGCTAATTGAAATATCATTATATCTATATTATTATTATATTACATTAAATATATTTTGTATTCATATTATTAAATATAAATATTATTACCAATTTGGTTTCTGCTTGCTGAATAAAAGGCATTCACAACAGCTGGCCCTGTAATCCACCTTAGAGTAAAGGCATTAGACAGTGCATGAACATTCAATACAAATATTACTATCACATTGCATTACTTATACGTATTTTATCAGGAAAATGAAAAAAGCCTGTTGGCGTAAACCCTACTGAACATGATGAAATAACATCTTACATCCTAAAATGCCTGAAAGGTCATGTCTTGGAATGTTTTGAAAGCTACATTGTTTTTACATCAGACAAGCGGAAAAGCAAGCGAACAAACTAACACCCACCAGAGGATAATACGTGCATTCAAAGACCCACTTGTTCACGTCCTGTGCATATATTGTGTGAGCAGATGTGTCTGATATTGAGGGACCTTACTCGTCTTTGTTCACTTTTATCCGAAGCTTCTTAAGTCTCTTTTTCTGAGTCACCTCTGTGGTCCTCAGTGTGTTTTCAAAGTATTCATCTGCACTGTAGTTTACCTGTTCAAAGCAAAGAAAACATCTAAACAAAAACAAAGTATTCATCTGCATTGTAGTTTACCTGTTCAAAGCACAGAAAACATCTAAACAAGACCAAAAGCTGATAGCTCTTTACTGAAATTCCTCGTATATCTTATTTTTTAAAACTGTTTAGTCTACAAGTCAGAGCAAAACAACATTAGCATGTATGCTTCATGCAGTTTGTGCAATTGACCCCAAATGTTGCTCCTGAACAGCCAACTCACATCTTCATATTCCTTATTAAGGTAGTCGTCATCCATGATATTTTTGGAATAACCAATCTTCTCACTAATGGCCAGTGCCTACAGGGAGAGGAGATAGACTTGAGGGTCAGAGGGACAGAGAAGCCAACAGTGTCAATATCTACTTTTAAAAGATAATACATGATGACAAACTCCAGAAATACGGTGCAGGAACATGAACTCTCACCTTTAGGGCAGCCTCTTTCTTGGTCTCGGCATCCATCCATGGGAGATCATTGAGGTTACTAATGAAAACTTCCCTTATCTCAGCAATCATCTCATCCATCTGAGACAGAAAAAAATACAAAATCATCGGTCATAACATATCACACTTATTTATTTCCCTGCTCTTCATACATTTCAAACCACACACACACACACCTTATAATACATAACTAAATAGCACACATAACTAAATTATAGATAAAGACATTTCAGTTTGACTTTACAACCAGTTCTCATAAATGCTTCTTTTCTGCAGGAAGGTAAAGACATTGTGACTTTTCGAAAATGAAAGGATGTTTAATTTTAGTCCACAGATTGAGACTTGCCCCTGTCTGTCATCATGGCTTCAAAATAGACATGTGCATAGGCCACTTGACACACTGTACAGCATGTGTACAGTTAGAACGAGGCCCACGTGACTTCAAAAGGTGGAGCACACCACAGATAGTGTACAACGTACACAGTATAGAGGCCAGCGAGAGGTCAGAAAAACCCATAAACTATCCCCTACACTACACACAACACACAACACACAACACACACACACACACACACATATATATGCACTGACACACATGTGGTTTCAAGTGCAATATATTTTGACAACCCATTGTTAATACATTATTTTTAGCACATTGTCGACCACACATACACACACACTTTAGAAAGACATGGGAAGAGCGTGGGGGAGAGAGAGAGAATGTAGCCAGTAGTACAGAGGGTCAGTGGGAGCCAGTAAAAAATGAGCAATAGATCTGCAATGACAGGTGCCTTAGACGTGCAGCCCTCATATAGGCACACACATACAAACACCAACATATAAATCAACGCACATGACAGCAACGCTCAGCTTACCATGCTTTTGCTGTCTTTTGAGAAGGCGTCCTCCACATACAGTCTGCCCACTGCATAGTCCATGTGGGTGTTGACATAATTGGCACATTGCTGCCAGATGGCTGCCTCAGATGTGGTCCCATAGATGGCCTGCCAGGGTAGTTAAAAAGAGAGTGTGCTCATATTGATAGTGTCATTAGTTTGTTAACCTGGTGGTTCTCAATTAGTTTTCTCTTATTTTTAGTTCAAAGAAATGAGAGGATTGTAGCAGAAACAGTGAAGGTGAAACCAAAATCAGGGGAGAATGATTATGAACATCCACACATTATTTAACATTCAGT
Organism: Clupea harengus; assembly: GCF_900700415.2. Classification (NCBI taxonomy): domain Eukaryota; kingdom Metazoa; phylum Chordata; class Actinopteri; order Clupeiformes; family Clupeidae; genus Clupea; species Clupea harengus. The sequence goes on from NC_045160.1 coordinate 18,815,004, forward strand.
GTTTGTCACCGTGACTCGGTGTCAGGCTGCTCACCTTCTGAAGTGGCTTCCTGGTGTCTCTGTATGCCTTGCTGAGCCCCCCCACCATGCTCATCACAAAACGCCAAACCATGTAGTTCTGAATTTGTCTAAGGGACAAAGCAGTTACTTTACCGCATGGAACTGTACAGCATGCTTGTCATGGAATGTTTCCATCACGTGCCGTTCCTCAGTACTGTGTTGCTGTTGCAGTGTCCTATGACTTACCTGGTAGAGTACTTATCTAGAATAGCGCTGAGTTTTCTGAGGTAGTTTGGTGCATACACAACTATGTCTTCAGCGTCTGTCACAGTGAGATTCACTGTCTCCATGATCTTGTTGGTGAAGTACGTCCAGTTGAACACCTGGTGAGAGAAAATGGCAAGGTTACATGATTAAATAGTTAGCACTTCTGTGAAACCATGCTTTCTCTTCATATCTGAGCGCACGTCACAAAACGCAGTTCCACAATGCTACTTACACCAGATTTAAATTCCAAGGTGAAGTTCATCTTCAAAGCCCCAAGATGCATCTTGTTATAGATAAGCATAGGATTATTTCTCTCCTCTGATGTATCTGTTGCCTTGGATGAAGAAGGAGCATTGTACTTACTCAGCAGAAAGTTGAACAACAGGGAATCTCACACAACACACACACACAAAACATGAATATGACAAGGTAGGAGTGCTTACGTTGGCCAAATCTTTGTCTAGCTGCATAATATTGCTGACTTCCTCTCTAATGGCAGTCTCATTGATATCTAGATTTCTCTCTGCACGCATTAGCTTGGCCACGTCAAAGATGAAGGTCTCATAGGCATCGCAGACCTGAGGAAGGGATAGACATATACTGTTGTTACAATCTGTTACAAAAACATTTCTTGGATTGACAGATTGCATGTTGAATAATCTACTGCAGCCTCCCAAGAGACTCTTGAGATCGTAAAGCAATAGTATTAGTGGCCCATTGGGTGGTACATTAATCTGTTTCCCCCCTCTCACTAAACCATCCCCTATAGTTCCCCCTAGAGACAGCAGACAGGAGAGGACCCATCTCTGAATATTTATGTGTTATGTGCTTGTACCCTATTAAAAGTGGTACCAGAAGGATGTGGAGGTCAACAGGATGTACTTCTGGTTTGGATATTTATTTCCTGGAAAGCAGACCTAGATAATATCCTTGTGAACCTTCAAAAAGTAGGTTTTGTTTTGTTCTAATAATCACTGCATCACATTTGGGTTAGATTACTGGCGTGGAATGGAGAGGGGATGGGGTTGCGCAAATGCTGATGAGCTGGGCAGAACTGGCCTTTCATGCTCATGGACACAGCAGAATAACACAGCTCTGGGAGCTGTTATCTGCATCTCTCGTCACAGCTGGGGGCCTTGAACATGTGCGTGGTTATCATGTTCCTAATGAGGAAACCTGACACTGCTGGTACCGAATCAGATTGAGCAACAAGCTGATGTTGGCTGGGGAGGAATTTCCTATTGCTTATGTGAATGGGAGGCAATAGAGAGCCACAGTTTATACATTGAAATGTTATGATGCATAACTCATTACAACCAGCAGCCTGTTTTACTTTTGAATTGGATCAAACATGTTGTTTTGGTAAATTAGGGCTTCCCTAAATATACAGCATATCCTCCTGTAAATGTGAGCATGCATGCAATTATATTTATCTCACTTGTGTGATTATAAAACCCCAAAATAAGGAATCACATACATGCATGCATATGGGCATATAGGTTTTATTTTGTTTGTCTAAGGTCACTTCTGGTATTGCATACATACCTCTTTGTATGGTCCTGAACACACATAGTAGTCCCTGGACGGGAGGCCTACACTGGGCTGATCAATCTGGCACAAGGAATAAAACCAAGTCACAATCATCCATTCACTGGCGGAGTGAAAAACTAAAAATCTATGCAAAAGACCTGGTCAAAAGTATCGGTGACCACAATGTTGGATTAAAAGCACTTTGAAGCTGAAAGTAGGCTCTATCTGGAAAACCGAACTTATTTTATGATTATTTTTCTTGGCGGAAAAATGTCCACAGGATATGTCTAAATAGTTTCTTTCTCTCAATCTCTGTGTGTGTGTGTGTGTGTGTGTGTGTGTGGGGGGGGGGGGGTTGTTTATCTGTTCAGAATGAGAAAGACAGACAGGGAAAAAGAAAGAGCGAGAACAAAGAGGGACCACTTACAAGGACAAAGGATACACGGTAATGGTTTAAATACTTCCTCATATGCGTTGAATACGTACATGAATAATATGGGAACTGGAGTCCCTGTCATCAGTGCTGACAAAAAAATTGATAAGGACGGCTTTCAAATATTTCTCATTGAGTTTGGCTATGATGTCCTCTGCTCTCCATTGTGATCCTGAAGAGGAGGATAAAACATTAAAATCCCTCTATAATGAGAAACAGGGCAACTACTAACACACATTAAACAACAAAACAATACATCCAGGATACCATATTTGGTGTCCCAATCGTCTGTTGCTATTGGCCACTCGAGGACATCTGGCAGCACTGAGAGTAAAGGTGACCCGCCTCTCTGCTCAATGAGACCTGTCAGAAAAATGCACCAGAACAAAGCAGATGCAGAATCTTCTCCATTGAGAGTTTTCTCATTTAGGTCTAGACACATTTCTAATGAATTTAGCAAGATAATAGCTTACAATTTTCTGTTCAACTAATGTGGTGCTATGATTCCAAAGCACATGGCTGAAATACATACAAATTACAAACAAATAAGCTGAGGTCCAGGATTATTGTAACAGGTAAAACATTAAACAAAATAATACAATACAACAACTAAGATAAAGTGCAGGTGTCCACTGGTCAATATAAAAAACCTCCTTGTTCTTAAGGTATTGATTAATTTTGTATCTTTATGATAGCTGGGTGTACAGAACTATACTGGCGACTTACTTTCATTGTTGCAGGACTTGTAGAGCACTTTGGCTTTGGCCAAGGCATTGCTGCTGTTTCCAATGTTTTGCCTCTCCAGTACTCCTTCATTGAGACAAAAGAAAGAATATGGTATTTAACAATCTTAACTATTTTGGCAATACTATTTATTATGACATTTCTTATAGTATAAGTTATTATTATGCACAGTTTAACCTAACAATCTAGTGTAATATTTAACTGGCAACTGTGTGATGAAACATACAAATAATTTCGTCAGGTGGAATATTGTTCACAACTCTTAAATTTGATCAGAACTCCTGATACTTTTAAAGCAGGTATTAGAACGACACAATGTGTGAATCCACAATGAACAGTAACACTGTAGTGGGGAGTGGGATGTTACAATCTGTTAGTTAGTAACCTGCAAAACCACATTTAAACTAAAACATTTTTAACTCCTTGTAAACTCTGCCTATGAAGACTGTAGCTAAAGGATAAAATATTACACCTTCTCAGTTTCATCAGCTGAAGGTAATGACCCATTATTTCACACAGTGCTGTAGAGTGGTGGTTGTAGGACTTGTATGAATGGTCTTGTATGAATGGTCTTTCAAGGATTATGCGCATGATTCAAGTGCTTGTCTGTAAGAGGATCATTCAAGCAGGGTTAAGGACAGTAAAGATGACTCAGTAATTTGCTATAAAATTTGCCTCTGAATGTACATCAAAAACCCTTATGGTGTTGATAGTAATATGTGAAAGAAAGCATGCAGAGTTTGATTTGGATGCTATCTATCATGTCATGCCTCTGCATAGTTTTATTTAGTGTGACATTGGAGTTGAACGCGAACCAAAGACTAGCAAAAAAAAGAATGAAACATTTTAATTTAGCTGAAATACTGCTCATGTTTTCAGCCCATATACATTGTTTTCTAAGCGTTTGAATGTGGAATATGTGGAATCTAATCAAATGTTGTTGGTGACATACTTAATATATATTGGACAGTGTTTTTGCGTATTTGCATGCATGAGATTGAAGAAGGCTAACCACATTTTTTGATGTGAGATTCATTTATTTGGATGCTAGCCTGAGACAAGACTGTTCGATGACTTTGGGCATCTGGAAAAAAAACTACAAATCTCCGTGAGACAGGGATGACACCAGTAAGGCCATGATGTCCATACAGAGAATACTGCACTAGCTTCCTCCTATAGCTAGTGCATGGGTCTAGTTGTTGCGTTTTGAGGTTTCGAGCCCTGTACCTCAAAGGTACACACCAGGCGTGCTGTGGTAGTGGCACAGACGCAATTCTCCGTATTACAAGTCAGTGTACTCAAAATGATTTTGAAGCTGTTATTTGAAGGTAAAATTGTTGCATAATGTTACCACCAGCAGCAATGGTATAGGCTTATTCTTGGTGATAACTGGTAATCGTGCTTGGATGTTTTTACACATTACAAATAAAGATCCTATCGTCGACCCTACCTTGCATCCTGCAAAGTCTTCTAAACACTTCTGAGTGTCATTATTAATGTGCTACATAAATTCACTTAATGCTCTCGTTGCCTTGAAACATAAAACATGAAACACATAAACTCTCTCTCACACACACATAGTTCAACACATGCACACACAGTGAGCCCCTCCATTCATGCTCCTGGTAAGCAGTATTTATGCTCTCATTTACTTTTAATTGGGGGCAGAGAAAGGGTGAGGGGGCTTCCTGTAAAAGGGCACACATCATGTGTGTGTGATTGGATTACTGACCGCCTGGTGACCGTAAGGCAGGAACCCCTCCAGCTTCAAAAATCCTCAATCCTCTCTCTCTCTCTCTCTCTCTCTCTCTCTCTCTCTCTCTCTTCTCATACACAAACACACACACACACACATACATACCACACACACAAACATAGTAACCCTTATATTTTGTATTTCACACTGGACAACACTAATGGGCTGCATAACTGAAAAAAAAAACATATTTGGACAAATCTTGAAAAAGATTCTTCATGAAAAAGTCTGTTGCTAATATTAGGTAGCCTTTGAATTCTTCTTGGTATTGGTGCCAGACAATGACTTCCCTTAAGGACAGACTGGAGGGAAAATCAAGACTATCATATGTATCCAGATCCAAATTAACACTATCATATGTATCCAAGGGCAAATGAAGACTATCATATGTATCCAAGGGCAAATGAAGACTATCATATGTATCCAAGTGCAAATAAAGACTATCATATGTATCTAAGGGCAAATCAAGACTATCATATGTATCCAAGGGCAAATGAACACTATCATATGTATCCAAGTGCAAATGAAGACAATCATATGTATCCAAGGGCAAATTAACACTATGATATATATCCAAGTGCAAATTATGTCTGTGGATACATTTTTGGGCCTAAAAATCTGTTACAAATATTACACTTTCACAGCTATGTGACACCTAAATACACCCATCATGACATAAGTGTAGTTAAACATGTTCATAAAAGCCATAAAATGTCATACAAACTGTGATTAAATTACAAATTAAATCTCAGACTTTTTCTGTAAAACAGAAAGTGACACAAAAATGTTGCTTTGTTTAAAGCAGGTTTGTGCTAAAAGCCGAATACATTATTTGGCAACAGACAAATAAGGATGCACATATGATCAACCCAGACAAGGGACAACAGACAATAATTATGAACAGGGTGAACCCACACTGTTGCAAAACCCAAAATATATGAATGAGTGAATAATACCAACTTCTTCTAAGTAGAACTCTTTAAGGGCTAGCTATTAATTGTCATCATGATCAACTGATAAATTAGCATCTCATAAAAATCCTTAATTTTGAACACTATGGTTGACATGAGTGCAGCTTAATAGAACCCCAGCTTACGATTGAGCTGAAAATGTGGTAGTGCATATCTCTAGGGCTCATAGCTGCACATAAAAATGTATCCATAGGACAAAAATGTGCAATTGGACCTCCCCAACACCATAACCCCAAGAATACTATCGAAGGCAAAGAAGTACTCAGTGTCGCAGGTGCAAGATACATTTTGTAGGGGGTGAAGAACCCTATTGTCGGCTACAACATTAAATTGATCTTGACCCTTTCTATTTAAGAATTGAATGTCCCCCTTTCTTATGATGAGAATTGAACACACACAATACAGTGTGTAAGGTGCGGACTATGTTAATGTGCAACTATATTTGAGTGTAACTGTAGTGCGTTTGTGTGTGTGTGTGTGTGTGTGTGTGTGTGTGTGTGTGTGTGTGTGTGTGTGTGTGTGTGTGTGTGTGTGTGTGTGTGCATGTATGCCACCTAAATCACAACATTAGGCATAATATAAAATAAACAGTTGCTTTGGCATAGGCTTACTTGTGGACCACACTTAATTTGTTCAACTCTAGTATCAGGACCTCATGATCAAACTGGCAATCCAACCATAGCAGCACCCAGAGAGGGCAAGCATATGACATACTGCATCAACCAGGACAACAGACATATTTTCTTTCTCCATTCTCCATTTGCCACTGTCATTTACACTGTGTGTGGTCTTAGAACACCAATGGAACAGAATTCTGCTGCTGGTTCTTCCAGATATTCTCCTACGGTCAGAGCTGCTATCTGAGGTGCCACATATATGAGGTTGTTGTGGTTAAGCCTCTTTCACTACTAATTCGGACAAAGATTTACTGTTATTATTACTGTGATTTACGAAATAACGGGCGTTATTCCTGGGGTTTTATGTTATTAAAATAAATGATTTAAATTTGACACTGAATTTGTGTTTCTCAATGTTTATTATTAGAAAACATCAACACATCCACACACATTGTCCATGTCACAAGAGTCTTCATATCATATCTATCTGCCATGGAACAGCACCAGCTATAACAGTGCTCAGCTATGTTCAGGTTCGGTAGCCTACATCTACTTCATGCTGGCTCAAGCAAGCATACCCTCCACTCCGCTTTTCGCTAGATTATGCAATGACCTTGCATGACATGATAGCATTGAATATGTAGATGTTTAGTGCACAGAATAACGTTTGCAATGATGTAAGTTGCGGTTGTTGATCACGTATGGTTAATAACATATTAATTGTAGAAGGGACATGATAAAATCAAGATCTTCCCTTGGTGAAAAAACTTTCGCCGATATCTTCCTACGAGAGATGGGTTAGGTGCTCAAATTTCCCTGGATCAAAGAGGACGTTAGTAGGCATGTCCAAACAAAAAATCACGTCTCAGGATTGCTGCGCACATAAGTTATTTCTGGTGCATCAACTGTACTCAGTCTACCCTACCCAACAACTGACTACGATAGCCAAACGCGTGCAAAATTAATAAAACGTTCCACGAAAGTTCTCCAGCGTTTAAAATAAACGTTGAAGAACGCTGATCTCCATGAGAACTTTTGTGCATGTTCAAAACTTTTTTTTTGGACGAGCGTTCTCCTCCGATCACCGACGATTACCGACGAATACAGCGTTCACCAGCTTTCACACAAAGCTCTTCTGGCGCTAAGCTCGTATTTTTGTGATAAAGGCCTCATTCAAGTGGCAAATGAAAGTGGGTATTGATCATTCAGACCATCTCTTGAACTTACACCCACTGGGAATAAGAGGTTTTCCTGTGCAACTGTCTTTTAAAGACTCTGTTTTCAGGTCCAGCATCTTCACTACTGAGGTAACTTGATACACAAACCTGCTGCCCACATGTTGTGGCCTCACACGACCCTGAGTCTTGGGCTTCTCTCTTCCTCAAGAGCAGACAGGAAACCTTTCTTTCGCCATCTCCTCTATGCATATGGAAAAGCCTTTCAAACCGTATAATGCCCTTGGCACTCTACTGAATGCATTCCACATTAATATTACAATTTGATCTGGCAAGGGTACTCATCCTCTATGCATGCTTCAATGGGCTCTTTAAAGAAAGAGACATGACAAAAATAAGAGACAGTACTTGTCTTAGGACATATTTTTTTCTTCTAGCTATTATATTTTGCATTCTGAGGTCTCACTCTCAATCATAAAACAAACAAAATAAAAAGGTAATAGTGTTCATGTTCCTTGACTCACTTTCATGACTCTCAACACAAATAATCAAAATTATTTTTTTCTCCCAGAAGCAGTTGTAGCTCAAACTGGACAGTCTTGAGACCGTGTGCTAATACGGGCCAGTATCACTAGGGGGAGCTCCAGAGACCATTCCGTGAACGGTCAATGTGTTCTGTGACTGGTCAATGCCTCCGGCACGTTGCACTAACTGCTGGGGGCCCTGGTACACAGAACAACTAAGTTGCAGTGACTTTAGAAAGCCAATGTAATGTCAATGCAACATATAACTAAAAACATAGACTACTATATACAACACTGCAATGTTGAAAAAGGGGGAAACATTTGGAAATAAAACTTTTGTACATTTAAATTCATGTAATCTCTATTTTATGTGTCACCTTGATGTAATAGGCTAGACACACATAACCTACTTGGGCTTCTATTGCAGAATGTTTGACTATCCGGTAATTACTGGCAAGAGTAGGTTAGCTTGTCAGCTAGCCCAAATGCTCAAGTTCTTAAATGAAGATATACATGGGTCTGTTTGCTTTCATTAGGTTAATGCAACATAGAAACAACAATCAGTGTTGGTATAGACACTAATGGTTGCCTAGTCATCTTTTCACATAAGTGTTTTCATGCTATATGTATCCTTAGCCTTCACTATCCTGTAGTTAGCGTTAGCCTGTCAGCTAGCTCAATTGCTTAGATGAAGATATACAGTGATCTTTGCCTCGACTAAGTTAATGTAACATAGAAACAACAATTACTGTTGATGTAGACACTAATAGTTGCCATAGTCATTTTTTAATCATATAAATGTATTAACGACAATCAGTGTTGATGTGGATACTAATTGTCGCCTAGTGAGAAGTAGGAGGGCTTGCTGTGAGGCCATCGGAGGCGTGCCTAGTATGTGAACCGCATAAGGGACCCCCGGTTAGGTTGACCCCTATGTGAGGAACCCCAGCGATGAGTGAAGCACTAGTGTTTGGGGCACCCTGGGATGGGATTAGTACGGTTGGAGGATGCGTCAGGGATGCCTGTGGACATGAAGAACATATGAGCCTGGCATTGCGGTCAGAGTGCAGGTTTGGTGCCATAGTCCTGGGTTCAAGGCCAGGTAGGGTGACTGCTACAACCGGTTACAACCACCATCAACTTATGACTAATAATTGAAACTTCAGTAACCAGACACTTCAGTAACCAGACAAAACAACTGAGTTGGCCTGTTAAAAATGTTTCTAACTAAATGCTGTGAAACGATTTTAGAAAGGCAATGCAAAAATGCAACATATATTTAAAAGCACAGATAGTACATACATTCCACTGTTTAAAAGGGGAAAAAACATGGAAGTAAAATAAAGTAGTGATTGCACAGGAGTCAGGCTTTTTGGCTCTAGAAAAAAGATTGACATTTTTTAAATTACATCCTGATAATGCTTGCCTGAAAAACAGGGACAGAGCTACTACATGTTTCTATGGCAAGTGCCAATGCCAACATCTGGTAAATTACTAGTTTGAAGTCCTCTTCCTGAAATGATCAGTGTTAGTTATAAGTTGACCACTGACCGGTCACAGAACAGACTCTGGAGCTCCCCCTAGTGGCACTCTCTGGCAGTTAGAGTGAGGTGTCGCAGGCATTGACCGGTTACGGAACACATTTACCGGTTACAGAACAGACTCCCCCCTAGTGGCACTATAGCATTGACCGGTCATGGAGGCCATACCAGAAGCATTGCCTGGTCACGGAACAGACTCTGGACCTTGGCGCTGATGACATTGACCAGTCACGTAGACCATGCCGCAGTCATTGACCAGTCATGGAATAGACTCTGGAGCTCCCTCTACTGGTACTAGCCAGTATTAACACACGCCCTCAAGAATGACCAGTTTAAGCTACAACCCCCTTTCTTTTTTTACTGCCTATCTTTACATGTTGTGTTTCTGTGATACCTTTCCTTTCTTTATTATATTCTAGTATTGTTCTGTTGTTATTAGCACTATGTAAAGTTGCATAATGTACAATAATCCGTGATAATGGTATGAAAATGAATTTGCATAAAATGTCTCTTTCATTCAGACACATACACACACAAACACATAATTAGACACACACTCTCTCTCGCTTTCTGACACGCGCGCACACACACACACACACACACACACACACACACACACACACACACAGACACACCACCCTACACTTACACTGCAATCAACCACAACATTCCTGGCATTTAATAGATATTCTTCCTTATCCACAAGTTTGGAAACTTGTTAGAACAACAGAAAATGGAGCCAAAAATATCAAACCTCTATCCTCTCCCTCTCACGCCAGCCCTTTATGCTGTGAAACAGCAATTAAAAGGCACACAGACCCCAGGCAAACTATAGCACAGTGTGCCAGCCTTAAGGGGGTGAGTTTAAATGGTTTGTACAAGTCACATTTTTGTGAATCCTTTGGTCGAAGTTGTTCTTCTGCAACATTGAAATGCCATCCAAAATGTTCTCATGTTGGTAGCATGACATTTGTATGTTTTAAGCAATTGTCTCATGTAAGTAACAACAGGCTTTGGCAGCTGTCGTAACATGTTTATAAGGTTATGTGAGTCTTATGAAGGAGGGTTCAAGTAAACACTTGTGCTTACTTTCTGAATTGATGAGTAAATCTAATTAAATCTGATATGAAATCATTAAAAACAGAATATGTTTTAAATGTTCCCTTAGTACTTTCTTTTGCTCTGTCAACAACAATCACTGAGGTCAGAAAAGTGGGGTTAAAGTACAATTTTACTGTGGGAAATCATTATTAAATACAAGCCCTCCAATGCCCTCGTAATCAAGTGTGGTTGGCATACAATATCTTCCATTAAGAAAAGAAAGAAAGGGCTTGTTGCAATAATTGTGATTACGACTTGTTTTTCTATTAAAAGACACCCTGGTGTTGAGAGAGGGAGGCAGAGGGTGAGAGAGATGAACAAAAAGGTGCAAATTATATGCTAAAGACAGAAAGAACAAAAGTGGTTGTTCACTACAAGGACAACAGGAATGACCGCTGGCATGGGGAATTACAAGGGACAGAAGTATGTGGAGGTCTCGCCCTTTGCACTCCTGTGCTTATATAATGGCTTAGCGCGTCCCTAAGTGATAGCCCCGCCTAGGCTAGGCTGTGACCAGCTATACACACTGCAGCATACCACCAGCCCCACATTGGCATGAGCTCAGCATTGCTCAGTCAGTATGCCCTGCATGTTGCTGTCCTTTCCTTTCCACAGAAGCTTGAAGCCCAAGGAGCAATCTCACACCTCGTGTCACATGTTACCCTTTCAAAGCCATCCCCACCCCCCTCCCAGGGGTGCAACAGGACCCAACCCCGTAAATCAGCATGTCAGGCTAGTGGCTAACGAGCTACTCTTTCCTGACCCCAGCTCCCTAGAGCTCCTACTGCATCCAATAACGTTAAGGTGCTGCGACCCTTCTGAGGTGTTTTGGCACATCTATCCTTCGACTGCCATGTTCTCCTTTGTCTTTCCGAACAGATTTTCGTTTTGCTGGTCAGTGGATCTGCCTTTCAATCTATTTCTAGAACCCATCTTTTTATCCAGACAGATGTGGGTCAAACAGAAAAATAACCCATAATAGGGGTTATGAATAGCCACAGGGTAATTGAGTAAAACATATTATAGTGCTACACAAACAGACACACAAAACAGACAGACAGAGAGTGGCAGTTTTGAAACAGATATTCACTAAGTGACACATGTCAAACATTTGCATGACTGCTCATTACCTTTCAGCACTACAGCAAGCTCGTGTCGGAGGATGTCAAAGGTGCTGTATCTTGAGCTGGTCTCTGGAATGATGTTCTTCTTCAACCAACCTCCACAGGCATACTCATAAAAATTTTCACAAGGGTCCACTTTCGAGTCCATATTCGCAATGAGGCGAGCAGCTGCAGGGGTAAGTACCAACAGAGAATCCAAAAGCAACTGCACTGAGTGCAAACAAACATCATGGAACATGTAACAGAATATTTAAACTATGAACATCTGCAGGGAGTGCAAGATCACAACTATGCAAGGAGTTCAAAGGTCACAATTCAAACACAGAACTACATCTTACCAGACTGGGTACAATCTGCAGTGGTGCATATGCCACCTAAAAGACAAATAAATACCAAAATATGCTGAAACATGCAAATCACTAACGCACACATATTACTAAGATTAAGTTTTTAATGCTTTTTCCATGATCATGTATTTTTCCCTGTAACAGTATATGTACTTATATTTCCATTTTTGAAACGTCTTTACAATATATGAATGCATGATAAGATGAATTAAACTATTATTATACTATTACTTAAGTAGTGATTTAAGAAAATCATGTTTTAACTACAAATAACTTATGTTGAGTTTTCTGAAGTTATTACCACAACCCCATTCCTCCAGCTGCTAAAAGTAAATGATCATGTAGTGATATATTTTGCCTATTTGCATTCTGCCTGGTAAAGCTTCTCAATCATTAATTCAGGGTGGAAACTGCTGATGAGCCAGAAGTCAGGGCCTTGGCAAACTAAAGATCAGTGTTGAAAGGGCTGCAGTGCACTATAACCTTGAGAAAAATGTGGACACTTCAATTTAAATTGAATTGAATTGAATTGAAATTGAAAATTGAACTTCAATTCAAATCAAAAGATAAATTAGATTTATTTTACTTAACAATTCACAGGGAATGGCAGGTGGTTCATACCTTTTAACCCTTCCCAATCACATGCCCCGTTACACAGACCACTAACGCTGCACTTTTTAACTAGAATAGATGATTTACACATTTGACAAACACACACACAACAAGTGTTCAATCCCCCTTCGCACAACCTATTTTCCCAAGCTATCACTCCCCATTACTAAACCTCAGTTTCTACTCATATCTCGGGAAAAACACACCTCACACCTTACTAAATTACCCTGGAATAGCTGCATAGGAATGACAATTAACTTGATTGTATCCATGCATCCATATTATTGTTGATGCTGTTGTTTTTTTTTACTCACCATTGCTTTGTGTTGCGAACAGGGTGCTAAGGGCTATGACAATGGTGAACAGAAGACATACAATTGTGATGAGGCCAATCTCCAGTGATGTCCACCGAGGCTTTCTCATCGACTTAGGGGTGTTGTCAGCCATCATCAGCAGTCCGTCAGGCGATGCCTGTCCCAATTCACCTGTAACAGAAAAAGGGATAGAGAGAGAGAAAGGTGGAGAGAGTATTTAGACAGGCATTATGGAGGTCTGTGTAAAACTAGCGAGGTAACAAGCTAACAACCGAAAGACTTGCAGAAATCAGCAACAGCACTGCTGCCTTTGGTAAAAGGTAGCTAGTTCACTCACCAATGTATTTGGTGATATATTTGGCAATGTCATGCTGCAAAGTCTGTTCTCATTGGACTTGTGAGCCAGAGCACAAGACAACATAGTGAATAGCTTGGGTGTGTTTTGGTTTTGTTGTCTTGTGCGTTTATCTCTCCTTCACATGACCATATACCATAAAATGAATTTAAGGGGGGGAAAAACTAGCTACCTACAAAAACATTCTGATTTGTGAGAGCAAAGACTATTGAACACTGACAAGAATATTCAGTCTCTAAAGATTTTTATTTAGTATATCTTCTTTAATGCCAATGCTGGTTTGTTTCACCCTTTTCAGACAAATTAGAGATATGCAAAAAGTCTTGCTGTTTGCTTAAAGTTTGTCTCCACAGGCTATTAATCCTTGAATCTGCAGTGACAAGCACACAGGCTCTCTCCCTCACACACATTGACTGTGGAGCTGTAGTGCTGACACAGCTTTGCAGAGGGACAGGTCTTGCTGAGTTTTGGCCGGGATGAGAAGATCCCGACCTGGGGTCAAAGTCTTACAATCTCTCTTTGATTAAGGCCTGCTTTATTCCATAAAATGTACTGAGAAAAGAGAGGCACATTTTTGGCCACACAGCAGTCCAGTCTGAGCTGTTTTTAGCAGTGTGTAGATGCTCAAGACATTAGCAAGGCTTATGGATATTAATATCTTGAAGTCTGTCTTGTCAGAAACTCTCAAAGACATCCTCATAAATGCCTTATTAAAAGTTGCTGTTTGTTGTAAAGGTGTTTTTGTAAATTTAGCATTTCAGACATGTATGCAAAAGTGTGACTAATCCTTTGGAATGAAGACCATGCGTGTGCCTTTTAATACAGAACACATTTTGGTTCTCCATGGTTGACTCAATGAATGACTTAGCAAGGGTTGTTTGTTTAGGTGGTTTGATTAGTCCGTCTGTTGTTGTTCACATGGACATTGTCATTTTAACCTCCAAGATACGACAAGTGGTTGTTGGTCACCTTGAGGAAGTCCTCCCACTTACTGTGCTGTGGCTGGTATGATGTCAGCCCTGGCTTGGAGTCTTCCTTGATGAAAGAAGAATGATGGCTGTTTTGGTGGGTGGGTCAGTAAAAGAAAGGCTCAGTTTATCTTAAAAGAGCCCTGTGATTAAGTCCTCGCTATTAATTAAATACTGACTTTAAACGTTCAGCCCATATAATGGGGAATTCACCTTTCTCAAAGAGGACACTGACTGTATCGGCATTCAGGATAAATAAGGTTTCTAAGGCCAAAGTGTAATTAAAAAATGTGTATAAAACATTTAAATGTTGATGCTCCTTTGCTATCTAATTGAGCCAGGGCTGTGGCAATTGCTCCATTTCTTTGCCTGAATCGTTGAAGATTTTACAAAGAAACTGATAACTTCTGTTTACAGCCTAAACTTAAACTTCTTTAAAACTCATTGGAATGTGTCATGCTTCAGGCATTAGCATGCATTAAATGGGAACTGTTATTCTCAAGATGATTAGCCAGGTGAGAGTCTGGTGGCACATCAACTTCCTCTTATCTACTAGAGTGATTCATTTACGAGTCCTTTGGAGAAAACATATTACCAGGCCATTTTTAAAGGACCATTCCTGATATTCTAGAGGTAAGCAAAACAAACTGGCAGGCCTGTAGATAAAAACAGGCAGATTTGATATACATAAGTATACAACAGAAATAACTACATGCATGAACACCTGAGTAAAGGAGTGTTGGCCACACCACTGCTCATGTACCTCTGAGCCTTCATCCTTCGCCAACTTGGTTAAGTTTATGTTCAACCATAATAGTGTAATGATTGTGGCCTCTTTCCTTGTCTTCCACTCTGATACACTATTTATTAAACAGAGAGGTGACAGGAGTTGAAATACAAGCACTGATGAGGTGTTTTTTCAGAGGATTTCCTCCAGTAAGTGGGCTAGGAACCCCACAGGCCTAGACTCAAAAACACTAGTTAACTGCAATACAGAGCCCAGCATTGACAGCTGTTGGCAGTATGAACTCACCCAGTGAGCACACTCTATGAAGCCAGACCCTCTCTCTCTCACACACACTCTCTCCCTCTCCCTGTCTCATTCTCAGTCACACACACACACACACATACACACACACACACACACACAGTATCCGGTCTTTTCTAAATTATTCATACATACATACATACATACATACATACATACATACATACATACATACATTTGCCCACACTACCATTGATCTCCCCCTGTCATTTCCAAAACTGAAGAAGTATGATTAGGTTTGGGTGCTAAGAGGCGTTCATGGTTTTGCAATAAATGAGTAGGACAGAATTAAATACTGTTTTCTACTGGGTTTCTTTCCTGAGATGTCAATTGGTTCTGCTTCTTATCACCCCCTACCTCCTTAAAGAGATGAGCAGAGAGAGCAAGTAACCACACTCTGATGAGAGTATGTAAAGGACATATTTGGTGTGCTCCCATTTTTTGCTCATCTGCCATCCATTAACGCTATGTTTGCAGAAGGCCACTTTAACTGCTAATTGGAAGAACAGTGTACCTGACCTGAGGTGGGTAGTCTGCGTAAAGCTGCCCAGGAAACAAGCAATGTATGTTTGACCAAGCAAAATGGCCAGTTTATGGACAGCACGTAAACGTCCACACAAACCCAGACAAAAGTTCTCAGACAGAAGTGATATATTAACTATACACTTTAAAAGCACGTTTCTTTGTTAGTTGTTCTTTTCAGAAAAAAGTCCCAAAGGCCACCCCATGAGTATGATCAAACAGCCACTATGATGTTACAAAGTTCTAACCATTAGAGTCCAACTAGAAAATATACATAGTAATAAACTGAGATTATACTCAGAACCTATAGCGAGCTATCTAGTATCCTTAAGCGATTTTCAAGTCATAGTTTCTTCATAGTTCGGAAATGTGTGTGGTTGACTACTATTACAGGGCAGGGTGTGTGTGTGTGTGTGTGTGTGTGTGTGTGTGTGTGTGTGTGTGTGTGTGTGTGTGTTTGTGTGTAGAAATGAGGCAACAGCCTCACAAAGCCACAAAGCATAACCCTGACATACTCGATGACACCTTAGGTGAGGGTAGAAAGGCCTCTTAATAAGTTCATTTAGAAAGGCCTCTCATTACCTAAGAAACTGATCTCTTTACCCCACTATCTGGTCTTAATGTGTGAACCAGCACATTATTTACTTCAGAATGCTGCTCTGTACAGCAAGCAGCTTCATTACAGATCAATCAATATATCCAATATTGGTCAAACACTTGTAGCTTCTGTGGCCGTTGCCTTCACAATCATGCCTATAAGGAATCACAGTTCGTGGTAGTTCAGATCTTCCAACCCTGGAAAATGTGGATTCTTAAAACTAAGGGTCACTTTCAGTGTTATTCAGTTATTCAGAGACATTCATACTTTTACATATAAATGATTCCTGTCCTGCGGTCTGTAGCGGTTATCTGAGTCCGTGAAAAAAGTTCAAATACTTATATTGTATTATTTAGACGAAACAATGTATTATAGTATGTCCCGGTGTTAAATTCTGAGCTGATCACACTGCACGTAAACAACTGTTACGCTTTGACACTACATTTTATGGCAAAGCTTCAACAGTCCACGGATAGACGCATGCAACAGCAGGCTGTAATTACAGTGCATTAGACACATTTTTAACAAGGAACATCTCTTCTACACCTGCAGCGGGCGTACAACGCTGTCTTTAATTACGTGCGAATAATACACTGATTCGGTGTATATACGCGGACTTACCAGGTGTCTCTGGAAATTTTCGGTCGATGATGTAAATGGGCATCACAAACCAGTCAAACGTCCATTAAATCGATAAAGATAACGCCTCGTAAGACCACTTGGCATGTAACAAAAAGTGAATTGATAACGGTAACAGAACAGTCTGGGTCGCCGTGGTTAAAGAAATACACCGCGTTCTGCCCAGCACACAACGAGGGGAGGAAATTCTCCTACCTGTTAACAGCGTGACAACATCCCTAACCTCTAATCACAGTGTCGCTGTGTTAATGTTGCGTGTGTTTGGAAACAAAATACTACACAACACAACATAACTACGTCGAACGATAAGTGGAGAGGTGCCTTTGCAGGGAAGTATTTAAGTTCTCCCGGTGACTGATGCCGCCTCCCCCCGAAAGGCGGTATTTGGAAGTAATCCTGTCAACGGGCTGGAGCTGCCTCAACATTCAGTGCGACCGTTAGTGTTTGTAGCATGACAATCTGTGTGGAAATGCTCCTCTGGCAATATTAGCAAGTCTTAAAGAATATACTTTATGTATGGCAATAGGCAAGTAATTGTTTTAATATGGTTTCTCATCTATGAGCATCTTTGGCCATGATGTTAAATTACATGATTAGAAACAGAAAAATCCACAGCATTCTTCTTGGTGAAGACTGAAGGGTAATTCAGGCCTATTGTAAAATTGTCATAGAGGGGGGTTGGGTTGGAACAATTTCCCCTGTGTGACCCTTATTCAAATATGAGAGCTATATCTGTGGCTAAAGGTGGAACACTGGAAAATTCCAAAAGTGAAAACTGGCCGTTTCATATCTTTATGTTTCTCGTGCTGAGTAGATGAAAGGTGGAATTTTAAGGATACAAAAGAGATAACAAGCATTTCTTTGATTTCCTTGGGATTTTAAAGCAATAAATCACACCTTGTGAAAGTGAACTTCATAATAGTATTCAAACAGAAAGCAGAATGGGGCGTGTCATGCTTTTGTCAAGTTGAGGGCAGGTTTCAGTAGGACAGCCAGTTTACCTGCAGGTCTTGACATTGTCAATACCAAAACTGAAAGGAGCTGTTTCCAGATGTTTCCTCTTGTCATGAAGTGCCATAGTCAGCTGAGGCCTTAAAATTGGTAAATGTAAAGAACAAAGCTGTGATAAAAATGAAAATGGTTATGTGTGACCATACATTTAAGACAGTTAGTAAATGAGCCAATAAAGTTGCGTTTTACCTAGAGACGTATATTTAGAACAAAAGTTCTCTTTTCTAGCCAAGTTAGTGTATAATACCCTTGATCAACTAAATTGTCAGTATGCGATTAATCAAGAGTGCCATTGAAGAGTTCAGTCGGGTATGCAGAGCATGCACGGACATTTGGAAAACATGCCGTCCAAGGACTGGGGGAAGTGTGGAACTGGGCATGGGGTTGGGCGGGCGGGCGGACAGAAACAGGATGTAAACCCTCTGAGTTTAGAATAGTTGTGCCAACAGAAGTCAGGTTCATGCAGAAAACTACAGGCATATGCCATCTTTTAGTTGTGATATATCTGATGTGTAATTCATAAAAAGTATTTGCATACAGTCTTGATGTATGAATGACTCACTGAATGATAACTCATTGACTAGCTGATTAGTAACTGATTGGCTGAACATGGTGTAAATAGAAGCTAGATTTAAGAAGTTTGTAATAATAGTATAATATTATATTATCTTAATGATACCATGGAAAAAATGAATATTTAAGGCAAAGACTGAAGGCTTTTTTAACTTATCATCATGAAACTGAGAGGTCGATCATGGCTGTTAAACAGCTTCTTCCAAACAGACCTGCTCTGCAGTACAGTTACTGGAAATACTGAGCATCTCAATGGAACAGCAATAGGACTTAAAGTTTTATTGAAACCTCTGAATTTAAAGTCCTTGATTATAATGTATTAATTTGTTTGTGAAATTTAGCTAAATTCTCCTCACGTTGCTCTAGCTGTCCGTCTGGTGTGTGTGCTGTGTTTGTTCACAGTCCTGGCTCTGTAAATGGGAAATAAACAAAGTGGCTCAGGCCGAGAAAAAAAACACTTTAGGATGCCCGTGCCTCAGAAGCACTGAAGGGAGGGGTGTATTTGATTGGCTGTTGAAATAAACTATGAACAATCTTTCACCAGCATAAAGGACTACACCTTTAATTAAGTTATCATCTTATCTGTCCTTGGAGTACAAGTATCTTAGAAGTCAACTATTTCCTAATTGAGAATAATGTTGACACCTACACATCTGATCCCAAAAGATGTCATTTCTCATAAGAGGAACCAATTCTCACTCATATCAAGCTAGGGAAGGACAGATCAGTCATTCGAAATATCCCAGACTCTCAAATATGTGAGGGATTTGTGTCTGTGTCAATCTGGCCATGGCAGAAAAAGTGAAGAGTTAACCTGGACACAAGAGAGGAAATGTAATTCATCATTAGTTAATATTAGTTAATTCATTAATAGTATATAAGTTAATGGTTTTCATTATTACCAGTTTGGTGTGTGTGTGGGGGTATGATGTAAGTATTGTGTAGGTTGTATGCAAAGATAATACCTTTTAAATGAATGTAGTCCATATTAAGAGCAATCTTGTAATATGTACTATGAACCACTATAAAACTTATTTAATGGTTAATTTCCCTCTGGGACATGAGGAATACATGGGAAAGACATTCCTTGGTTGAAGAATTCCATTAGTGTTTATTTTAGCACAATCACTCATTAGGCTGTTTGTTAAGAGTTCATTAGGAGCCTGGTAAAGTAAAATAAATACGTAAGCAATTCCATATGGAAATGAATCTGTCAACCCCATTTCCCCAGTCCTACAACTGGTATTCATTTTCATTACACTGGGGTAAATCTTGGCATGACTCCAACAACAGCAAAAATGTTTCCCATAATTTGCACCATCTTTGCCAGAGAGTTTATTGACAAAATACTGCCCTCGAGTGCTTTAAGCTGCCAGACTGACTACAGAGCAAATACATGACAGAAATCACCAGAAGACACCCCACCATGGAATCATCGGCGACAGTGGTACAGGAGGTAAAGAAGTCGTTTAGTAAGCAGAAGGTTGCTAGTTCGATTCCCTGTCGAAGCGTCCTTGAGCAAGACACTGAACCCCTAATTGCTCCTGATGTGCAGTGTGCCATCAGTGTAAATGTAAAATGTCTATACATTGTAAGTCACACATATGTAAGTCGCTTTGGATAAAAGCGTCTGCTAAATGACCAAATGTAAATCATCCATATAGTTTGTATTTCCAACCTCACCTTATTATCCACAATCTTCTGTTTTTGCTGTTTGCATTTCTAAAAGATCTCTCTAAGGACCCACAATCAGCAAAATTTCAACGCCAATATGCGACGCTGCCAAATCAAGAAACTTCTAAAGAGACCGACACTCCCGCTTTCTAATTGTTTTATACATGTGCATGATCAGCAGAATGGAAGGAGGGGGCTTCATCTGGCAGAGCTCATATCAATATTCAATATCTACTTAAACTAATGCTATTGAATTAAATATTCATATTTCCTCATATCCACTACCTGTCTCTGCTCTCTCTGTGCATGCCTGCATCTGATGATCCTGTTTAGCATTAGCATTCTGGCATATCCTTCCCCTCCTCAGGCAGCACACTGGAATATTTGTAAGTGAGCATTTCCTTCCCAGCAGTTACAGTCAACAGTTAGGAAAATCTGTGCTCTCACCCATTTGTTATTTGCTGTTGCTTGGACATGCACTATATCACTTGTTGAAATTCCTGAGATTTTATGTGAGGGCAACACACCAGTGAAGCACACAGCAGGGACTTCTCCTTCTTAGTAGAGGTGTCAGCCAGGCTCTTTAAAAAAAAAAAAAATTTAAGTTCAGCCGTTACTCATCATGGATAGACAGGAGATTCTCTGTTCACGTTTTATGGATAATAACTCAAATTCTTTTCAGACCTTAAAAGGGGATTCCCTGGAAGTACAGACTTGTTGGTTGAATGATTTAGCTCTGCTTGACAATATTTTAATGGGATGTTTACTGTCCTGTCTCAAATGTGGACATATTGTTACAGTGATATCAAGGCTTTACCTCGGTATTTCATTACCTTATGGTTTAGTCATGAGGGTTAGCATAAAGCCCTTGAAGGAGCTTCCACCTTACGGCATCTCTCCCTTGTCTTTATCCTCACTACATTACAGATGGAACATAAACACGTTGGTCATTTAAGTGAGCGGCTGTTAAGCTACATCTGTCGATACTAGTGTATAAGAGACAGAATGAGTGCTGTGGAAATAATTAGTTTTTTATGATCAAATCGAACGATCGTATCATAACTTCAAGGATGCTTTTCCAAAGGTAGCGTTCCATATCATAAAAAAAAAAATCCATGTGTCTTGATATTTCTTTTCAGTCATTTTCACCTTATCTCTACAAACTATAATAATAATCATACAAAACTGGCCTTCTTCCATTCTGAAACCACCATCCATGTTCCTTCTCATTCAGTTACTGTGTTCGTTGATGCACCCAAGTATCTCCTCTAGATCCTGAGTGTCTCAAACCTCCCTCCAGTTTTGTGGCCTTGGCCAGACACACTGCTGTTTCCTATGTTCATCAAGATCTTTCTGAACAAACCCCCCATGTCTGTTGCAAGAAATAAAGCTGAAAGTCTGTACTAAGGGGCACTGGGTCCTGAGGGATAGGACAGTGTGCTGGGGTCAGCTTTAGTGCAGAGTTATCATTGTGATTGGTATGCTACCGTACTACTGCAGATCTTCTGACAAGAGTGTGGGTGTGTGTGTGTTTTGAATCTCTATTGGGCTCCACATCACACCATACTCACATTCCTGCTAGAGAGCAGAAATGAGCAACCACTATGGAATATTAATTTTCCTATCTCTCAATTCGGAATTCCCCAACAGCAAATTACCCTAGTGGCCGTTGAGTGCAGCAGACTTCTCCAGAGCTGTTGAAAAACAGATAAGGAAAGCAGTTGATGGCTTTACAAATATGCCGTGCTGCTCTCATGATGAAGTACTTTACTGCCATTACTGTTTCCAATTTAGTTAATTTACCTTTACATTCATTCTGAGGCTGACATACCTCTTCCATTTGTATAGGTTATAGGGCATTTGTAATAGGTTACAAAGTGCAATGTTTAATGGATATTTAAATGTCTACACATGAATCACATGAATGGGCTTTTTCATTTTAAGTGACAAGGCTCACATGGCATTAAGTAAACAAGAAACAACAGTTTTAACTGAAACCCAACACTAAATTATTCCCTTTTTTTATTTTGCCATCATTTATTGAAGATTTGTTGTAACGTCAGAAAGGTGTGAATCATGACGTTTGTATTGCTCTTAAGAGACATCTCAAGCTATAGCCTACTTATGCTGGTACAGACAACCAGTTTTATGCTAATTACACCCCAGGAGTACTGCAGCAGAAAACAAATCGCCCAGGGACTACAAAGGATTCAGTAATGACTTACTAATTGCACGTTTAACAGGCTATGGGGATTGAGGGGTATAATTGGAATTCACCTAGCTGAAGGCCTCCCCATGGGCTAATTCCGTGTGATGCACTTGTGGCTTGTAGGAAACACATCTTTGCTGTCTCAAACGATAATGTGAAATTGGATAAGGAATTTGGGTGTATCCAGCTAACTAGCAAACAACTAACAGAACTGCCTTACAAGTAACAGTCACTGGTCAGAGCTGGCAAACTTTCTAACTGCACGGTCTTGCTGAAAAACTGTTAGATTGTCCTTTAGTGCCCTTGACCACAAAGCTAGGCCCCAGCCCAGACTAGTAATATGAGGATGTAAACAAAAAATAAGCTTGCCACAAACTATACATTTAAAACTGTAAAACAAGACAAGCATGGACATGATAGCTGAACGTGTAGTTGCATAAAGCTAATTTAAGACACTTTGTTTGCTTATATCGTAGCCTATTTATTAAAGCTGATTACTCAGACGGACAGGCTTTGCATCCTTTAAACATTGATTAATCTGTTCTGCTAGCCTACCGTTGATTGTTGTTGTCCTTGGGATTTTATCAAACTAACTGAGAACATAGGAAGCCTCACACGTCTAGAATATTTTAAAATGATGAGATCGGTACCCAGGAGAAATTCTTGAATTGTGTGTGTGTGTGTGTGTGTGTGTGTGTGTGTTTGTGTGTGTGTGTGATTCTGACCGTTTGTGCAATGCAGGTGATGGTGGATTTTGACTGTAAATCATCTAATAACTTGCGCGTCATGCGGTCATTTTCACAAGAACAGTTTGTAACAACTTCCGTTATTACAGCACCCCCTCAACAACTGCTGCCATCATGCTTACGTTTCAAATTATGATATCGCGAACCAATCGTTTTCACTATTCGTTGCCAAACAACCTAAAGGACCACAATATTTACGCAACGTCGAGAACGTTAGCTGACAGACAGTGAACATCTGGTGGCTCAAAATGGCTCAAGAAGGTTCGGTGTACTGAACCCTGGTCAGACAGTTCCATCTAGTGGCTTTTGTGTAACAATTTAGTTTTACTTGTGGTTGACATGCCACTTTAGTAAAGGCAGTAGGCTAAACGAAATGATGCTATGAAATGGATTACAAGCTAACTAGTATTCAAATAATCCCACCCGGGTATTTTCACATTAAACAATCAAACAGCTTCTCCTACTAAAATGGTGTGTATAGGATGAAGCCCAGAATGTCCCACTTTAAAAGTATGATGAGATATTCAGAATTGTATCTTTATGCAGACATGTAGAGATCTACTGACCAACCACACCTTTTTGTTTTTAATATGTTTTAGACAATAGGCCTATTGCTGACCCACGATAAAAAGGGAACCAGTAATTTGTAACCCTCCTGGTGCCCCCCTGAATCGGTGAGGCAGCTCTGTGCATTCAATCTTCTATTATTCTGTCCAAAATAACTTTAGTTTGTTTTCAGACATTTCCTTTAAAGCCAGTTACTAATTTACATTGATTCAACAAATGTACCATTTGTCATTTGTGGTGACAGACCATGAAAGTTTGTTATGATAGAGTCCATCAGAAGCCTGAGCCTGTTCAGTAACAAGAACATTGAATCAATAGAATATACAGTGAAGTACAATGAATGCTAATGGATGGAATCAAATACTTTGGATAAGAGTTGGCCTCATTAAAATAAAACTGTGTTACTTTACTGTCAGTTTTACTCAGAAATGGTTTACAAGTACTAATACTACTACTAGAGTTCACTGACTCTTTGATTTCTGATTTTGACTCTCCATTTTTACTGCATTTATAGAGCACAGCACACTGAATATACTGTATTTGATCTGTTCAAAGACTTAGTGCTTTCCATCACTATGGCAGGCATGGTGACAGCACACAGCAGTATGGTGCTCCCCTGTCAATTTCACCCCCTCGTTTTTATCTGGTGACCTTTGCCGTCTCTGTGGTAACAGATCATCTGGTGTGTGTGTGTGTGTGTGTGTGTGTGTGTGTGTGTGTGTGTGTGTGTGTGTGTGTGTGTGTGTGTGTGTGTGTGGGTGGGTGGGTGGGTGGGTGGGTGGGTGTGTGTGTGTGTGTGTGTATGTGTATGTGTATGTGTATGTGTGTGGCCACAGATTTGTCATATTGAATGCACTGTTAGACACCATGCACACACTTTGGACTATAAGATTATTTCATTTCTGTACTGGACTGGACACATAAACCATTTTTCAATATTCCTCTCTGTATTTATAGAAGAGTGTATAATAGCAAAAATATTTGTCATAACTTACATTAACACTATATTATCACTCATATGCTAGAAAGCTATGACTGAAAATAAATGATTCTGTTACTCACCAAAACTGTGGTGCATAGATGATGTTAATAATTGCAACTGGACAGTCTTGCTGACTTAAAAGCACAGCTTCTCATGTTGGATTGCCGTAAAGGCAGAAATCCAGAAGCCATGGAAATATTTCCTTTTTCCCCTTAAACAATCCTCACAGACAAAACATAAATATAGTAAAATATATTAGCAAATGGGATGGAGAGGCAAGGAATAGAGATAGAAAGAATATTATTGCTGGGAAAACGTGTGGTTGGGAGGAAGACATTTTAGCATCTCTGAATACAGCCATTTTAAAAGTGTGTAAATGTCTATGAGTGTTCTGCATATTTATTTGGAGCAGTACATTTCTACTGGTGTTATCTTCCTCAAGTGTTTTCTTTCAACTTATTCTAATGTGATTGTAACATCGGAGTGCTCCCATGAGATTTAACCATTTGTATCTATCAAATTCTCTTACTATCCATCTCAGAGCCCACTCTCTTGCAGACAGCCAGATACATAGTCATACACTATAACCTGCTCTCAAATTTTCACTAATGCCCACCCACACACATCCTCGCACAATGCGTGCGGGAACACACACAGGCACCCACACTGTGACCTGTGAGAACATATGGACGTCCAATGTTGGTTGAAAGGCATCCCAATCAGCCAAGCTGCTGAGTCAGTGACGCAGACCAGTGACTCTGACGTCAGACATCATGCCTGCTCCTTGCTCTGAGCATGTAATAACACGTAGATCTGCAAATACTTGCAGAAAACCCCAGCCGCACAAAAATAAACGCTTGCCCAATCTTCACACAAACACGCATAGCGGAAAAATATACATACACAAAAAGATACAGACAAAAGAATTCTCGGC
Organism: Clupea harengus; assembly: GCF_900700415.2. NCBI lineage: Eukaryota > Metazoa > Chordata > Actinopteri > Clupeiformes > Clupeidae > Clupea > Clupea harengus. Next base: position 18,840,886 of record NC_045160.1, read on the forward strand.
ACTCTTTGTTTACATAATTTAATACATATTTCAGTGGAGTCAAATAGATAATGGTGTTACTGCAATCTTCTGTTCCTTTGATTTTACAGAGTATTTTTATTTGAATGTGTATGTCCAAATATGTGTCTGTGAAGGGTTTGGGTGGAAGTGACACGAAAGAGAGAGAGAGATTTGGATTGCAATAGTTCTGGGTTGGTTTATATTTCATGTTGAGGACTAGGACAGGAACACAGGGCTGGGAACAGTGAGCTGGAAGGGAAACTGCCGCTCTGCCATGCGGAATTCCAAATGCAGGACAAAGCACTCAGGGGACCAGCAGAATCAGCAGCGTGTGTGTGTGTGTGTGTGTGTGTGTGTGTGTGTGTGTGTGTGTGTGTGTGTGTGTGTGTGTGTGTGTGTGTGTGTGTGTGTGTGTGTGTGTTATACACAAGAAGCTGAAGTCATTTTTGCATGCGACCTCACCTTGCTTGTTTGTTTGAGACTGATTTGAGAGAAGAATTTACTGTTTACGCCACATTTCACTGCTGTGACTGATGTGTGTTGATTGGGTTGGAGTCTAGTTCAAAGGCTACCTCACAGTCATGCACCAAACTTTGGATTCCTGCTGGGTCTTGTATGCCATCACCGTTTGTAGCCAATAAACTTCTAATCTGAAAATTGAATTTGGCCACCCAGGAGACTTCTTTATTCTTACATGCCTCATCTACTGACTCTGTTTTCCCATGCGCCATGTAAGGCTGAATTTGATAATTCATCACTAAAGAAAAATTCTTGTCACAGTCTATGACAAAACATATTTGTGCGTGACTACATGTGTGTGAGAATGACATTGATAGGGTGCAAGAGAAAGACAATTATTAAATCATTTCCTTGACAGCCTTAGACAACCTTCCCATATTCTCAAATAGACTGTCAGGTCTGTTACTAAATATCTCACAGAAACGACGTTGATGAAATGTGTGTTTAGGTGTGCATGTGTTTGGTCCCAGTGCCATGGGCAGGCACTGGGGGGCTAGGCCCACCAACACCACTTCCCGCCAACCACCATTATAGTTCTGTATATAGGCTACATAACCCCTTAAGTGGAAGTGATCTGGTTGTGAGCCAAGTGGCTAGCTAGTTATGTTATGAGGTACAGTAGTCTTCTTAGTCTATTGTTATATCAGTTATATACTTCAGTCTAAACTCCGTCTTCAGTAGTGTCAGTGAATAGAAATTTTGATTGGTAGACACATCATGGCGACCAGCCCATGAAATAGTAATCTATAGTCCATATTCCGTAATCTAACGGAAACATCAGCCAAAGCCGTCTAGGTTTCTCATAACGAGACCGTAAATGTTAGCAACCTTAGTGACCCTATTCACTTCACTTCTATTTGGCCTAACCATGAATGGCTGATGCTGACAAATAGGAAACAGGATTTATAGTATTTATCTCAACTCAGTGCTATTGCTTCAGTAATAATCTTGTTTAGTTGTAGGCTGTTAATCAAGTACAGATAGGGTAGCCTTTTTGTTGTGCAAGAAATATGGATTAAAAATGACCAATCTAGCAGCAGTAGGCTAAACCATGTATTTCTGTGGTCCTTTTTTGTCTCAAAATGTTTAAAAAACATACAAATGTTTGCTAACACAGTGTTTTCCTCTGTAGTGATACCCTAGAACCTCCTAACTGTTAAAAATATAGCCTAATATTTTAGTTTTAAGTGTGAGCGTGATGTGAAGTGGCAACTGTAGTCCACACTTTGACAGACAGGTTTTGAACATTATCTGTTACTATAGAAGTCATTTGCCGACCCTATATATCCAAATGTCCACCCCTTAGATGACATTCTTGTAACACCACTGTCTATTGGTATTCTGAAATAATGTGACTCCTGCTGTCTATACGGCACAGTAAAAGAGTGATTCTACAGTGCTTTTGCTCTCTCTATATATCTGTTCAATTCAAATACTCTAGATACTGGCTTTGCAGGCTAAGCTTCACAGAAAACTGAACTGGTTAATAAAAAGAAAATGTTTCATGTGCAAAAGAACACAGACATCAGTGGAATCAAAGAGGAGAACATACAGTACATGAGATGTAGAACAAGTGAGATGTGGAAGATGTGGTGCTTGATGCCTTTTCGTCAAGCCTGGTATGGGGCTGCTTCAGTACAAGGAGATCAAGGATCAGTGAACCAGCAATGTTACCATGCTGGCTTGGGGCTATTTCATTCATGCAACAGAACAGCAATCTGACACAGGCTTGTACGCTCTGGCAAAACATTTTGGTCAAAGAACAAGAAGGCCAAATTCTGCTTTTCATGGACTGGCCTACCGCCATCACTAGATGTGATCCCTATTGAGGTCTTCAACAGAAGGTCAAACAAGAAGAATTCTGTACAAATTTGTCACACCTCTCTAGGAAATTGATCAAAAGGCATGGGATGAAATTCCCACTGAGTCTGATATCTAGAATAACAAAGGACCACAAAGTTTAAAAATGTAGCAAATGGAGATCTCTGATGAACGATGAAATTCTATGAAATAAATAGTTTTTATTGTATCGGTAGTGTATTGATCATGATTTCAAGTGACATTATTGCTACAATGTAAATACACAGGCACAAAAACAAACAAAGCAGCCATCAAAGGTACCTTACATACTCTCCATCCCATCCCACCTGTATCTACCTACATCTATTTTCTCTTCCCCTCATTCTCTTTGGGCATTTCATAAATCTCAAGGTCAGATGACCGGGTGCCTGTCCATGTGATTCTCGCTGTTACATCAACCTCCCACATGTCCCCCGCCCATCACTTATGGGAGTTCAATCATCTTATCCCGCTAAAATCAATTATCTAAATCCAAACTCAATTTCATATGAATTAATGAAATCCACTTACGGGTAAGTGAATCTCCTGGCAACAAGGTGAAATGTTTCAAAGAAATAAGCCTGCTGAATGAGTTCTGGGGTACACCTCGTTTTGAAAACACCTATTGTGGCACACATATCCATAGGACTACTTTTTATTTGTTTTCTCATGTGACTTCATTGGACCTCTATCCTGGACAATTAATCAAAGCTATAAACCACTGGGTGTTGAATCGGAGCAATATATAGCTATGTTTGCCTCAGGTCAGGCCTTGAGAGGGATCTATCTTTTACAGCGGAGTCCTTGGACATGACAGGGAAGGATAGTGCAAGGCCTCTCTCTCCATCAAGCACATACGTCATTTGCCAGAATTGTCCTTGGATAGCCAAACCAACAAAGGAGATTCATTTTTTTCATCTTGGAAGCTCTCCGTTTGCAATTCTTGTCTTCATTCCAATAAATACTTTATGATCATACATAGGAAACTGAATATTAAATGCTGGATTCAGTCTGACAATATGCTCATATGCTGATATAATTATGTGTATGCCTCCTTATCTTCATGCAAACAAAAGAGTATTGAGCTTCTATTTTGCCTTGTCCTATACTGAGGATATTAAGCACCAGTGAATCCAATTCCATTGATTTTAGCCGAGTAATGCAAAGATCAGAGCTGTCAATTTGTGTAGACTTTAATTTAGAAATGTTTGCATGTATACAGCCATACAGTAAGGTACCCACTGAGGTGGGAACATCGGTCTATGTGTGTGTATTGCTGAATACAATGTTGTTATACTGTCTGTCAAGGACAGTTGGAAATGCACATTGATTCACAGAATTAAAATAGAATACCACGTGCAAACTTGAGACTCATACCTAGTTATTCTCAAACAAAAGGACTTTTGTTTCAAACACAATGTGTGGTCTGTTTGTGAGGAGTGTGTGTGTGTGTGTGTGTGTGTCAGAGAGAGAGAGAGAAAGAGAGAGAGAGAGAGAGAGAGAGAGAGAGAGAGAGAGAAAGAGATAAAGAGAGAGTGAGAGACGAACATGTGTTACTAGCTTGAAGGTATAGTGTTAGGAGAAGGCACAAAGGGGCGACATAATAACATTGCACCTTACGGTACAAAAAGGATTCTAGATTTGTCCAACACCCACCAGCCAAAATTATGAGTGATGGTCCAGAGCATACATAATTTATCATGGTACAGATATTATTTGTATATTCTGCAGATATAGTGTCACACACATAGCATCTGTATCTATTTGGGGACTTTTTGGGGATAGCTTTAGAATAGGACTAATATTGTAATAATATCACTTGATGATAGTACACACTACATTTTCTGAAGTATCTTATTCCTTGAAGTGTTTTTGATATGACAATTCATGTAATCACTTTGCCCTATTAATCTCACCCTTCAGCTTTGCCTGCAACAACTGTTGTGGGTCTCACTTGATATGGACCGATACAGTATACTTTAATAGTATGCTACTGTGCTTTTCCTATGATTACATATTGGTACAAGTTGCTAGCCCTTCACCTAACCCATAACACCACATGTAGTTATGCCATGAGGATAATGCACTAAGACTTCGGTTAAGCACACAGTACCATAGGACATCTACTATAAAGTGCGACTGTATTTCATATCTCTCAGTCACGACTGGAAAGGTCAACATAGGCCAGAAAGAAATATGGCAGAGTCGGTCAGTTTTTTATGCTCGGTTCTAATATTCAACACAAGTAAAGTTTTCTTGCTTACAAAACGTTACATGAATACATGGCATCGGTATTCTTTTTTTTTTAGAGGTGAAAAATATCTTTATTATGGCTCCTGCGTGTTGATCCCGTTTGATTGCGTCGGAAGAGGAGAAAGAACGCTCCTCCCTCTCTACAACCCGCTCTGAAGACTGGGACGCGCCGCTCATTCATGCTTTGGCTATTGGCTGCGTGTGGGAGGCTGAAGATTGGCTCTCGTACAGCTGTGATGAACATATACAGTATATGCACGCTGTAATTTATTTCTTTTTAAAAACGATATCACCATCGTATTGAATGGCACAACGGTCGGGGACGAAAGACTGATATGAACATTAACTAAAAGCTCTCGGACACATTCAGCACGAAACGGCGAGCGCAAGTCATGGGAAGACAGACATAAACATATTTCAGGTTCTTCACTTTCACTGGATTGCTGTGATCCCACACCGGAATGTACTGTGAATGCGCGCAGGCACATTTGCAATCAAAAGTAGCTCGGTGGTAAACCAAACTTGCAACAGACGGATAATATTTCGTCTCTCGAAGTGGAATGAGGCAGGACAAGTGGATGAAGTTGAAAGAACATGTCCCATACGGACAGCTCACCATCACCAAACAAAAGCAGCCTTTTTTTGGACAGCTATGAAAATATGAATAACATGGATACTGACAAGGAAACTGATATCGTTCTTTTTGGCCTTTGTTTGACTATTGCCATTGTGACTGGTGTGGGAGGTGTATACTCTCTTATAACCTTACTGAGAAAAAGATGCAAGACTTCTCTTTGCCTGATTGTGGCTTCCATGTCAATTGACGACCTCGTTAGCCTCGTGCCTCTTTCCTTGTTTATGTACTTGCAGTGGAAGAAAGACGACCACAGCAAGTCAGGAACCATGTGCACCTTGTCTGGACTCCTTTACGTTTTTCAGGGGTTGTCTAGCAATATAAAGGGGTTTGTTATTGTTGCGTACACTTTTTACATTACCAAACGGTCTGGAGTTTACCAGTCCAGCAGCCGACCACTGAGAATGTTGTGGGCTATAGCCCTGGTGTGGATAATCAGTCTAATTGTCAGTATACTACCTTTATGTGGCTGGGGTCGATTTTCACCTGCCTCCCTTGGCTGTCTGCCGGACAGCAATAATGTTTATGTTTTACTGCTTTTTGCCACGTACTCACTGTGTGTTTGTGGCTTGGTGTTTTTCTCATCTCCTCTCATTTATCGGCTTTTCTGTTCTACAGAGCACCAGAAGACGTTTTTCCCTAGTTATTTTGAGATCGCTGGACCGCTAGTTTCAGAAGGATCGAGGTCCTTATGTGAAATTCCGTCCTTATCACGGGTTAGCTTGGAGAAAAGTTTTAGTGTATACAATGAATTTAGTTCAGGCCCAGTGTATTTGCAAGGCAACGTGGTCACACGTTCCAGCTCCAACACTACGGACCGTTTGCGTAAGGATGCAGAACAGCACCCGAGATACTCTCCGGTTTTCTTTGCTCAGAAGCGCTTCTCTGTGATTCTGGCAATAGCTCGCATAGTTTTGTGGATGCCCATGATGGTGAGTTACAGAAACAGAAAGTAGAATTTAGCTAACGCCTTCGTTCACCCCTGAACTATGTATTTAATTTAGGCCTGGATAATGTATATTACATTCCGTTTACTTATTAATTGATATATTGGTGTTATTATACATTCTCAGATCAAATATTGTGGAGAAAAAAAAGAAAAGCAAACAAGCTTTGTGAAAGCACTTAATGAAAGTGTATTGTTACTGACACTGTGCCCTTTTATCACTTTTCAGACACAAATGGTAGTGAGTCATATAGTTCATGTTCGGAGCACTTCCATGGAGACACTGAGTTTCTTCCTAACCTTGCTGTCAGCTGCAGTCACACCCGTGTTTGTACTCTCCGAGCGCTGGATCCATCTCCCTTGTGGCTGCTTTATCAATTGTCGCTCAGGTGCGGCCAAAGAACCCTCTACTGGTAAGTGCAACATCTGGAGTGAGCAAGTGGAGTTCTGTAGTTCAGAAGGCTAAAAAAGTAGGCCTACGCTATACTTTAAAACAGTAATAATACAGTGATACAGTCTCTTTGGTCTTATGCAGCCCTGAAGGCAAGAGCAACTAGCATAGGTGGAGGATAGCCTACTCATCAAGGCAGTTTATTTCAGAGGCCAAAATGAGGTCAACATCTTAATTGGTCGATCTATACGTTGACGGCACTAACCGTTATCATAGACCCTTTGCCAATATTATCAGGCACCCCGAGTCACTGAAAAAAAAGGTGTGTGCAATTGATGCAAGCATTTGACCTTGGAAGATCCTCAATCCCCCCAAAGCCACTGGGCAGCTCGAAGAGAGTAACAAGCAGTAAAGTGCATGACCAGTGCCTAGGCTGGCTGTATTTACATGTTCGCTCATCTGGTCTGTATAGGCTACCATGGCACACACGGCATGACACAAGACAACAACAAAACATCAATAACTTACTGTGTGTATTCGTTTTGTTCACAGTAAACAAACGGAAGTTTGATTTCAACATGTCATTCCAGCACGGCTATGGTTTCTATAAAATTTCCCATACGAAGTCGCCGTCGACAGAAAAACCTTCATACAGCAATTTGTTCAACTACGACCTGAATGAAAGTAGAGTCGCAGTGCTGGACAGCGGTCAGATAAAAACCCTTGCAAACCACGAGTTCAGAACCACCACCAGCGAGAACAGCTCCCTGAACAGAGACGTGTTATTAGATGCAACCCTCTGCCCTGAGGAAAGGCCGGCGAGCCAACGCCATAACTCCGACCGCAATGGCCTGTGCCTGGGCTCACCGCCTCCATCACTGAGCGGAGAAGGGGACATGAATCTCGACTCTTCCTCCGTTTTCGACGGGCCGGAGAGAAGACTATCACACGAGGACTGCCGTAAAATTGAACTTGCTGACTGGGAATGGTGCAGAAGCAAGTCGGAGAGGACCCCAAGACAGGTACTGAAATGATTCAGGAAAATCTATAGTGTCCATTGACAGAAAAATACAACGATTAGGCTCAATTACAAATTGAAACGAATCGAAATATAATCGACCCCATCACCCCCCCCCAAATAACTGAAAGTACCAGTTTAAGTCCACAATTCATGAATTTGAAGCGTCTCAGTATCAGATAGCAGAAAATAACATATAAATAAAATCCAAAAAAATAATATAAAGCTATCCTAGATACAGTCATTTAGTCTCATTGGTGTTTTTCAGCACTGAAGGCAAACCTAAATCTACCAAGACCCAGGGCCCTCACAGATACCAGTCGTTGACCCACAGCTTTACGCAATGGAAGGGTTTCTAACTCTATCTCACTCACCATCTCAAATCAGCTCCCAATGTCCCGCTACTCTGTGAGTGTAAGTTTCCCTTATTGATAGAGATAGTATTAATTATCATAACTCAGCCACTATATTTGTTGCTATTAGCCGCTATTTTGTGTGTCCAAACACATGGTGAGTCATGTCGGAAATTACTGGTTTGATAGTGCCCTCCATTTTCTTTTACAGTTGTTAATTTCTCTTTGGTGATGGCTTGTAGTGTTTGAAATGACTCCATTGCTGAGTTAAAAATATAATAAGCAAACCCTGTGTTCTCTTTGTCTCTAACGTTCTTCCTTATTTTCCCATAAGAGAGAGAGTCTTTTGTTCCTTTCAGACATGTACGTTTTCTTATCATGTTTGGCTGGAATGTAGGATAACATTACCACATCTGACAAAATGAAAAAGCATCATGCAAAAAGCCAAACAAAACACAAGCAAAACTATTTTTTGCTGGGATTATACTCCCTTTGAAACACACACTCATTTAGAGCTGTGTAAGATGGTGGGCCCCAATGTCTTGGAGAATTCTCTGTGGATTTCAACATTAGCTTCAATCTGGAAAAATACTCCCATGTGGTTTACATGGTACTTATAGAGCTCAGTGAGAATAGATACCATGCAAAACACTGCACAACTGCAGATCCCCATTAACAGAGCACATGGGGTTGCTTTGCTGTCCTGTTCTGAGGTCATCAGTGTAGGGGAGGTCAAGATATTGGCTAGAGGGGGATGAAGGTTTAAATCCCAGGTTGTATGTCCTGGATAGGAATAACTCTCAAGCCTTGTAACATAGTCTGTAACATTGCCAAACAAGCCAAATCATATTCTCTTGCAAGTCATACAGCCATACATTATAGGAATACATACATCTTGTTGTGGTTGGATGATTCGCTAATTGCCCAGACATAAGGCTTGAATGTTTTATGGGGCACAGAAAATAATTGGACTTTTTGTGTTCATGCAGTAGAAATGGGAATTGCCTCTGGCATGTATTCAGTCATGGAAGGACAGATATGATGGGAAGCATTGGAGTGTAGCTGTTAGTTATTAACGCAGTGTTTTTCTCAGCAATGGTTGCCTAATGTTTCAATAACTATCTCTTCCTGTTTGCCCTTGCTATCATTAATGTTTTGGAATATTGTAAAAGTGTTAATTATCTTTAGTAATCCCACGAGGATCACAGGAGTGGCTTGTGTATCGCTTGTTTCTCCTGTGCCTATAGCTCAGCTGCAAGCCGACATCCTGATAAATGTAGTCATTAACTGCACTGAAAACCACATTAGATGAAATTCTGTGCTAAATATATATCTAAATGTCATACAAATCAAGTCCTACTTTGCATTTCATAATGTTGTCCACGGCATGGAATTCTCTCAGAACCTACATTAGCATGTCTGTGTAGCTCTGTGGAATACATTCATTGTAGAAACATCATCATCTCACCCTCCTCTTAATTTGCCTCCCAGTTACTCCTCCGGCATCTTATTGATCTGGGGCACCACTATCACAGAACTCCATTTGATTAGGGACATTTTCAGGACAGCTCACAAGGCACAACGTAAGGCTGCTGATGCCTTGGTTTCTTGAGAAGTAAAGTAGAGATGGGGAGTGGTGGGGAAAAAAACAAATTTATTTTTTCTGCCTTATATAGTTGTGATCAGAGCCTTTGAATAATTGATACCAGTAAAGTGGTTCATTTCAATCTGATTTTTGTTTTATTTTATGTGGTTCTTACTGTGCCTTGTTGAGAGAGAAGATTCAGATATTGTTGTTTAGATGGAAAGTGCAGATTTGTGGTTTGATAATCATGACAATAAGTACTATTCCTGTGGTCCTTATTGAATGGTATGGTTTCCTTCTTAGAGATCCACTGGAGGCTTGTCCATCCCGCTGTGTGCCTTCCAGGGCACTGTCTCCCTCCAAGCTCCCACAGGCAAGACCCTCTCTCTCTCCACCTACGAAGTCAGCAGCGATGGCCTGAAGATCTCCCCCACCACCAAGAAGGTGGAAGTGTACCGCTCCAAGTCTGTGGGCCATGAGCCCAGTGCGGATGAACCCCACTCCAACAGCTCAGGGAGTGGCGGGGGAGCTGGTGTCAGTGTTGTCGGTGGCGTGGGCGACACCAATGTGAGGATCCACCTGGAGGTGCTGGAGATCTGCGACAACGAAGAGGCCATGGACAGCGTATCCATCATCTCCAACATAAGTCAGTCGTCGACGCACGCCCGCTCCCCGTCGCTGCGCTACTCGCGCAGAGAGAACCGCTTTGTGTCGTGTGACCTGGGAGAGACGGCCTCCTACTCACTGCTCATCCCCACCATCAACCCGGACGCAGACAGCATCAACTTCCACATCCCTGACACGGTGGAGGCTCACAGACAAAACAGCATGCGGCAGACGCAGCAGAGCGGTGGCTACCATGAGGATATTCAGCTACTTAACGAGGCCTACAGGAGGCAGTCCAGCGGCCAGACGAACTGAGGGGCAGGTGATGGGTCTCAGGAAGGAACACCAACGAAGGGAAATGGGAAGATTGACTCCTTGAAGGGAAGGGAAGAATACATCTGAGGGTCATCATAGGATTTTATCATGGGATTCAAAGACGTAAAACGCGCAACATACAGATAGAGAATTGTCATTTGCAGGTCAGTCATAAAAGGAGGGAAAATCATAGCCCTTACAAAGAGTATTCAGTATAGGTGAATGTGCCTTTGAAACCGGATAGGTAAGCATCACAGGACAGAAAAATAAATGAACGATGATAGATGCACATCAAACATTCTGACACCTCATTTTGCTAAAAGTCTCTATTGTTTTCAGAAGTATGGAGGGTGTTGTGATTATTAGGATCTATAAATAGAACTAAATAAGAGATTGAAATCATGAGTCATAAAAACATCAGGGGAGCCACCAAGAAAAGGGGATGTGATCATATAGGGTGTGACAACGAGTGCAAGACAATGGAAAATAGGTTTGTATGTCTGCACAGGCCCACACTACATGGCAGCTCAGATCATCAGTGTCATGCAGGCATCAAATTGATAAGTGGAGATTCTACTGATTAGCACAATCACTCAGTAAGGCTCTGCATCCAAAAGTTCTTCAGTATTGTAGTTCATTTGTGTTTGTCTCTTTTCATTCCCTCATCCACGCACGTGTGTGTGTGTGTTTTTGTGTGTGTGTGTGTGTGTGTGTGTGTGTGTGTGTGTGTGTGTGTTCACAAATCCACTCAGCATCATTTTGGTGTTTTAGGCATACTGTGCGATATAATTGTCAACACTTGTCTGTGTAGGTCAACGTGTAAGTACAGTGTCTTTGTGTGCTGATGCATGTGTGTGTGTGTGTGTGTGTGTCCGAACGTATTGTGTCTATGTGCTGTTGTTTTATCAGTCAGGAAATATACGAAGCTAAGCTGATCTGTGATCTGTGACAGTACTACAGCCTCTTTCAGCCTCAGTAAATGCTTGATCCATGGAGTCAGACAGCAACGGGGGGAGCATCCCTCCGCGTCATCGGCATTTCATAAATTCCATAAAATTTGCTGAAGTGACAGTGTGCATAGTATTTTAACTTAAGATGAGGGCACAGATGAATGTTGGTTTTATAGCCACTTAGGAGTCCTTTTCCAGTCATTTTCACCTCACTGCATTTGCAATCTGGAATGTGGGCTAGGCAATTCAGTTACATTTAATTATTCCATAAATTTAGCTCTGTAATGGAATGTTTATAGCTTAAAAAAAACGTAATGGAAAAAATATGCTAAAATGAATGTGATGTTTGAGATGAGATTCTATTTTGAAAAGCTTTTCTAAGCAAACATATATAGACATGAATACACATGCACATATATCTAGACCTGTACAATTACAAAACACACATACACACAAACACACACACACAAACACACACACACACACACACACACACACACACACACACACACACACACACACACACACACACACACACACACACACACACACACATTGTACAAGCACTTACACAGACAGGGTACTGAATAGACTGAATTGAAACTTAGCTTGCACTACCTCCCAATTATTTTTAGAGCGCAAATATGAATACATATGTACAATCTATTTTAATGTTCACAATCTATAATATGCCTATGTTTTCTGGGTGACAGAGCCAAATTATTGTGTCTTTATGCAGTAAAATTGCTAAGACAAGTTGTGACATGTTTATCCTTCATCTGAATGTATTCATTAAATATTTATTTACAGACAGTGGCCTCTTACAGTGGTGTTCATGCAATACGTGCACAAATACACAAAGGAGAAAAGCAGGAAGGGCCTGCATATAAAAGACTTAGTACGCAAGTAGAGTGCAATCAGCATTCTGGTATTTTTAGTCTTTGCACTTGTAAAGCATTCAGCTGGAAGTTGGCCTTCCTCTTTGCTCAAGCTAAAAAAGAAGTGCAGTAAGTAAAAAGTGACTCATGAGCAGAGTTCATACCAGGAGAAGTTAAGATCAGACCCCAACGTTTATCGATGCCTGAGTTTTAAGCCCTCATTTAAGATAGATGGTCATTTTCTCTCGCTCATTCTCTGTGTGTGCGTTTGTGGGAGAGGGAGCTTCAAAGAGGGGAACTCTGAACTCTCATTCAATATCTGCTCAATGGCTGATTAAAGTGAATCCATTAATTTTGGACGTGAGCTACCCACATTATTGTAAAGTAGCACCAAATACTATTTTTCCTGTGGAACACATGATTCGATAGATAGATAGATAGATAGATAGATGGATACTTTATTAATCCAGAGGGAAATGTAGGTAAATTATAAAAAATTCATACAATTATATAATTTATCCAGTATACACGAATCGCTAACAAATACCATACATTTATTTATATTATTATTAATTATACATTATTCATGTATGTTGCGTCTCCAGTGTAAATATCTGATCACTGCTTCGTAGTAATACACAGTACTACTATTTGTGTGGCTTGGGAACACTGTATTATCATGACAGCCAGCTTATAGCGGACATCAAGCAATGATGATCGATACATCTGAAATGATCAGTCTATGACATGCTGCTAAAGCCTCTGCTCAACATTGTTTCTGTAGGCAGACAGCTCAAGTGTCAACAGCCACCCAGCCCTAAGGTGTCAGGACCAAATGAGATAGCAGGATTAATAGTCACTGACATGAAGTCTATAATTCTGCAGAACATTATCAACATTAGAACATATTGCAGAATCGCTTTCTGCATCCCCATATTTTTCTTTGGAAAGTTCAGTAATTGTACAGAGCTTATATAAGGGAAATCATTATTGAAAGCATTTTTTTTTTAAGTCTTTCAGCAAGTTGTGTTTGTTATGGGTGGTTGGACAAGTGTGGGAGGGAGAGAAAGGACAGCTAGAGGAGAGGCAGAGAGAGAGAGAGAGGGAGAGAGGGAGAGAGAGAGAGAGAAGGGAAAACAGAGAAAAAGAGTGTAATCTAAGCTTCACATCTCTTGCTTAATCCTATAGCATACAGCACTTTCCATGATGTTCAGTGCACCATGTGTGTGTGTGTGTGTGTGTGTGTGTGTGTGTGTGTGCACGTCTGTGTGTGTGTTTGTTGTGTTTTTGAGCAGGGGGGGGGGGCTCTGTGTGAAAATGAAATAAATCTTTCATGAGGGGGCTTAGCTTTGCTGATTGAATGTCTAACTTAGAAGTGTGCTGCACACACATTACTCTTCTCTGTGTGCTGCAGAGTCTTAATTATCAACCACTGCTCTTTAAATTCTCACAAAGGCTTGTTGTGCTTCCTTATTAGTGCCTGACTCTGCCCCACAGACAAGAAACAAGAGGGTGACGGCAACCTGAACAGAGTCCAATTAAATTGGCAGCGTTAGGATATGTGGCCCATGACTTGACACTCTGAGGAATTGGATGTAGCTGGAGCATGGCTCTTTTGTAAGCGTACTCCACTGCCTCAGACACCATAACTGCAGATAGATCCCCTAACACAGAGGTTAAAACAACAGCTGGTGTTCCTCAAAAGACGAGAATGCCCTAAGAGCACTATTGTAGTCTTTTGCTTTTCTTTTACAAGAAGTCACCAAAACAGGTTAACATTTTCTAAACAATACATCTCTGACATAGTTATATTGTGAGTGTAAAGATGAAAGCACCTGATTGGGCAGTCCATATGCCTTCTGTCCCAGCCAAAGTAACATGCAAGATGAGGATCTTATGTTTTATGCACAATCCATTACATCATGACCATGGGAGATGATCAGGTTAGTATTAGAGGTAAATATGATATAAGCTTTTCTATCTGCCAGCACTGAGGCAGAACTTTCTGGGGGTTTGTATCTATAACAAAGACATTTACATGGATGACTGTGGCTGCTGGCCTTTCAATATGAAAGGTTAGCATTTGTTCCTTCAACACCATGTGATTCTCACAGTGATACAAAACCACTCATTAGGTTGGCAACACTATCTGAATCACTATTTTCCCGATTTCTTAGTAAGAAGTCATGACTTTCCCAAATGTATAGTCAAATACATGTATAATGTATTTATAAATATATATATAAGTACAATAAATCATAAAAAAGCATGGAGAATAAAATTCACATAGCATACTTTGTTGCTGGACTAAAAAATGTTTTATTGAACGAGGCGTTAAAGGAATATTTAAAACCTTAATAATCTCTACTCTGACACTCCTGTGGGCACACTAATATGTAAGTGAGTATGCCATCGCAAGGATATAAGATAAAAGATTAAGATCACATATAAAAGTAGCAGTTATAGTAGTTACAACAGCGAAAGACAGATAGAATGAGCCCTGTTTCCTGAATACATTGTAAGCCTAAGTGCATAGAAGAATTTATCTTACAAATGATCTTACATTTGGTCTGTTCCCGACTCACATGGAGAGTTTCAATGAAATGGTAGAACAGTGAATGTATCCTAAGCGCTTGTTTGTGAAATGTGCATAGCAACTGTCAAACATTGGTAAAATCGCTCGGAAAACACTTGTAACAAGCAATCTTGATCTAGTACACATACACAGTTTATCTTGAGCCAGTTGACAGGAATGTGTATGCATTTTTACAGTTTTTCACAGTTGTTAACACCCAAAAAGGGAAAATTCGGCACAATTTGCACAACCTTCACTTCATGTACCAATCGCTCGACCCAATTTGGCACTACTTCACACTGCCTTATCTGCATTAGACTCTGATTTTCTTTGTTAACACTCTGATGTCAATTACACATCACCTTGTTGTCAAAACACAACACACAATGTTCAGTTGTTGCACACACTTCTCAAGTAAAATCTCAAAGCATCAACCTACAACACACAAATAGTCAAATCTCTAAACATTCAGGTCTGTTGAGCAATTTGCAATCCGGACTGCAGCATAAAAGTGCCCTGAGCCTCTGTTTTGTTTGATGAGCAATGGAGAACGTGGCAGATAACGACAACCAGAGAAGGAGAGGGGTAAGAGTGAGAGGAGGAGGAGGAGGAGGAGGAGGAGGAAGAGGAGGACAAGAAGAAGGAGGAGGGAGAGGAAGAGGAGGCAGAGGAGTACAGAGAGAAGTAAGAGGAGGATGAAGAGGAGGACAAGAAGAAGGAGGAGGGAGAGGAAGAGGAGGCAAAGGAGGAGGAGGAGGACAAGGGGGAGGAGAAGGACAAGGAGAAGAAGGAGAAGGAGGAGGAGAGAGAAGAAGGAGAATAGTGATCTCAAATGAAATCCGGGCAACTGTTGTAGACCATGTTCTCAACCATGGGTTGAGCATGAGGGAGGCTGGCCAGAGGGTCCAACCTAACCTCAGCCGCTTCACAGTTGCTGCCATCATAAGTTGAGCAGGCCGGTTTACAGTATTGTACTGTTCTACTTTCTGTGTGCCAGAATAAACCTTTTTTTGCTGCATATTTGTGTGCTGTTTGACTATGAAAAAAGTAGGCGTACACTGAGACATTTTACAAAAGGAGAAATGGCTCATTCTCCAGAGTCATTGTCATTCGTATGGTGTGTTCCATTTCGATGATTGTGTTTTCAATTTTGCCCTTCTGTGTGCTGTAAATGCTTGGTAGTGTGCAGCAAATGCTTAGTTGTGTGTACTCAATGAATGTATGTGTGTGTCTTTTGAAAAAATGGCTGTGTGTACCAAATGAAAACACGAGTTCCATTTTGTGAACAGTTAAGAGATTTGATGGCAAAGAGTCATCTTGCAAAGGGAGTGTCAGGTTTAGCTCTTTGTGTGAGAGGTTTTCAGTTTTCTGTGTTCAGTTTTGAGAAATCCGTTGTTGTTTTGAAAAACGTGTGTTAGCAATTGTGAAAAACTGTAATATTAATACAGAAACATTCCTATAGTTTTTACATTTACATACAGCAAATGTTATCACTGTCCAGCCATGTGAAATGAGCCAAACAAAACAGAGAAGACATAATGACAGACTGTGCAATCGTATGTCTTAAAAATGCAGAAAAGTCCTGGCAGATCAAAACATAGATGAACTGAAAAAAAACCCAGTAATTATCTTTACCATAATTAAAATCTATTTCTATAATTTTACAAGAAATCTTCCTATAATTATTTGACTTTTAACATTTTGTGTCATATACCTGAAACATGAATAATTATCTTTAAAACAAATTATAATGAAAAGCTTAAGTGCAGATACGTTGGTGATTAGAAAAAGTACCATGAATCTAAGACCATTTATATATAAAATTCATACAATTATTTTATATATTTTTATTCAAATATATTAAGGAACTGTCAAAATAAAAGCATTCTTTCTCCAAATGTAAATTGACTATACTTTTACATTGTGTTAAGCTTAAACTGATAATATTCCACCACTCTCGGGTGTATTGTTCAGGAAGCTGAAAATGTTGGTTCCAATCTGTAATACCTCAAGTACATAATATTAAAAAGTCAATAAACATATGAATATCAAATATAACATTTAGACCCGACCACAGATCAACCCATCACCCACATACACAAACATGCATGTACAACACATATTTGTACACAAAGGAGACATACATATAGGCTACAAGTAACCTACCGACTTCATGTTCAAGAGGTCATAGCTGACTTAGCGTAGCCTTTGCCCCTTCCTGACGCAGTATGGGCCAGTAATTGGATAAGCTTTTAAAGGGTTCTGTCGCATGACTGTACAAAAACAAACATTTTAACAGGATCTCCAACTTTGACCAAAATCAATAGTCTTCAATGTAACACAACAGCTTGACTGAGAACATCATCCTACCATCATTCTCTGGAACTGGTGGCAAGGAACCATGTTCATTCATTGTTGTAGACATTTTCATTATCTTTCGGACGATAATAAGGAAACTTTTTCCAAAACTCTGTGTCAAACTATAACCCAGAATGAAGTACAGTGATATTAAAGGGTTTAAATATATCTATAAATAATTGTGGCTTTGTTTAAGCTATCTTTACTATAAAGGGATAATGAGTGTGGTTAATGTTTCTATTTTAAGGTTGTGGCAGCACACTTACACAGTAGGCCTATACTAAGCCAGAAGTCAGAAAACCGTGGTGACCACGGATGGCATGGAGGAGGAAATTTGGACAAAATGCAGTCACAGGAGGGACCAGCTATCTACCAGTATGATCTCCACACGACATCTTAACCAGATTGTAGCCCACTTTATGTTGTTGAATATTAGACACTGTTCACACAACGGCCCCGCAAAAGAAAAATCATAATTATGACGAGAAAATAGTCGATTACATCATTACAACAATATTTGACACGGTCATTTATTCAGAATATCAATCAATCAATACTTCCATTTAAAATAACATACCCAGAACATCTGGTGTACCGTTTAGGCTGAAAGGGAGACTATTTTGAAACCTTCCTTTAGCTTGCACATTATCAGTCTCGTGGGCTACAGACATTAGAAATGTACAATAGCTTGGCGTTACAGCGGTTAAAAAGGTGCGTTTATGCTTACTTTTATTTTGATACAATTTACAACAACGCGACTTAAAAGCAAATGATGTCATCACTGTGCGATTTTTCTACTGTCTCTTTTCCAGAGAGCTAGTCAGAAGTAAACACATGATTTAGCCTTTACTATTGAATTAAATTATTGGAATACTTTTTTTTTCATTCGAAAACCAACAATACCTCAATATACACTCTCTTTTTTTCTGCTCAATCCTTTATCGGCGTCACGGATGTACGTCTCTCTGTCAAGCGTTTCATCTTGTTAGCAAGGTGATGAACTGTTTAGGCAGCAAACAGGCGTGCATACCTGTGAAGTTAACTCTTGAACTATCTTGAAGCTAACTGGTTATCAACAGAATTCGGCCAAAGATAATTCATGCTAAGGGCACCTCACGTGTACTTACGAAAAGGAAAGGGAGCCGTTGCACTGCTGTGGGCGGTATGAGTTATGGTCATGGTGGCAGAAGAGGCCGAAGAGGAGGTCGCAGGTTTGGCGATGGGAGTGATGAAAGATGGGAGCGAGGAGCAGGGCAAAGTAGCGGAGGTTATCAGAGGAACTCCGGCTGGGAATCACGGGAGGATCAGGGCCGTGGAGGCGGTGGCCCACGGGGTAAACACCCGCCACATCTGAAAGGCAGAGAGATTGGCTTATGGTACGCCAAATCCGGTGGTGTCAAAAGATCCGAACAGGAGAGGAAATCAGTGAGTATTTGCTCCCTTTTTAGAATAAACATTACCTATCGTTTCGTGCTTGCCGTGTTAACTCTTGATTTTACGCTTGACATGTGAAGAGGGCCGTGGTTCAGATGGATCAGTCAAGAGAGCAACACATCACTGAACTACTAAACTCAGTTCAACGAGTGCCACCCGGAGCTGGCATGAAAACGGACGCCTCCACATCACAGTGCTGGAGATCTAAGCCAGAGGAGAGCAGCCACAGGTGAGTAGCCTCTCAATACTCGGCTCCTCTCTAATTTTAGTATGATTAAGCTACACTTTATTTACCAGGTAGTATGATGCCTTTGGGGTACTGAGCTGCATGCTGTAATACATATTTTCATCAATGTTGTCAGCATAAATGTTTTGCATAAATAAGCTTATATAAACATAATCAAAATAAACGTATTGTTAATTACTTTGTCCATGTCTACTCAGTTACTTTGATGGGGATGAACCTCCGGAGGAAGTACCTAAGATAAAAACCGAAATTAAAGAAGAAAAGCAAGAAACTGAAATGATCAGCGCCAAAGACCTTGAATACCTGTTTCAGGACATTATACGCAAACCAACCCTTGACCAAGAGCTCAAGAAAGACTTGCAGCTAAAAAGGGCTGACTCTAAGTATTTGGATATGTTGGTGAGAGGCTGTGCTGTTCCTTTTTCTCTGTGTTATTCCCTCTGATGTGTAGATGTCTGCGCCTCAAACTGATAGTATGACTTTTTTTGTTTTGTTTCAGAAATTCAGGGAAAAACTTCCATCATATGGAATGAGAGAGGTATGACTTACACTTTGGTCAACCGATGGGTCGCTGACAGCCCACTGAAGAGCTAACAGCTAACAGACCTGTGTCATATCCCCATTCAGGAGCTGGTCCAGCTAATCCAGGCCAACCAGGTTGTGGTGGTGAGCGGTGAGACTGGATGTGGGAAGACCACTCAGGTCACACAGTTCATCCTGGACAGTTACATCGAGAGAGACATGGGGTCCCTCTGCAGGGTGGTGTGCACCCAGCCACGCCGCATCAGTGCTATCTCGGTATGCTACCAGTCTGTCAGTAGATGTAACATCAGTAACTCCTTCAACGTTGTAAACATTATCCTTTATGTGTCATTGGATGTCTCGAGAGTCTATTAAGCCCTTGGCTTTAGTTTGACCTTGTAAGTCAAATTTCAGAGTTGTGAGCGTTAGGACGAATGGCGGTTGCAGACATCTATAACTCAGACTAGCTGATTGAGCTGTAACCTTTACATATAGATATTGTGTCACTAACAGCCATTTTCCATGCAGGTTGCAGAGAGAGTGTCTTCAGAGCGTGCTGAGAGTGTGGGCAATGGAAACTCTTGTGGATACCAGATTCGACTTCAGAGGTAAATTGCCTGAGTATGGCCTATGAATATTGAAGTAATGAAATCTGTTTTGTGCCTTTGGTCATTATTAAGGGTGGGGAAAGGTGATGATGATGATCAGATTATCAGCAGTTTTAGGTTCAGAATTGTTGTTGTCATCTATTTCCATATAGCACCCTTCTACTACATATATGGTGTTATATAACCACAACAGTGGATATGTTCCCACTTGATGTTACTTTTTGTTTAGCTTCAGTGTGTCTTTGCATGTTTCTTCTTTGGTGTCTTTGTCTCAACCTCACCCAGAATCGTAATTTCTCTTCTGTCTAGTTTGTTTGTATGAAGTAGCTTCATTATGGTCTGACGGTGAAGGGAGCTTAGTGGGGCCTGCTGTGCTTTGGAGTGTTTGGTTCCTCTCAGGGGAGTGTGCCTGTGAAGAGGTTCCTGATTATGTGCGCAGCCCTCTTGACCTTCAGGACAATCGGGGCCATTCCATGTGCAATCAACCTCCCAACTCACTGTCTTGGATTTGCTTCATACTTCATGCTTCGTAAATATATAAGGGCATGGCCATAATTTAACTGCCAAAAAACGAGTGCTGCTAAAAAATACCATGTCATTGCTTTTGAACCATTCATGCTGTATGCTTGAAATGTAAGGGATTGTTCTACAGTATTAGATGTCTTTAACTTCTAAAATAGTTGGTCCAAAGTTGCATATTTGGCTTGCTGAAAATTGGTAAAGTGGTACAGTGGTTAGTGTTAATGCCTGTAAGCGGGTGACCGGGGTTCAATTCCCAATTTCTGCAGGTTGTGGGTAAGTTGCTTCTGCTAAAACACATGATCTTTACCACTGACTGTTACTTATGGACCTTTAGCAACTCTCGTTGTTTGCTGTAAAATCAGGGCCATAACCCCTCTTTGAAAAAACTCAGAAATGAAAGAAGATACAAGCCGAACATTTTGCACACTAGTTGTTAGACACAATGACATCATTAACATGAAGTATGAAGAAAATCCAAGATGTTCAGTCGGGAACATTTTCTAAAATCTTTTGATTTGACATGGTATTTGCCAATATCCCCTTGACTTCAACCAGTGCTCTTCAGACTGTCTCTTTCTCAGATGTTTCAGACCTTTAAACTACTGGCTTTTAATCTGTGACTCCTATGTTCTGCCTGCCAGGTTTCTCTTTTCATGTTCCCTCCTTATGCCTACTCCTCGTCCTCCTCTTTTTGCAGCTGGGGTGTTCCTTGAACCGAGATTCAACTCTGATGGTCACAGTGTTCCACTGACTTATCTTAACATCCTGTCTTCTCATCAGAGACACACTCAAATCTCTCAAATCAATCTCTCAGCATAATCCCTCAGCGTCCTTAATTACCCTGCAGTTTCTCAGGCTTTACAGGCTCAGAAGGCAGAGTATGTGTTGCATTTTAGATTTGATGGGAAAGCTGTCTGCTGCCAGAATCAGGTTCACATCCCTCCATTTAATTTCTGGCTGAATAGCCGATCATTTCAGAGCATTTGTGAACAGCCCCAGTCCTAAAGAAGCTCAAATCACAGCCTAGTTAAATCAATAGTTGCTGTTTTTCTGTTTAATTATTATTGATAATCGTCACCATGGTTTGATCTTGTTTTAGCTTTAGCTATTTTCATCGCTGGAAAATTCCACAATGTTCACATTTATGGACAGACAGTGTGGATTTAGCTTACTTATTTATTTATTTTCAGAGGGCAACGTTTGTGGTTGTTTCCACCTGGGGCCTTATGCAGCTTTGGTTGGTTTGGCGGGGACTAACAGGGTCCAGAGGGAGGCAAGAGGGAGTAGAACATCACAGCCTCCAGTCTCCTATGAATGAGGAGGAACACATGGCTAGAGCAATAGCTTTACTGATGAAGGTGGTATGAGGATGGATCGATGTGAAAGGGTACAGATCATGGTAGGGAGTCGAAAGAGTGACACAGTTAATCTGCGGCAACGGAGGCCGAGCAGATGGAGAAGGTGAAGGTACAGAGAGCTGAGAGGGGTGCAGGGTAGATGAGGGTCGGAGAGTTAATAATAGATGATGACAGAAGGAATGGGGATGTGTCTGTGAAACCCTTAGGGGTCGTGTGTGTCGTCTTTTTGGTTGCTTCCTTCTGTCGGTCTGTCTCTCGTTCTCTCTATATCCCTCAGTTTTCAAAAGCAGTTACACAGATATGTTGTTCATGTTAAAATGTGGGTTTTTTATTTTCATTTGTTTTTGTTTATAGGGAATGTGAAAATATATAAACCTGAAATAATTTGTGTTTTATTAAATTCTTATGTCCTGTTTTTTTTTTTCTTTTATCCCCCCCCCCCCCTTCCCTGCCCCCTCCCCTACTCTTGGCTCTGCTTTTCAGCCGGTTACCACGGAAACAAGGCTCTGTTTTGTATTGTACGACGGGCATTATTCTTCAGTGGCTCCGCTCCGATCAGTGAGTGTCCTCCTCCCATTCATCGCTCTCCTATTCTCCCCTTCTCTCTCTCTTTCACTCTCCTTCCTTCCCTCTTTTCACCTAGCTTTGTCATTCTCTCTCACTGGCGTCATTGATGAGGCTTTGGTTTATCAGGCCACTGCAGGTCTGTATAGACTCTAAGCAGACTTACAGAAAGCCCAAGGTCTGTAGCTGCCTTTATGTTCCTGCAACCTGCAGAGAGACGATACCTACACTTCCTGTCGCTTTCTTTGACACAAATGACATGAAAGCCTTCAAACAAGCCTGGAGATAGTAGGAAAACATTTCCTGTTGTATATTTTTTTATGAGCAGAAATTAGTTCTAACTATTTACAGTATAATGGTTTTTGTTTTTATGGAATGCACAACTTCCTGGTTGTACCGAGTAACATGACCAAGAAAGCTAGGATACTAAAGCTAAGACTACAGACCAATGTGATTTTTGTTTAGGGTTCCCACAAGTCTCTCTCTCTCTCTCTCTCACACACACACACACACACACACACACACACACACACACACACAATCTCTCTCTCTCTCTCACACACACACACACACAAACTCTCTCTCTCACACACACACACTACTTATTGTAAATAAGTAAATGCTAAATTGATTTGAAAATGAATGAAATTACATTTCACTGTAATACTTGTAATAACCCGAGGGCTAAATTAGTAATGACTAAAATGAAATTGAATGCATAAATGTGGCTGTAATTTTCTTTCCCTTGAACACTTGATAATACCCAACCTGATCCTCTTTATCTGGTTTCACCTATTCTTAGACACCTGTCCAGCATTAGCCACCTGGTTCTGGATGAGATCCATGAGCGGAACCTACAATCTGATGTTCTTCTCACTATTGTGAAGGACCTGCTGTCGGTCCGAGATGACCTGAAGGTGGTTCTCATGAGCGCTACACTCAATGCAGAAAAATTCAGCAAGTACTTTGGTGAGAAGAGACTGTAATGTGGAAAGTGTCATTTGGACTGTCGAATGTCATTACTAAAGAATGGAAATGTAACATCCACTGACAGTTTAATGCACGATCCCAGTCAGTGTAGTAACTCATGCTTGACATGTTCTCCATTTGGAAGGCAGCAATTGAGAATTTCCACAGTAGCCAATCAACAAATTGATATAGCTTCCAAAGAAAATGGACACTTGTACCCAGCCATGAGATTTCTCCCTGCTTCAAAGCAAGTTTTGTTTAACATTTTTAAAAGCCCACTTAATCTCCTGGTCTGCTGTTTCCTCACACATATGATTACACAGTGCTTCACATTTTGTAGGATGCACAGCCAACTAGCTGAAGTGTTACAGAAACATGATTGTGTTTATCAGCTTGCTATCAAGACCTCTGACTTCCTTTGCCCTCCCCCCCTGAAGGTAACTGCCCAATGGTTCATATTCCTGGCTTCACATACCCAGTCCAGGAGTACCTGCTGGAGGACGTGCTGGAGATGCTCAGGTAAGTTCCACTGGACGGCATTTGCTTCGCCCAGCCAACCACATGTGGGCTGTGCATATCCTCAGCAGCATACATTGATTGATCAGACATTTATTGTATAGCGACAGTCACTCCAAACCTCCTTAGACTACTTGAAATAAAGCACCGGAAAGGAAAAATGGCTGAGTGACTGGTATGTGGGTGGGTGGGAGGGTTTTGGCGTCACCGTACAAAGGTTGTCGGGTCAGATATTTTCCTCCTTTTGCCTTGATCTGGTAAAGTTATGTAGCTTATTGCACACAATGAATACAGACTATAAACTCTTTTTGAATAGTGTTTTATTAATCATAAACTCTACTCTGTGCTGTATGCTCATGTGTTAGGGCTGTATAGTCTGTCATTTGCTGGGCAAGGGTTAACAATCCTCTGCTACTGTTAAACAATCACACTTCACATCTTCTTGTGGAAAATGCATCTTTAGTTTTATGGTTGTAGGTGTTTTTTCGAAGAAATTCAACAGCCTTATTTGTCTTTAGTTTAATGGTTGTACCGGTAGTAGTTTCTATTAGAACAAATAAGACATAAAGGACTAGACTACATATGAAATAATCATTCCATGTTTACATTTGGATTTTACAGAGAGATGGTTATTACTTTGTGCTGCTTAGCTATTAACATGCACAAGATCTGAGATTTTCTAAAGAAAGGGAATCTCATGGATAAAGATGAACTAGCATGTGCTAATTGAAGTGTGAAGTGTGATTGGTGAAGTTGTGTGGCCCTCTTCAGTCAATTTCCTCATCGCACATACTCACTGTGCAAGCTGTGTTCATTCCCAGACTGGGCCTCTCTGTGTTTTGCGTGTGTGTCTCCTTAGATACCAGCCTCAGAAAAAGGAGCGCAGGCCCAGGTGGAAGCGGGGCTTCATGCAGGGCCAAGTGTCCCGCCCAGAGAAGGAGCAGAAGGAGGCCGAGTACCGGGAGAGCTGGCCCTGCTACGCACGCACCCTCAGGGATAAGTCAGTCACAGACCCCCTCTCACTTCCACCCGACACACACAGCAGAGCTCAAACTCTCTGGCCTTTCTGATAAGGATATCACATTTATGAGGATGGTTGAGAAAGATTGGTGTCAGTGTCAGAATCATGTTGGCGGCACCATTGTTCATTTAACCAAACATCATTGAAGATGATTTTGTATTTCATGTTGCCATTAACATCATGAAATGTTTTCAAATGTTTGACTAGTGTTGTTTGTTCTATCAGCAGTACATTAACTTTTCTGACACCATCTGGACTGTGGAAATGTTGTTGTTCACAGTGGACTGTAGTTGTAGCTCATGAAATAAAAACAAAGTGGGTTGTAGCTGAGCTTCCTAAAAAGGTTTATGAGCACCAATGCTGACTCTCGTGATTGACTGTGATTGGCAGGTTCTCAGACAGCACCATTGACGTGATGGAGATGATGGATGACGATGACAAAATCGACCTGGAATTGATCGTGGAACTCATTAGACATATTGTGATGAAAGAGGATGTGAGTACTGAGTGTGTGTTTGTCTCTCTGTGTCTCTGTGTGTGTCTGTGTCAAGTGTGTTTGTGTCTCTGTGTCTCTGTGTGTATGTGTTTTTGTCTCCTACATGCTCACCCTGAGTGTAAATGATGGCTGTGTGTGAGAGGGAGTGAGTGAACAGAGACAGAAGGGGTGTAGTGGGGGTGAGGACTGCCACAGCAGGAGCTTATTGGCAACTAGATGGTTGTTAATAGGAGAGCTTAACAGATGATACGCGTGTGATCTGCCTATCTGCCTTTCTCTCTCTCTCGCTCTTTCTCTCTCTCTCTATTCCTGCCAGTCCTCTCCTCTCTTCGGCAGCACCCTTCTTCTTCCTCCCTTTCCTTTATTCTACTGCTCCCTCCCTCCTCTTCCTCCCACTCTTTGATCAGTGGTGCTCGTTCTTATCTGTGAGGAGATTCCGGGGCTTACGGGTGTCTGCTCCGACGTTACGCCCTGCCTTAATGAAGATGCACTGCAGGCCTCCCCTGGGCGAAGCGAGGCAAGGCTGTCCCATCCCCTGCCAGAGCACTGCAGCTGTGCAGATGCCACTTCATCTCATTAGCTGAACCGACGCCAGGCCTGCTGCTTCTGCCCTTATTGGATGGAAGCCCAGAGTACTGTACCCTTGAGAGTAGTCTCTCTCTGTAAGATAGACTTATTTATATGAATCGGGAATGAGTTGTCTACCCTCTACACTGCAGACATTATACGACTATTTTAGCACTATGTCTGTGCTCAGTGTCTAAATTTCAAGAGCTTTGCGATATAGTGTTTTGTGTGTGTTCACTTTTCTCCTCCTCTGGTGTAATCAGATAGACAGAGTCTGTCTTGGCAGCGCTTGAAGTCTTGCCTTTAAGGGGCCATTTGTCATTTCATTGTTTAAGTAAGATGCGTGTTGGGGAAACGTTTTTATGTTCAGCAAGGAAGAGGGTGTGTGAGTGTGTTAATGTGGCTTCAGTGCGATGTAAAATGAATTAGCCATTCTTGTGTGCACGTGTTTGTGAATGGAGCACCCTTGTGTGCATAAGGAAAGGCGGCCAGGTGAAGGCCGAGTCTTTGTTGAGGAGATTGTACGTGGGCGGGCGCTCTTTCGCACAATCGCCAAAAGGGCCCTCACGAGACTCTCTGCCAGCCTTTTATCTTCCTCTTGATCTCGCCAGCTTTCACCCCCTCGGCCGCCTGTCCCGACAGCGAGAGCAAGGTGTTGGCTGGAAGGAAGGTGTGAGGCAGGAGAAAGCAGGGACGCAGTGAGGAGGATGTTGTCCCCACGTCACACACCTCGTGGCCCTGGGGGGGATGATGTATGTTGTGGAAGCCACAGATTAATGGTCATTAATTAGGCATCGCATTTGGGAATTGTGTGCCTTTTAATGTCAGCCTGGCTCCACAAGGAAGAGGAAAGTGGGTCAGGAAGAGTACTGATGTGTGCACTAACATGCTCGTATATGTGAACACACACACACACACATACAGTACTTACTCATTCCCCTGCACATTCATCTACTCCTTTGTGGCTGTCACAGACATGAGCTTGTGATAGCTGTGTTTTAAATGTTGCACAGCATCTGGTCTAAAGTGAAGGATAAATTGAAAACAAGGCTGCCGTGTCCCTCAGCTCTCCGCTTTGTTTCTACACTCTCCATCCTCCGCCTTGTTCTCCCCCCCATCCCCCCGTACTTCTCCATTTCCCTTTCTCTCTCTCCCTCTCTCTCTCTCTCTCTCCCTGTCCACTACACTCTGCCTCCCTCCTCTCGACTGCGTGAGAGGTGCTCCCCTGTCTTAGTGAGGTCAGGTAGACGTCTGCGTGAAGGCTCCTGCACATATAAGAGGGCCGTTGCCCAGGAGAGGCAGTTTGTCTGTCTGCCCATTTGACTCACGTTGCCCTTTTGCTCTGAGTAATATTTTCCTCTCTCACTTTGAAGTGCACACGCGCAAATGCAGCCATTACGCGTGACACAAGTAGCAGCCCTGCTTTGTCATAGGGGGTTGTCAGACATCTCGAGCGCTACCTGAAAGTCTACAACATTTATTTCCGCAAAGGCTTTTACCCACGGCGAGTGCTGTACAGGTATACATTTTAGCAGGTTCTATATTAGAGGCTGATTGAGAATATATGCTGTCTTGTTGTTGTGTGTCTGTAAGAGAGACAGAGAAGCAGAGTTAGTGAGTGATTGAGTGAGCATGTCTGGGTGTGTCTGTGTGTTTTAATGCATGCTTGAACCTCATAATGTAGTGTTTGTGTGTTTCAGGATGGGGCCATTCTGGTCTTCCTGCCTGGCTGGGACAACATTAGTGGTCTTAATGACCTTCTCATGGCTCAGCAGATGTTCAAGTCAGGTACACACACACACACACACACACACACACACACACACACACACACACACACACACACACACACACAACAAATAAACCTTTGCACACCAGTTGTCAAGTTATAAATCATACCTCAATTATGATGTACCTGAATACAGATATGTTATTCAGGCAAGTACAAATAATGTGATGGAAAGAAATATTTGTTTTTCCTGAATTTGCTCTTTGTTATTCATGAAAAAATTCAGCTCCATGATTGACATGTCTGTGCGTCAGCCGTTTTGTTTCTTCAAATTGATCTTTGTCAATGGCCGCAAGCTAAATATGCCAATTCTCTTTGCAACGTAGGGCTTACATTAACTTGTTGTTTCATTCACTACACATTATTGAAAAGTGATCGTTGTATTCTGTAGTCCCTCCCACCTAATCGGTTCACAGCAGGCAGCAGGCTGAGAGCTCACCGCTCCCGGCTATCACTCAGGGAAAGCTAGCAAAACAAATGCCTTGTGAAGCAGCTGGTTTTCATTCAAACCGCAGCAACCTATACATCACCCATCATTTTTAGCTGTATGTGTTCATTTCCTCCATTCAAACCAACCCAGTTGAAATATTGGAGAAACTGATGTTTAACCTCGGATTTCAGTCAATATTCATCCAGTTAAGACGTAACATGCTGTGTGTATCAGCCATAGGTTTCATGGAATTTTGACTTGGCGTCAACTAATGCCCTACCAAGTATTTCATGGGTATTTAAACAAACATCAACAAGTTCAAGTGACAGCAATGCCTGTAACCAGCTATAAGGTCACCGAGGTCCACACTTCTGTATTTTTTTAGATCTAAAACAAAAAATGTAAGCTAAATACAACTAGTTAAAAAAAACAGCGTTTGAGAACTTGTCCCCCAAGACGAGTGCATGCTAAATTCTGTTTAGACACTATGTGTGGGAGAGTTGTGAGAGGGGGTATGAGCACAGCCCTTTGCGTCTTAAGACGCATGTTAGCAGCAGCTGGTAGCTTGTGTGTGAACTGGCAGCTGGCATAATGACACTATTCAATGCCCAGGCTCGTCGTCTCTGACGCAACATGTAGCCTAGGTATTATGCAGGTAGGCTAATGTGTTTTATTACCCTGCCCGCTGTGGCAAATATGATATTGCGTGTTTGGAATGGGGAGGTTGGACAGTGGGGTGACTCTCCTGGACGGTGTGTGTGTGTGTGTGTGTGTGTGTGTGTGTGTGTGTGTGTGTGTCGGATGCTTTAATTGACTGAAGGCTAATGGATAAAGAATCACGTCTGAGCTTGATTTTTGTAGGCCCCTATTTACTAGGCTGGTGGTGAAGTGTCCACTGTATTCTTGATCTGCCCTATTAACACTGGTTGAAGTTGCCCTGGGAGATTCTCTCAAGTTTGGTTTTGACTTCCAACAACGTAAACCCGATAGCAGCTGGTTTCCACCCAAGACATTTGCATATTTTAAGTACATTCATGAAAATTCAGCCAAGACATGTCTGTGCCCGCTTAAATTAGCTGTGTTATGCGGATCTAAAAATGTACACTCTCCTCGTCGCGGGAGGAGCTGTGAACAGCTGGGGGTGTCAAAAACTAGGGACTACAAGGGAAACTTGAACAGACACGGATAAAATTCCCTAATGGATACAATTGCAACAAACCCCCTGTTGATGCAACTATCGACCAGTATCATTTTCACCTCTCAGTATACAGCGATCACTTCTATCACCTCTTTCCAGTGAATAAATTTCTTATGCAAGTTAAAACATTTTATGTGAAGTTTAAGCGTTAATTTGCATTAAATAATTTGATGGAAACTCAGTTAGTATTGTGACAACTAGGGGTGTAAAAAAGAACCGATACGTATCGTTATCCGTTTTTAGCGTGTAAGATACGACTACATCGATTCGAAGTCCTGTATCGGTATTAAAATGACATGAACCGGTCTTTGCCCGATTTAAATGTTATTAACCGGTTCACAAGCGCTTGTCTCTCCGTTAAATTGCTACACAAAACCTGTTGCATTGAATCTGTCAGAACATTGACAGCCTGTCATTGGCCAAAACCTGCATAGCATAAGCCAATCAGGCTGTATTCTCACAAATAACGCACCGAGGTACATGGAGGTATAATATAGACCTGGAGAGAATGACAGATTACAACTCCCATTCATTTCAATGGCCAATGCTATGCTAGCTATGCTATTCATTTCAATTGCCAATGCTATGCTAGCTATGCTATTCATTTCAATGGCCAATGCTATGCTAGCTACGATTTTCATTTCAATGGCCAATGCTATGCTAGCTACGCTATTCATTTCAATGGCCAATGCTATGCTAGCTCCTTGATTGCGTTGATTGCGTGAGAACTACAGACATCCTCGGATTTAAATAATTATAATAATAATAAAAAGGGGAATATTTGTATCATTAACAATTAAGTTTAACATTTATAGTCATGATTCCGAGACCGAGCCATCGTGATGTCCTAACATAAATAAAAGCACTATACGAACACTGCAAATGGCAGTGAATAAATAAATAAGCACTAAACTCAATCGTGTGGATATAGCCATAGTGGAATAGAATGGACACATCTACAATCTGCAACAGTACCTCCACTTCTGCACCGGTGAAATTAGGTCTGGGTTTACCGGTGCTGGCTTTGACATGATTTTGATCAGTCTGAAGTTGCTTTTGCGTTGCCTGTGGAGTGTGCACACATTGCAATAGCATGCCCTTATAAGGAGCTGGCGGGGCGTTTCTGTATGCAAGTTCATGTGCATGAGAAAACGAGTTCAATTAAAGAATCAGTGCACAGCTAAGAAAACTTTGGCGGTTTAAGAACACATTTCCAGGCGTTCATGAATCCGGCGGAGGTCTTTTCTGAGGTTGGTCTTTCGAAGTTGGTAAGAAAATATTTAAGAAGACACTTAAGAAAATGTTCGAGAATGAGGTCCATTGTTTCCTCACAACGCAGTGTTTTCATTTATTGAACTGCATCGAATCGCATTGAATCGAATCGCATCGAATCGAATCGCATCGAATCGCACTGAATCGTACTGAATCGTTTTTTTATCAACATGCATCTTTTCTTGTATCGTATCGTGCCCATGTATCGAGATACGAATCGGATTGTCTTTTTCATGAAAGATTCACATCCGTAGTGACAACATTATATTGTGCTCTTGTTGTGACAGGGCATGCGTTTTACACTACTTCTGGTTAAAGTGTGCTTGAATAAAAAATGAATGAATAAAAATGCGGTAGTTCTGGTAATTTGTCGTTTAGCCTGGTACAGATTCCGTTTCAGTGCAAACAAAGAATGCAAGATTGGACTGGTTTGGTTACTGAGTATGCTACAGTTGCGATACTGGGTGTCTGGCCTGTCATTCAGTTCAGCAGTAGGTTATAAAGAATGTGTAGGTTAGTGATGAGCCAAAAGTCCTGCCTTCTCACTTTTGCTGAGCCCTGTCAGAAAATAATTTTTGGTATGGACATACATCTCATATTCATTATATGCCAGTATTAAATCGGTTTGGTGTTTTAAAGGCATTCATTGCATTGCCAATGACTATTAGGTTAGAAAATACAACAATTGCCAGTGACTTTCTGTATAAACAACGCACCCTGCCTGTCTTTCGAACATAGATATAAAAGCAGATCATTCCATTGGTTGTAAAGATGCATTTACCTCTAGTATAGATGTCCTGCAGAAGTAGCTGTCTGTGGTAGATTTTTTTAAATGTCAATCAGAAGGCATCTAGGTTGCCAGTTAGAAACCCTGTAGCATGTCAAGTGAAAATCTATCTTTTGTCAGTATCTGATAACATGGATGACATTTGTGCTTTTTTCCAGATAAGTTTGTGATAATTCCACTCCATTCTCTCATGCCCACGGTCAACCAGACAATGGTGAGTCCTTCCTCCCCCCTCTATGCACCTCTTCTCCCCCAGAAACTACTGAGCGCCCTGCAGAATTTCATGGATTAAAATATGATCTTTCCCCACTCAGGTCTTCAAAAGACCTCCACCTGGAGTCCGGAAGATTGTGATAGCCACTAACATTGCTGAAACCAGGTGAATATGTGAATATGTTGTTATGTTATGATGTGATGTGAGAAGGTGTTCTCCTGGGTAAATGTTGAAATACTGATACTGGCTGGTTCTGGTTCTTGTAGCATGATGCACATATGTAAGAGAAGTCAAACAGAGAAAACTAAATAGACACAGTATGGTGAAACAATACAGCTGATTAATATACAGAATATAAATATCAAGTGTGATCAAATTATAATAAAAATAAATTAAATAAATAAACAAGTAATATAAAGAGTAGTAGATCCAAAAAACAAATAGTAATATCACCTACGTATCACCAATATCACCTATGTATTCCCAATATCACTTGCGTAATGTGTAAGTAGTGGACATGGAATGTCCTTTTGTCACAGACATCGGTGTGCAGGAAGGGCTCTCTTTGGTCTAAGATTAAAGTGGGCTTTCAAATCCATTTTAAAAGCAAATACTTTTACTGTTCATTCAGGGAAATAAGTCAAAACCGCAAATGAGGATGCCATTTCAGAACATGTAGTGTACTGTGTTTGTGTACTGTGTTTGGGTATGAAACCCATAGCTGACGTCCTTCCTGTGAGTGGTGAAGCAGGGGTGTGATTCATTTTGTCGGTCACATGGAGCGAAGCTGTTTGACAGGCCCGTCATGTTTCGGGGTTAATTATCACATCCGAGAGCTCTGTCAGCACTCAGTGCTGGGCACACAGCATGGCTAATGAGTCTACAGCAAACGCCTTTAAACAGGCTCCAGCAACCTCACCCAAAATACACACAACACTTCCACTGCGCTTCACATCCAAACTGATGGGCTTTCATGCCCACTGATGGGCTTATTTATAGCTCCCTGTGTGTGCGTGTGCGTGTGCGTGTGCGTGTGCGTGTGCGTGCGTGTGCGTGAGTGCGTGTGTGTTAGAGTCTTCATTTGCCTTTGAACTAAACATATGTCCCTGACATTGGCAATAAGTATCTGTAATGCAATAGCAGAGGTTCTCTCTCTCTCTCTATCTCTGTCTCTCTCTCCGTCTCTCTCTCCGTCTCTCTCAATTTTCAATTTCAATTCAAGTGTTTTATTGGCATGACAAATCACGGATGGACAAAAAGGAATCTAAGAAATAAAATCAAAATGTCTATGTGTAACCTTACGTAACCTCAAACCTACAGAAAACAAACACAGATATTAGAGGGGGAATAAGCTAGTGGCCCTCAGGTAACGACATAATTGAATATATTTTGCTGCCAAAGCTGCTGAAGGTCTCTCTTCTGAGAGGAGAGCCATGTTTTTCTTTTCATTTTTGTGAAGGTCGTCAAAGTTTGGGTGGATGCTTTTAAATTGACAGAACAGAGGTTTTCTTATTTCTGTGTGAAGAAGAAAGTGCTCCTCTGTCTCAGCCTGGCAGTGACCACATGTTCTGTCCTCTTTAGCCAGCCAGGTGTCCCTATGTCTACCTGTTTCCACTGTAAGGTTGTTGTCATTGAGCCTGTACTTGGTCAGGAGATGCCCCAGTTTCGTATCTCTGACAGAGGAGATCTCTGTCCATGTATACTCTCTTTTTAGGGTCAGATTTTAAGTTAATTCTACTTTGACTGGTAGTTTGGCTTCTCCAATGTTCTAAATAGTCTTCTTTTGCTTGTCTGATGATTTTATTGACACAGATTGATGGTTTGGGAGTAGCATTGGTCTGAGCGTGTTGTGTATCAGTTTTAGTCATTGAGTTAGTGAGCTTCAGCACCAGCTGGCTCAGAGGACTCTTCTGGGTTGGGTTCCTGGGTTTTTAATGCCTCACACTGGAGTGTATTTTTGAGACTAGACTTCAGATGCATCCAGAGTTTTAGAGTTTGTTTTTCAGTAGATAAAGCCCTTGGATAACAGCCTAAGTCTGCCCTGTTGTTGGGTATTTTTGTTTGGACTGTCAATATAGATCGACAGAATTTGGCATGAGGGCTTCCGTTGGATGCTGGTCCTGCATACTGAGCGGACCTCAGACCTCACGGCCATATGGTGCAACAGGCTGTATTATGCTGTCAGATCATGAGCACCAGATTGTGACTGGCATATTTATATAGTAAAGTTTGGATAACATAGAGAGCTCTTTAGGTTTCTTTTCTTATCTTCAAGTGCATTCACGGCTGTGCTGAAACTTCCTGATGCAGTACCGAGGTATACCGAGGCTTATTCTTATTCAAATTTGTATTAATTTATTTTTGATGTTTATGTATAGATACTTGATTCCTATTCCTACTACCTTGCTGCTATGACAACTGAACGGGATTAAAAAAAGTTTATCTTATCTTAAACTGCACTGCGTGCTCTAGGAAGGTGCTAGCTAGACTGAACATGTGTCTGTGTTCCTGACATCTGGGCTTGTTTTGGAAAATCAAGATTTTTGTTTTCATAAGATTACCTGCCAGGGCCCAGGTCTGTAGTGCAGTACTTCTCCAGCAGGTCCAGTCTGCATAGAGCAGGACTTTGACCTCTGCGTCTTGAAGGGCGAGTCCAGGGGCTGCAGAGTGTTCCAACTGCACCTCATTAATACAGATATTGAACAGTGTTGGACTCCGGCTGCAGTCTTGTCTCAGTCCACATCTCTGTGTAAAGAGCTCTGATTTATCTGTCCATTTTTAGTGTGCATTTATTGTTCGTATACATTGATTTAATCACATCATATACTCTACCCTCTAGAGTCTAGACCACTTTCTAAAAGTGTGTAATATAATACTGTGTGCCAAATAGGATCAAATGCTTTTAAGAAAATCAACACAGCAAGCAAATATTTCTCCATTTTTGTGTCTTTTTTTATGTTTACTGATAAGGGTGTGTAGGGTAAATATGGTCTGTGAATATGAAATATGAGTAAATATGATCAGTGGTTTGAGGGAAAGACTATTTGATTCTTACTCTTAGCATTGTGTTTGTAAAGGAAGGTTTGAACTCTGTCAATTAAAATGCTACTAAATGCCTCCCCCAGATTAATGCTCTCACAGATAATTATTGGGGTCCAATTTGTGTTGAATTTGTTTTCACTTTTAGGAATTGGGGTAATAACTCAATTATTCCAGATATCAGGAAAACAGTTTAAGAAGTTTAAGAGTTCAAGAAGAGTTTAATTGTTCACTTGCCAAGTCTTCACTTGAAATGGGGTGGTCAAGTGGATTTTGGTTGTTTTTAAATATAGATTCGAAATTGTGTAGTTTTTTCTTTGATCTGGTTCTGATTTTGTTTTTGTTGATTGTATTTCACTGTAAAAGTTTTGAAAATGTGCAATCCAAAAATTTCCATTTTAAATGGGTTCTTCTTTTTAAAACACAAAGTAATCCACACTAAACTGATTTTGCTGATCTTCAATTTCGTATAGTGTTTGTTGGAGTAGTTTTGCTTTCTTTTTCTGATTGTTGTAGCTTTTTAGAGTTTTACAATATTGCAGTCTTAAGTCTTTGTTTTGTGGATGGAGGCCTTTGTTTTCTCCTGATATTTTTAATTCTGTGTCAAACCATTTCCCATATCTTTGTATTTTGGCTGTCTTTCTGGCCAGCTATTTTTGCGGAAAATCAGTTTCAGCTCATAAACGGACATGTTGATGATACTTTTTTGTCATTAGGGAATGATTTATTTGTAAAGGTATTTGATTAGTTCATTCAGGTTTTTTTAGGGCTTGAATAAATTTTTCTGTGCTGTCTGTAGCCCATCTGTAGGTCAGATTGAGCTTGTGCAGCTTACTGGGTTTCATATGTGTGTTACAGCCCATTCATTTTCAGACATATATTTAATTGGTTATGGTCTGAGAAGGGAGTTTGCTTTCTGATATATATATAGTATGAGGAGGTCCATGTCAGTGATTGTGTAATTCGCTACACTATTTACCCGAGCTGAAGAATATGTAAACCTCATATACAGTGGGGAAAATAAGTATTTGAACCCCTGCCGATTTTGCAAGTTTGACCACTTGCAAAGAAATGTGTGATCTATAATTGTAATAGTAGGTGTATTTTAACAGTGAGAAACAGAATATCAACAAAAAAATCCAGAAAACTGCATTTTATAACATTTATGACTTAATTTGCATTTGATGCAGAAAATAAGTATTTGAACCCCTAGCGAAACATGACTTAGTACTTGGTGGAATAACCCTTGTTGGCAAGCACAGACGTCAGACTTTTCTTGTAGTTGGTCACCAGGTTTACACACATCTCAGGAGGGATTTTGGTCCACTCCTCTTTGCAGATCCTCTCCAAATCCTTAAGGTTGCGTTTTCAATGGGAGGGAATGAGGGAATGAGGTTCAAGCCCAATATTCCACGTTACATGGCCCCATCCATAGTCCCCTCGATGCAGTGGAGTCGTTCTGTACCTCTGGCAGAGAAACAGCCCCAAAGCATAATGTTTCCACCTCTATGCTTGATGGTGGGGATGGTGTCATATTCAGCATTCTTCCCCCTCCAAACGCGGCAAGTCGAGTTGATGCCAAAGAGCTTGATTTTGGTCTCATCTGACCACATCCTGTCTCCCAATCCTCCTTAGAATCATTTAAGTGTTCATTGGCAAACTTCAGACGGCCCTGTACATGTGCTTCCTTGAGCAGGGGGACCTTGCGAGTGCTGCAGTACTTCAAACCATTACGGCGTAGTGTGTTGCCAATGGTTTTCTTGGTGACTGTGGTCCCAGCTGCCTTGAGATCATTGACAAGCTCCCCCTGTGTAGTTCTGGGGTTATTGTGCACCTTCCGGATGATCACCTATACCGCACGAGGGGATATCTTGCATGGAGCCCCAGACCTAGAGCGATTGACAGTTGTTTGGTGTTGCTTCCATTAACGAATAATCGCACCAATAGTTGTCTGCTTCTCACCAAGCTGCTTGCCGATGGTTTTGTAACCAATTCCAGCCTTGTGCAGGTCTACAATCTTATCTCTGACGTCCTTGGTCAACTCTTTGGTCTTGCCCATGGTGGTGAGGTTGAAGGTGTGAAGTATGATTCTTTGGACTGGTTTCTTTTATACACGTCACCAGTTGAGATCAGGTGTACCTTGTTAGGCCTAATGAGGACTAATCTGTGTGCTTCTTGGGCACATAACTGGTCATTGGGAGCCAGAATTCTTGCTGATTGCTTGGGGGTTCAAATACTTATTTTCTGCATCAAATACAAATAAAGTCATAAATGTTATAAAATGCAGTTTTCTGGATTTGTTTGTTGATATTCTATTTCTCACTGTTAAAATACACCTACCATTACAATTATAGATCACACATTTCTTTGCAAGTGGCCAAACTTGCGAAATCGGCAGGGGTTCAAATACTTATTTTCCCCACTGTATGTCTTTGTGTGTGTTCAACTCACTGTTTGAGATGACCGGCACATAGCTTGTGAAACAGGTGTTTGATTTCTCCCAGCTCAGAGGGTTGGTGGGCTGCAGGAGGGGGTTGGGCCTCAGCTGCAGCATAACTCTGATGCCTCTGTGGCTGCTGGGAGAGGAGGCTCTCTCCCTTCTGCTTACTGCTGGGCTGGGGAGTTGCCATGTAATGAGGTAGTGTATATGATTGCAATGAGGTAGTGTATATGATTGCAATGAGGTAGTATATATGATTGCAATGAGGTCGTGTATATGCTTGTAATGAGGTAGTGTATATGCTTGCAATGAGGTAGTGTATATGCTTGCAATGAGGTAGTGTATATGCTTGTTTTGAGGGGGGAGGCCAGTTGGTGAAGGCGCTGCCTTGCATATAAGGTGGGGGAGGGTAGCGGATAAGGTAGGGAGGATGGGGTTGTGAGTTGGTTGGATTCTGTCCTAGGGCCACATTTTTGAGAGTTCTGGCAAAGATTCTGCCTCCATCCTTGTGAAGATGAAGTCCATCATACGGCTCTCATGGACCAGTGGAGGGGGTGATGGGCTACATGGACATCCGGCAGAGCAGAGCAGCTTCTGGTTAGCTCTGCACTGATGTCATGGATGATGTGCTTAGGGATGTCCATATTTGGAAGCAGAGTAGAAATTATGATGTGGAATTTTGCAATATATTCAGTAGGTTAAAACTTCAAAAAAATAAGGCTAGTGCAATTTTGGTCCAAATAGAATTAATATAGATATATTAATATGTTGCTAGTACACACTCTTGCAATAGCTAGCTAACTAGCTAACCGTTAGATCATGAATCAACTCTTCCCTCATGCACAGATTCTTGAACCCTTCACCCAACCCACCTCCTAGTTGAAAGAAAATAATATATTTACAGTTCAATCCATGTAGCAAAAGGACAAAACAAAGTTACAGTGTCCATCCATTATTATATATAGCTACTATACACCCTATGCTCACTACCCGCATTTAATTTACAATTCTGCTGTTGGCTGTCTTTGTTTAAGTGGAATACATGAATGAATGTTGGGTTTTTATTTTAATTTACTGGATTTCTCTAATAAATGTAAACCTTAACTGCAAAATAATGTTTTGATCTGGAGCTCATCATGATCCCGATTGCAGTAATTGACACAGAACATACTCTTTCCCTCTCCCTCTCTCTCTCTCTCTCTCTGTCTCATCCTCTATCTTTTCGGCTGTTTAGAGGGCAGAAAAAAATATATATTTTCTGAATATATAACAAGATAATCACACAGGACACCCCAAATAAATGGATGTAATTTCATGCCTCCCCCCCTTCTTTTTTGTCTGTCTCTTTCCCTGTCAGTATCACTATAGACGACGTGGTGTATGTAATAGACGGTGGCAAGATTAAGGAGACGCACTTTGACACCCAGAACAACATCAGCACCATGACGCCGGAGTGGGTGAGCCTGGCGAATGCCAAGCAGAGGAAAGGTCGCGCTGGCAGGTACCACGACTCTCCCCCCTCCCTCCCTACCCTCCCCCCCCCCCCCCCCCCCCCCCCCGTCTGATCCCACTGTGGCTCGGCCCCTCTCTCCATTCTCCATTGTCTCAACTGTGTAGATAGGAAGAAGACAGAAAAGAGAAAATGGAGGTAAAATGTTCCTCTCATCTTTGGAGCCGTCACCATTCGCTAACATGACAGCCCTGTTCCATACGCTGTCATTGTGATGCAGGACAAAACCTTTTTATGGTGCTCTTTTCCTTTCCTCTGTCTCGCTCTTTTCTTCTCTTCTCTTCTTGTCCTCTGAGTGGGTGCATGCTCTTAAAGGCCCTGTCACTGTGACTTCCATCTGTGCTCCAGTCAGTGTTTCTGTAGCTTTAGTGCTTCTCTCTGTCTGTGTGCCTAAGCTGGGAATTGTTTGATAGACATGTGAAATGAGTGCTCCTGTTCCAGTCACATGTTTAAAGCTTTTATCCGCCGGCGATATTAAATAAGAAGAGGTGGGTGTGTGTGTGTGTGCGTGTATGTCTGTGTTCGCTGGAATGTGTGTGACAGGGTAAATTGCACTTCAGTTTGTTGCATATGTGTTGAAGCCTGATGGGGTTAGATGGATTAGGGTGACTCACATGTGAAGAGGATCCCAGATACATTCTTCAGCATTTGAATTGGAACAAGCTTCTCTCTTCTCTCTCTCTCTCTCCCCCCCCCCTCTCTCTCTCTCTCAGCAGGTCTCTTTCTCTGTTTATTTCTTTGTATTGACATTTCATTTTTTTTCCCTTTTCTACACTGTCTATGTCCTCTGTTGTTTGCTGGCAGTGCTGCTAATGACCAGACCTGCCAAAGAACTGCCTGCACTGTCACACATTTCCCCGTAGCTCCTCTCACTGATTCGCTCTGTCTCCACAGCAACGTGATGTGCTTGCATTATTCATGAGCTCGCTCAGACCCGCACCTGGAAGCTTCGCCCTCTCTCCATTTCTCTTCTATCGGATCCATTTCAAATCCCTCAGCTTGCGTTATTGCTCTGTCTTGCATTTTCATCTCCTACCATCTCTCTCTCTTGATGGGATTATATGTGTGTGTGTGTGTGTGTGTGTGTGTGTGTGTGTGTGTGTGTGTGTATGGTGTAGTTGTGATGCTCTGTTCCCTACACCATCACATTGGCTGTCCTTTCAGGCGAAGGTGTATAAAAGCATGAAGTAGAGATCTTTAGTAACTTGCTGTACACATGCCATCATGTTTTGTTGTTAGCTTTGGCCTGGAATATATCATAGAATCATAATATTAGCGTAGTGAACGTAGATATATAAATCATATAGGTGTGTGCTCACATGTATGCATGTGTCTGTCTGTGTGTTTGCAGGGTGTCTCCAGGAAAGTGCTACCACCTGTACAATGGCCTGCGGGCAAGCCTGCTGGACAGCTACCAGTTGCCCGAGATCCAGCGCACCCCACTGGAGGAACTGTGTCTCCAGATTAAGGTGTGGAACAGAGAGACAGCATCAGAACTCCTCCTGTCTCTTGCTTACAGCTTTAGAGGGACAGATTGTGTGTGTGTGTGTGTGTGTGTGTGTGTGTGTGAGTGTGAGAGAGAGAGAGGGATGGGGCTCTTAACACTACAGAGTCCGAGCCTGTTTTTCACTCTCTTAGGTAGTCTGCCATGCCTTGATATTTTTGTATATTTCACCTAACTAAAATCATTGAGTCAAAAGTGGCATGTATGATTATATTCTAGAAGACCCCCTCAATAATAACATGAGAGTGAAAGGATATCTCTCTAATAGTGGCCAATCACACCCTTAATGCGCACTCAGTGTTGTAGTCTCCCTCTTTCTCTCTCTCTCTCTCTCTCTCTCTCTCCCGCTCTCTCTCTTTCTGTATCTGTCTCTGTATATACACACACACACGCACACACACACACAAGCACACACACACACACACACCTCTCAAACACTCATGCTCTCTGTTCTGGGCTCTAATGGGGCCTAAGAGAACTGCATTAATGACCTAATGGATTAGCGTGT